>NC_057802.1:90808415-91132197 GCF_018294505.1 Triticum aestivum
GTGCACGGGATCCAACATGCTTGAGGACATCCACTTAGAATGGCAAAAATACCCGACGTCGATTCTATAAGCTTTCCGTTAAAGGATGAGTGATGCTCCAAGACTTATTCTTTTTTCTTTGAACCATGCAGGAGAATTGCATGTGACAATATAGAAGAAAAGAGATACAAAGTCTTAGAGTACAAGACTTATTCTCTTCGCCTCCCGAACTAAGGAAGACTTTAATTGATTCATCCTCGACCGAAAACCATGTAATGTGATCATGCAACAAATAGATGACCATTACATGACCTTTTAGTTAGTGCCACTTTCTTGTAAACATTAAGAGTTCGAATCTACCAATTCCTAAGGTTGTGAGTCATCGTGGTCAAAAAGGTTGCAACCATAAAGAGTGACGATGTTCTGCAAATATTGGTGTACCATCCGACACATCCAACAAACATGCTAAAGCGAGCACTAGTACTACACAAAATTCAAAGACAGTTATCCAACTCCTCAATATTTGTTGTCTTCTTTCTTTAGTGCTGTTCAGTATAAGCAATTGTCACTCGCTTATACTTTTATTTGCAGCATATTAGATAATCCAAATTAAAGCATTCATGGAAGATTATATTGATCTAAGCATGCAAACAACCGAGGACCATTTAAGCAAAATCTACGGGAAATACATCAAAATCTCTCGCAATTAACAAAAACCAGAGCAAACTGATTAAGTGCGACATCAACATGGACTGGTGCACAAGGACAAGGGTCAACACAAAAGATTCATGCATGCGGCGTGTCTAGACTCTAGACCCTCCTGCCGGCCGGGCGACCGGTGGCCGCCTCGGGCTCCAGTGCTCAACTGAGACACTTCACTAAACGGTGCCGGCGGCGACCGGCCGTGGGGAACGGCCGGTGTACAAGCCGGCGGCGTAACCGTCGTTCTCCGGCGTGGCGGCGACGCTCTTCTGGGCGCGCAGCTGCTCGTAGAACCTCCTGATGAACTCGTCGGCTTTCCTGTCCACCTGCTGCTCGCCCGGCGTTTCGTAGCCCGGCGCCGAGAACGGCGAGTCGGCGATGCGGAGCCGCCTCGTCCCCGGGTGGTGCCCGGCCCCGGAGGCGGATGAACTCCACAGCGCGGGCGAGTCGTCGTCGAAGGGGTGGCCGCCCTCGTTGAGCAACTCGAACACCTTGGCGATGTCGGCCGCGTCGTAGCTGTAGTAGTACCCGGGGTCCTCGTCGCCGCGGTGGCCGCGGCTCCCGGCGGCGGCGGAGAAAGGGGTGTTGCTGCAGCTGAACTCGACCTCGCGGCGGCTGCGCGAGGGCTCGTGCACCGCGAGGGCCGGGTCGAGTGCGCGGCACGAGAAGGAGGACGGCCTCGCCGAAGAAAGGCCGCCGAGGGCCTTGCCGGCTTTCTTGCCGCGGCGGAGGAGGAGGCCGAGGTCCATGGCCAGCTTGCGCCCGGACGGCAGCACCCCGCGCCGCAGCATGTAGAGCACGGCGCGCACCACGCGCCACAGCCGCCTCGCCACGCTCTTCCGTTGGGTGGTCGCCGTCGGCACGACGTCCTTGCCGCCCATTTTCGGTGGAGGGAGGGAGAGAGAGAGAGAGAGAGAGAGAGAGAGAGAGGCGGAGGGATCGAGGAGAGGAGAGGAGAGCGAGAGTGAGGATGCTGAGCAAGGTGGGCTGCTCCCGCTCACTAGCTCGCGCTTGGTGGTTGGGGGAGGGTCAGGGGGCGCAGCTGTCTAAAAAGGAGGTAGGAGTAGCAGAGTTCCCGTAAAAGAGAAAGAGGTAGGAGCGCCAACCGTCAGATCCTCTTCCTTGCTTCAAGATTCACGCTTGGAGTGATTTGTCTTCATTCGGCCTGTGTAAGGCGTGCGAACTTTTGGAGGCCGAGCTCGAGGGAGCTCGGTATTTTGAAAAAATAATCCAAAAGCATACTTAGAAGTAATTAAAAAAATCCGAATTTTTTTCCATGGAAACATATATGTATTCCGCAAGAACATGTTAAATTTCGTTTAAAAAAGTTGTGATTTGTAGGCTGTAAAAAAAAGGTCCAGCAATAAAAATAAAAAGCCCATCGAAAAATACATTTTTGCTTTTTTTTGTACATCGCGTGTGAAAGTATAATGCCCTGAAATTTTGCACATATGTACTATACATGGGTTGTGTGTCCACAAATAAATTTGGCATTTTTCGCGTCGTGGAAATATGATTTGAAAACAGAGCTCCTTGTAGGGGATCGATCCCAGGATCTACCATTTTGTTGTGTAGCCCTGCTAGCCAATGAGTCACCATCAAGTTCACGTTAAATTAGTAGGGCGCGACCTACTTGAAGGAATAGAGCAGTTTTCCATTGCTTTTCAATTTTATTTTATTTTTTCATCGGTTTTTCTTTGTTTCTTTCTCTGTTTTTACTAGGGTTTTTTCCTTTTTTTTCTTTGTTTCTTTCTCGGTTTTCACTAAATTTTTTCTTTTCTTTCTTTTGTCTTATTTTTTCAGTTTTCTTTGTTCCTTTCTCAGCTTGCACTTGCTTTTTTATTTTCTTTATTTTTTTCCTTCATTTTCCTTCTCTTTTTTTTCTCTTTTTCATCAGTTTTTTTGTTTTATGTCGGGTTTTTACTGTTTTTATATAGACATTTGTCATACATATATCTAATACATGTTTAACATTTCTCAAAAACAAGACTAATATTTATTGAATACATGGTCAACATTTTTCTATACACATTTAACATTTTTCGAATACTTGATTACATTTTGAAAATAGTAGATTAATATTATTTGAATACATGATCAAGTTTTTTCTACACATTTAACACTTTTTAAATAACTTATTAACATTTTTCAAATACCAGATTAATTTTTTTAATACATGGTCAACATTTTTATATCCATATTTAACTTTTTTTCACATGCTTGATTAACATTTTTCAAATACAAGTTTAACAATTATTGAATACAAGGTCAAATTATTTCTATACATATTTAACATTTTTTAAATGCTTGATTAACATTTTTCAAATACACGTTTAACCTTTTTTCAAATGCTTGGATTAACATTTTTCTAATTACATGATTAAAAAATTCACACACATTGTATATTTTTTGTATACTTGAGAAACATTTTTCAAATGCTTGGTTAACATTTTTTAAAATGTTATATCTAAAGATTTTTTTGTAATATATTTATTGAGAATTTTTGGAAGTATAAACGAAAGTAAAGAAAGGAAGAAAAAACAAAGACAAAATACATGAGAACAAACCCAAAGAAAAGAGGTTGTGGCCTCCCGTGCATCTGGGCCGGCCCATCTCGTGCTCTGCTTGACTGGAGGGTTCCTAGTTCTCGCTAGAAGCGAGACATACGGGCGCCCGGTTTGGTTGTCTTTTTTTTTGTTAAGCTGCGATTTTTTACTGTTACAGATAGAGAGGGGAAGGGAAAGCGGAAAAATCACCAGTTAAACTGTAAAGGTCACTGCACATTCTCCGATGCTGACAAGTGGCGCGTGTCACTTGTCACAACATGGGTGTCCAAATCCAGAACCGTCTTCACTGTTGGATTCTCGTGTCGAGATCTTCGAAACTAGATCACATTTTAATAGGTTTCGCCGAACTTTTTTTTTTGCAAAAAAAGAGTATATCCTAAAAATAAAAACAAAAAGCGAATACAAAAAAAATCGGTTCGCACAAAAAAAGAACAAAAAAGCGAAGCTCGGAAGCAATAGCACGGCTGCAGTTCTTCATTTTGTTTGGAGCATAGGCCATGCTTTTTCTTTTTCGGGAGAAGCACAACTATGCTTCTCAAAGAAAGCAAAACAGAGCTCCATTTTTTTTGCCTTTTTCAAGCAGCACAACTTTTCTTCTCACGGAAGAAAATGTGTGTGCTTCTCGTGGAAGCACATGCTTTTTTTCTGTGCTTCTCAAGGAAGTAAATATGTGCTTACACGGGACAAAAACCTGTTTTTCTCATTGGAGTACTGATTTTTCCCTTTTTTGTGATGCTCAAGTGTGTTTCTCGTGGAAACACAATGTTTTTCCGTGCAAAAAGAAATCAAAAACCTAGGGAAAACTAGGGGAAAACCATAAAGCCAAAAAATCAAAGAAGAAAATCATCTAAAACCTGAAAAAAGGTATATAAAAATAAATAAAATAAAATTCAGAGGAAGCGTCCAACATGTGACATGTGGCGGCAGCTAGATGACCACTTGGCGTGCTCCCAAACCACCAAAAGTAATACTTGGAGGTCCCTCGGAGAGGGTAACCTCCAGTCAGTTGCTCCTGGGAAGCGGTCACAAATCATTGTACGTGACTCTTAGGTGTTCAAGGGTCCTTCCTCCTCAAATCCATTCCCATTTTCCTGCTACCGGTTGTCTATATCTATTTTATTATTATAAGAAATCTACTTTCCAAAAAATATTTTTTTTTGCTTTTCTTTTCATTTTATTTTGTGATTTGGGTTTATTTATTATTTGAATAGGGATGTCTTTTATTCTGCAAATGTGTCACCCAACTGCATGGCTGTCTTATACCACAATGTATATGTAATTGTAAAGGGCACAACATGCTTGCAACTCGGGGGTGTGGAGGTTGGATGCATGGGCGGCTCAACATCGTATATGTAATTTTCACATACAATGTGCCCCCCAACCCAGCTTGCTGCGTAGAAGTATGAACTTCTTCATGCCTCCTCTCTTCCTCGCATGGTCATTGTTTCCAGTGTCATCTTGTGTATCTACTCTCTTGTCATTGGTATTGGACGGTGTTGGCGGCGGTCGCCTCAACTTCACGGCTCCAACCATCGGCACCCATGATAGCTAGTGTTGGTATTCCTCTGTTGTTGTTGTTGTTGTCGTCGTCCCCACTCGCCCTAAGCGAAAACACTCCAATGGAGCTGAACGCGGCGCATGAGATTGAGATAAATTTGCATGTATCATGCTTAATCTGCTTCAAATCATCCTTGTGATGCTGCATGAACATTAATGAGAACAATATATCAAAGACATGAACAAAAAGTTGCTTAGAACAAAGTTTACCTTGTGGTACTGCATGAACATTACTGAGACCAGAAAATTGTTTCAAAATACTCTACGAAACTAGATAAACTGACCATATGAAATAAGAAAATAATAATAATATCACTTAGTTAAACTCAAGTATAATACTTACATAATACCAGTTTTTTTGCGATGCATGTTGATTTATTTGCCCTCTCAAGCAAACGTCTAGTCGACATTCTTTTGGTGCAACACATGCACGATTGGTTTAACAACAAGAAGACTTTATCTATAAATTCAATAACCTCTCTCGCTATTTTATCCTTCTTGATATTCCACTCACGGATTCTTTTAGCATGCATCGGCTTATATTCTTGAGTTACAGAATGTCTCACCTTTAAACATACTCCCTCTGTAAACTAATATAAAAGCGTTTACATCACTAAATTAGTGATGCAAACACTCTTATATTAATTTACCGAGGGGGTAGTATAGACTCTAATGTAAATAAACTTGAATTGGAGCTTTTAAACTATAAAAATGAAAATTTACCATTTGTCAATAAGTATCTCTTATGTGATCGCTGAACTTTCCAATCAAAATACGTTGTGGGATTGCTGTAGGTAAGCAAAGCTCTGCATGCATCGACTGACGCAGAGGCCGGAGGTAATCCTCTTTTTCTAAGAAAAAAGCAAAGAATTTTTCATATTTCCATTGTTCTTAAATGAGCATAATGACTCGCGTTTGCTCATCTGTATTATGTCTGTATATTTGATTCTGTATTCCACTGTTAATCGATTCCACGGAACAAGTATCTAACCCCACACAATCAGGTATACCGCCATAGTATGCAAATGTATTACACACAAAAACGAACAGCGAACAGTTTATATACACAAACCATTTTCCGAATATCGACGAAGATCGTTGGCACATGATCCGCGTGGCCTCACCCTTACGTGCTCACAGCGCCGGCAAGCCACCACCGAGGGAAGCTCGGAGCGACCGACTGATGAGAGTTTGCATATTTGACTTTCCAATCTTCAGTAGCGGTCAAAACGAAAGGAAATGGCAAGAAATGACCTGTTCGCTCACTTGGTCGCGCCAAAAAATGGCATCTGAGACAGGATAACCATTCCAATCGCACAATACGGCCACACACTCACCGTCACGCATGACGAATCGAGGTGCTATATCTGAACAACCACATGATTCGTCGCACCGAAACCATTAACAATCCCCACCATACACACCCGCGAGGCTCAATCATCGCACCACTGGATCGGCAGGCACCGCAGCAATGGCGGCAGCGACCGGAGGCGGCGGCAGCAGTGAGGAGGCGCTGACGCTGCTGGGGTTCTGGACGAGCCCGTTCGCGCTGCGGGCGCGGTTCGCGCTGAACCTCAAGGGCATCCCCTACGAGTACGTGGAGGAGGACCTGTTCGGCGAGCGGGGCAAGAGCCCGCTCCTCGTCGCCTCCAACCCGGCCCACGGCGGGAAGGTGCCCGTGCTCATCCACGGCGGCCGCCCCGTCGCCGAGTCGCTGGTCATCCTGGAGTACATCGACGAGGCGTTCCCGGAGCGCCTCCCGCGCCTCCTGCCCCCGCCCGACGACCCGCACGGCCGCGCCGCCGCCCGGTTCTGGGCGGCCTACGTCGACCAGAAGCTGCTCCCGACGTGGGCCCCGCTCTACGGCGGGAGGACGGCCGAGGAGCGGGCGGGCGCGGCGAGGGAGGTCGTCGCCGTGCTGGAGGCGTTCGAGGGGGAGCTCGGGGACAGGGGCTTCTTCGGCGGGGACGGCGTGGGGCTGGTGGACGTGGCGCTCGGCGGGTTCCTCGGGTGGCTGCGCGCGTCGCAGGCCATGTGCGGCGTGCGGACCATCGACCCCGCCAGGACGCCGCGGCTGGCGGCGTGGGCGGAGCGGTTCGGCGCGCTGGACGGCGTGAGGGAGATCGTGCCGGACGCGGCGCCGCTGGTGGAGTACAACCTCATGAAGCGGGCTCGCCTAGGCCTGCCGTATCTGCCGCCGCATCAGTCGCAGTAAAAAACCGCTAGTAAATTCCAAGGCGTGTAGCTGGATCCATCGCGCGCAAAGGAACTGAACTGAATTTGAATCTGATCCCTTAAGCCGGTGGATTCTTTAGTTATTCTACTGCAGTAGAGTAACAAGTCTGTGTTCTTGTTTGGAACTCTGATTTTCTGCGATGGACCGATTCAAGAAATGTAGCCACAGAACTGCCTTCTCCAATGGAAAGAAAAAAAGTAGTACCATCTTGTACAGTGGTGTTGGTTGGTTCGGGGTGTATGTCAACAGCACAGAGGAAGAAAAAAAAAGGAAAAATAATGGGGCATTCCGAGAATTGAACTCGGGACCTCTCGCACCCTAAGCGAGAATCATACCACTAGACCAAATGCCCTTGTGTGATTTAAACAAAGTCAATACTCTATTTGTGCAGTTGAATTTCTGTATTTGACAAAGTAAATAAGCCTTTCGCCCACACGTTGCATCATAAAACAGATCCAAAAGCAAATCCAAATGATAACGTCCACATGTGTGGCACGAAGCAATTCCGTCCATACGTTTTTTGATGGCAACTTTAGTTGTGAAGCATGACAACTTTCTGTTCGGATTGCAAGTTTCAGTTTTTTTTTAATTTGTTTTTTCAGACAACTTTTAATGTAAAAAACGTGTGGGCGGTGTTACTACGTGCCACACGTGTGACAGTTATCGGCTCCAAAGCAAATGGGCAACATCACAACAAAAGGCCCAATGGATACAACCAAGATCAAGGGACAGGCGGAGGGGAGAGTCGAAGAGCCAAATCCCCCAACCGAAACGGTGAAACCTTGATGACGACTATTCAGCTTTTTACTAAGGACCCGCCACTAGTACAACAAACCGTGCAATTTATAAATGGCATCAGTAGGGCATCGACAATGAATATTATCAAGGACAAGCTTGGTGTGAATGGGCCAAAGCGTCCAAGCAACAACATCAAAGACAACCTAAAGGTGGTGACGAGTGTTGCGTGAGCTAGCCCAAATAATCTTGTAAAGATCCAAAAAGTTCAAAGGATACTCCTGTATCCTACAACCTTAGGAAAGCAACACCAAAGAAGCTGGACGGTCACACAAGTGAAAAGTAAGCGATTGTTATCTTCTAGGACATCACACAACGGACATATGCCATCGGCCGGGGTTGTTCTGCTTCAAGACCTACACCCCTGTAGGCAGGCGACCACGAACTAATTGGTAGAGGAAAATCTTGATTTTGAGGGGCAGCTTAATCGACCAAATGTCGGTTAGCTCTGAAGGACCAGATTCCTCCATAAATAGTTACATATAGAGATCTAGCGAAGATGTTTCCAAAGGATTATAGTCACCAGGAGACTAAATCATGATCCATCATTAACATGAATCCCTCCAAGTCCGAGACCAATCTGTCCAAAGGCAACAACTTCCACCGGTCCAAAAGGCCGCCGAAACACGATATCGCTGATATCAGCGAGGGTTACTACCATTGAAACATTTGGATTCGCACAAATGTAAAATAGCTCAGGGGATCTTACCGTTAAGGGAACCAATCACGCTAAAGTAGGGTCAACGATCCGACTAGACCGAGAACTTGGTATCGAGGCGAAAAAGGTGCAACAAGGAACTGGCACCTAAATTAGTGTGAGGTGTAGAGCCCGACGGCACCTAACCGGGGATTTGGTCGAATCCACTGATCCCCACTGAACCGCCAGGCATGTCGCTGCTCAGTCCACACATTTCAAAACCCAACGATCAGTCTGCCTGCCCACATAACATATAACATACTATACATAAGGGTCGAGCGCGCTCCGCTGTGTAATTGGTGTTTGTTGGGATTTCATGATTTTTTTTGTTATTTGATTTGGCGCGGGGGAAGGTGGTGTCTTTTTATTAATGCGGTGTTTTGGTGGGCTTTCTTGACGGTGTGATTCTGTGTTATTTGATAATCAACTAATACTTATGTGAGAAATTTGCTTATGTTGGTGGCCGCATGTATTATATTGGTGCTACAATGTCATATGCCGACGGTTTTTTTTTCTAGGTGGCGAGGGGATACGCGAAACTGATGTGTTTTTTTAGGTTGGTTGCTGCCATTAATTTAAGAAATAGCCGACCCGGTCAAAATCGTGAAACAAATCCAAAATTGATTATTGAAATGAATGAAAGAGATCTTTGATAAATTATTGACCCAGTTAAAATCGTGAACCAAATCCAACCGTAACATCTGAATTAAACAGAAAGACTCTAAAATTAGGGAGCACAGTGTATTAGATGATTTGGATCCCTTGAATAAATCTGTGGTCTGTGGTTTTCACTTGCTTGGGCATCTGAATTCTATTCTGGATCAAACTTCCAGTGAATCAGTGACCTTGCTTCTTCGAGAAATGCTAATACAACAGGTCAGTTGCATCATCTACACAGTGTATTGGTTTCAGAGTGTACGTTGTCCAACAGTACAGAGGGAAAAAAACAGGAAAAATAATGGGGCAATCCGAGAATTGAACTCGGGACCTCTCGCACCCTAAGCGAGAATCATACCACTAGACCAATTGCCCTTTTGTTGTTTCCTCAGCTTCAGCTGGATATAAGACCACAGTATTGCCGTCAGCGTATCTAAAAGCAGATAATTATGGAACAAACATTAGCCTTGGCTCACACAGCAGAGAGTGAAAGAAAAACATGCAAACAAAGATACTTTCACACCAGGCACGTATGTTGCCCACCAATCAATTGGTTTATTACCACAAGCATCGCATCAAGCCAGCCATACTCGTACAGAATTGCATGTGCTATCAGTTCAGTTGAACCTGGAGCACCTCCTCCTGATCTCGCCCTGTCGGCCGGTCTTGACGGCGACGCCGCCCAGGCTGACCATGGCCTTGGGGAACTCGTAGGTGAAGCGGAGCCCGAAGAGCCCCCGGATGTTGCCGGCGTACTTCTGCACCACCCCCTGCGTCGCGCCGTCGCCCCACAGCCGCTGGTCCGACTCCAGCGCGGCGTTGCCGTCCCTCACGTTCTTGAAGAAGGCCGCGTCGAAGGACCCCGCGCCGTCCCTGTCCAGCGCCACCCGCCGCGCCGGGTCGCCGTTGGGCGGGCACAGCGCCCGCAGCTGCGGCAGGAACGCCGGGCTGATCGACGGGTCCGCGTTCCCCGTCGCCGTGAAGTTGTACAGCCGGTACCGCACGAACGCGCAGTCCGTCTGCCCGATCGTGTGCGCGCCTGCAGATCATCGTCGAGACATCGACAGGGCAGCAGATGTTATACCGGGCGATTGACTGAACATTATGTGCCATGCATCTGTATGAAGGATCAAGGAAGATTATTACCGACTAGTGTGACGAGATCGTGGTCAGATAGGCCCTGGTCTGCGAACTTCTGCCGCTGGACGGACACGGGATCGGCCGGAGACGGCAGGGCCTTGGCATCTGCGGCTGATGAGATCCTCCCGTCTCTTCGTCCCAGAGGCACTGACCAGCTTGGCCCGCCGGTCTTGCCATCGTTACAGAACGTCACAGACAGACAGTTCAGTCATCAGGCTCTCAGTCAAACAGTTCTTGGCAGGAGTTCAGTCAGAAACAGAACTTGCCTACCAGATCGACGGAGTCGCGTGCGGCGAGGGCCAGTATGTCGGCGCAGGACACCACCCCAGGGCACGTCGATTCCAGCTGGGACTTGGCGTCGTCTATCACCTCGAATCCCCTGAGGCCGAAATTCTGCGGTGCACTCCTCTCAGATGACGCTCCAGAAATCAAAACTGAAGCATCGCATCCCTACAAAGCATACCAGCAAAACGAAATGTCAGACAGGAAAGCAAAATCTATTGCAGAATGGAAAGAACAATTTAACATGGGATTCAGAGTAAATAAATAGTAGAATTATAGAACTACAGGCTACACAGAACAGGATTATAGAGCTGACTTGGACAAAGCAGTCATGGAAGTGCAGCCTGAGCAAGCCCGGGGCAATTGTGGCGTCGTTGTTGTAGTACTTCTCGACGGTAGACCTCACGATATCCTCTGCGTCAGGGCAGCTGGAGTCGTAGAATCCTCTCTGAAGTCCTTGGCTATGGACCAAAGAACTTCTCAACAAAACATTGAACAGAAAGAAAACGGTTGCTATTTCTGATGCTAACATGGTCTAGGTAACGGTTATCAAGAACAATCCTGATTGCGGCAATCATGCAATCGCATTGTTCATTATATAGGGCCATTCAGCTTGTGATATCTTCCAATTGGTGCAGCCTTGTCGCAATTTTGGTCAGTGGGGTAGCAAGTGGATCATGCACTACTGAATGGTGTGGATTACAGCTAGAATATCAACCTGCATATTTCACAATTGATATATCATCCCTCATCGAATTGTGCAAGAGTCGTTCTGTTGTGTGAGATAGCAGCAGCCACTCAGGCCTCAGCTTCTAAGTGCTAGGTTGCCATACTGCACCCACATAACCGACCTATATGCTCCAGCATAGTAACAATCAGATGCAGACCATACGTTTCTGATTAGTGGCCAGAGATGTGTAGCATTTTGATGGTTTCAGAAACCTGGTGATGTGATAGAGCTATAATATTTCTAACACGGAGAAACACCGTTACGACAGCCATTTCAAGGCAACATGAGTAACATGTTTAAGCTCATTGGTCTAGAGAGAGTGAGGGAAAAGAGAGCAGCCCACTAATTTTTGAGCAATTTGGTCACAATGGAGTTTGGGCGCCTCCAAGATAAAAATCAGTTGTTCAGAGAGATGTAAAATTCATTAGTGAACTCCATCCACATGACCAATTCCCATATTTACCAACAGATAGCCCACAAGTAGCACTTCAATGGTACTTTTGGTTCACGGAGGAAATGGGAATCGGGAGGCTACAGTCAGAAAAGGCCTGCTAGTATATGTGCACTCGTGATGAACATGGGAAACAAAGTGTTAGTGGAAGGGTTTCTCACAAGTGGGCTTGACATGTTTGGGCTCCCACCATACTCATTTTGCAATTCAGGCAGACCAAACACAAAGCGTTGCACGTGATTCTGATAAGGAAGACATCAGTGTCCTAGCACTAACTGATGACTGATGAGCATGGTCCGACAGATAGACTGTACCTACTTTTTTGGTGTCATCTTCAGAGCACCAACGGTTGTGTCGCTCCGGAGAATATTATTTTTTGGTCAATTACGGGCACTTCATTGATTGAATTGCATCATTATATGGGGTCTCACGGAAACAATCCGAACTTACATTGCTAATTGAGTGCCCAGCATAACGAGCTAAAGTATGCGCCGAAACATTGGACAAGCCATTAACATGAATAAAGCATCAATCAAGGAAACACATCTGTATTTTCTTAATGCCACAGACCAGGATGCCAACCTTGGAGGGGTCTTGAACTGTCAATTGAATCCGTTGAGCGATAGAGAGGCGATCGGGAGCCACAATAACCTTTTTGAAAACCTTCTTCATGAGCAAGGGTGACAACATGGTGAGTCGACATATTTCAATTTCAGACGTAATAACAGTTCGTGTTGGAGATTTCTGAGGAGAGCTCACCATACCAAAATCACCATATGCTATTTGTTTTGTGGGACCTGTATAATGCATTTTTAACACGATCAGATTAAGAAGGTGATCACCAATTTTTATCTTTAGAAGCAAGATTCACCCAAGTAATATTTACGCTTTCTCTTAGTCGAGTAGTAACCGGATCATAAGGCGCCACTTTGTGAACTAGTTTTGACGCAGGACTTTGTCAAATACTCTGGAGTATTGAGAGTATGAGAGAATTTAAAGCGGTGACAAGATGAAAACACCTGTCCCTTGTCACAAAACCGGGGGAATCATTTATATGTAATTGAAACGAGAACGTTGACGCATAACCACCTATGTACCAAGACTTCCGACATGACTATTTGAGCTTGCTCTTCACTCTCTTTCGATACATAACACTAAAAAACTTGTGTTTCTAGTTCATAATATACAAGGGCAAGTTGACAGTTTATTCGTATTTACATAGGTTTGCAAAATTAGTCCATCAACTCCCAACTGTAAACGAATTTAGCTCCAAAACCGTCAAGCAGTGTGGTGAAACAAAAGAGAAAAGGCTGATAATAACATATGTACCAACTCGAGAGAAGCAAGATTCGACCAAGTAATATTTGTGTTTTCTGTTAGTTTAGTAGTTACCCGATCGGTAAGTTGTCACTTTGTGAAACTTTTTGACATGGAACTCTGTAAAATATCTAGTGAACAAGCAGAAATCCAATTCGGCTCTTGGGAGCATATGTTCCTGCGAGCAAAAAATGATAAATGCAAATGTAAAAAAAGGAAAACATTTAGATATGTTCATTGTCACACCCAAATGCTACCTGCAAATTTTTAGGTGAAAATTTTAAGCATTTTGACTTGCGGCAAAAAAAAATCAAATGCCAAATGTTACACTTATTTTTTTTTTTTCACCGATGAAGCACTGTTGTCCCGTTTTGCATAAAAAATGTCAAGCATGCTTGTTACACTAATATGAGCATAAAAACAGACTTTTTAAATTTTATTTACTATTTATTTTGAATTTACTATTCATTCGGAAGCATATGTTCCCTATAGCCAAAACAACTCTCTTGTGAACAACAGTATGAGAAATTTTTTAGAGCAGATGACAAGGCAAGTAGTGGCGGAGCTGAAATCATGATAAGTTTTCAATGGGGGGAGGGGGAGCGCATGGCCCAGGTTGGCCCTGTCCCTTGTCACAAAACCGGAGCAATCAGTTAAATGAAAATTGAAACAATGATGTTGACAAATAACCACCCCAAGATTCTCAACATGGCTCCGGATTGAACTTGCTCTTCACTCTCTTTTGGTACATAACACTAAAATAACGGACATGGAGCATGTGATCCCGAGCACCAGTGATCCAGGATGAACAGTAAAATCCAAAAAAATCAAAAAAAATCTGAAATTTTTTGTCAAGAAACTTTGATGTTTTTCTACATGTGTGCCAATTTTCGTGATGAAATGACATATGTGGAGGTCTCGGCAAAAAAAAAATCACGCTAAAAAAACTGTTTTTGGAAGCATTTTGGAGCATCGAATTTTTTTTTGCCAAGACCTGCATGAATGTCATTTCATCACAAAAATTGGCACGCATGTAGAAAAAACATCAAAGTTTCTTTACAAAAATTTCAGATTTTTTTGAACTTTTTAAATATATTTTTTCGTTTGTACCATAGCAAAGGGTGCCTGTGAGCTCGAGCTCACAATAGCACTTTCATAAAATATCTTCTAATATTTCTGTTCAAAATATACAGGACCGAGTTGGGACATTTGCTCGTTTTACATAGGTCGCAAAATCAGTCCGTTAACGCCCAAGTGCAAACTGATTTAGAGCAACTAGAGCCGGGCGCTCCAAACCGGCCTCAAACGCTCGGGCGGTTCACCCAGTCATGAAAATCCCAGACGGACGCTGTCGGTGTCAAAACCGGCGGATCTCGGGTAGGGGGTCCCGAACTGTGCGTCTTAGGATCGATGGTAACAGGAGACAGGGACACAATGTTTAACCAGGTTCGGACTCTCTCGATGGAGGTAATACCCTACTTCCTGCTTGATTATCTTGGATGAATATAGGGTTACAAGAGTTGATCTACCTCGAGATCGTAATGGCTAAACCCTTGAAGTATAGTCTGTATGATTATGATTCTGATTGTCTCTACGGACTAAACCCTCCGGTTTATATAGACACCGGAGGGACCTAGGGTTATACAGAGTCGGTTTAAAGAGGAAGGAATCTTCGTATCCGAACGCTAAGCTTGCCTTCCACGCGAAGGAGAGTCCCATCCGGACACGGGAGGAAGTCTTCTGTCTTGTATCTTGTATCTTCATGGCCCATTAGTCCGGCCGACGTTACATAGCCCGGACGCCCGAGGACCCCTTAATCCAGGACTCCCTCAGTAGCCCCTGAACCAGGCTTCAATGACGATGTGCCCGGCGCGCAGATTGTCTTCGGCATTGCAAGGCGAGTTCCTCCTCCGAATACTTTAAAGTAGTCCTCGGACACAGAAAACGTGTCCGAATCTGCAAAACAAGCTCCACACACAGCCGCGAAGAATATAATAATTAACAAGTCCCATCTACTGACAACTTTTGTAGCGAGACGTTTTATCCTTGCCCGGTCATCATTTCGAACCGTTTTTCAGCTTCCCGCTCCATATTTCAAGATGCGGTTTTCATTGGCACGTCTTGTCGAAGCAGAGATTGTGTCCCCTTATCACGGGATTCTCATTAATACGGGCGTGGGTAATCCAACCGTGCCATCCGCGCGACCCTTGGGGAATAGGCGAGTTTTAAGGCGAGTGGGGGGGCGTGATATTCGCCGCCTTTATAAGAGGATAAGGATCCACTCTTTCACCCACGCCTTCTTCCCCTCTGCCCATCTGCTCTCGAACTCTAGCGTCCAAGATTCCATCCTTTCCGCGTCAAAAAGCACTCCAACCATGTCCGGATCTGGAGCGCAGGGCAAGTGGATGGCCTCCTCCGTCACGGAGAAGGACATCTTGAAGCTCCGGGAGGCAGGGTACTTGGACTAGGAAATCGCCCACCGGCTTCCGGCCAAAGGGCAGATCGTTCCCACCCTGGAGCCCCATGAGAGGGTGGTATTCATTCCCCACTTCATCCGCGGGTTAGGGTTTCCTCTCCACCCCTTCGTCCGCAGACTCATGTTCTACTATGGGCTAGACTTCCATGATCTAGCTCCAAATTCTTTCATCAACATTTCGGCATTCATTGGCATGTGCGAGGCCTTCCTCCACATCCCACCCCACTTCGGATTGTGGCTAAAGATCTTCAATGTGAAGCCGAAGGTGGTGGGTGGTCAACACGCAGAGTGCGGAGGCGCTATGGTGAGCAAGCTGTCCAACGTCACATGGCCCAAAGGCACCTTCGTGGAGACCGTCAAAGGGTGGCAACAGCAGTGGTTCTACGTCACAGAGCCCCGTGACACCACCTGGACCGCGGCTCCCGAATTCAAGTCCGGGCCCCCGATGCGGCTCACCTCCTGGCTAGACAAGGGCCTGGACTGGGCTTCGTCGGACGAGGTGACAATGCTGCAGACGCGCATCAAGAGCATGGTGGACAAGAACATTAAGCTCGTTAACGTGATCCAAGTGATGCTTTTTCGCCGGATCCTTCCTTGCCAAAGCCGGACTTGCCATTTGTGGGAGTTCGATCCGGCCAAGCACCAGACCTTGCAACAGTTCTTCGGCGCTACACATGAAGGCATCTGAAGGTGCTTTTTAAGGCCAATGAGACGTGACCGAAGACGACCGAGGACCGTGGGTACAACCTGACCCATCCAGCCAGTCCGGTAAGTTTTTCGTATTTCATGGTGTATCCTTCACCTGTACATTCAAGGAAGATGTCTAAGCTTCCCCATTTCTCTTGTTAGGGTTGGACAAACAAGGCGGAGCGGATCCAGCGTCCGGCTCCGCTGCCTGAAAACCCAGCTATCCCACTTCTGACGAAGATGCTGATTCCGGCGCCCTACCAGGCGCCAGAGAAGAAGGCCAAGAAGAAGGGCCAGGCGGGAAGAGGCAGCCTTTGCCGTAAAGGCACTTCGGACGTGACGTGCGAAGACGCCGAAACCCACTCCTCCCCCACCGCCGAGGACGAGGAGGAGGAGGAGGAAAGCAACTCTCCCCCCGAGGGGGGAAGGGACAAGAGGGCGGCCTCCACATATCTAGAGGCAGAGGTGTCCAAGAAGGGGAGGGTCTCCCTTGCGGATGACTCCGTGTTGGACACCGATAGCAGCTCCGAGTGGCTTCCCAGGGAGAAGCCCCTGGCCGAATCGTAAGTACTCAAGGGCACTTATAAACATATATATCCAGCTTCTTTACTTCATGGTTTTAATACGTTAAATCATGTGCTGCAGTCCGGCTCACGCCCGCCCCCAGCGATCCTCATCCTCGGGGAATTCGCTGGATCCAAATGTGATGGACAACGGGTCACTTCCGGCGGCCTCCTCTCCCAAGGCCACGGACGACGGCGAGGTGTTGTCCCGAAGGACCTTCCCAGGCCAGGGAGAGGTACAGGAGGCCGTCAGGGTGGCGCCAGAGGGTGATACCTCGGCCGCCGGACACATGGGGGAGCAGATCCCCCTAGAGACTGGCGATGGGGGCCATATCCAATTCGGCCCCCAGCCGAATACTATTCCGGAGGCCCATACGGCTCCGGAAGCAGGTAAGAAACCTCCTTTGAAAGAAGGAGGTGGACCTATTCCGCCAGTGACGTCCATCCAGAGGCACCGGATACTCTACTGGAAGCGCTGCAAAGTGCTTCCATTGTTGAGGAACACCGTATCCTTATGGGTACGGTGGTTGGGAGGGTTCAGTCCGCTAAGAGCGGACTGACCGAAGCCTGCACCAGCCTTCTAACGGGCTTTGAGGTATGTAAAGCAAATACACAAAAAGAATGCCGTAGTATAGATAGTAGCCCCTAAGACTCTGTCCGGTGTTCGAAAAGAAAGGCCAAACAGAGGATCGAATAATTTTCGCAGGGGACTTATCATATGTGTCTATGTGAATAAGCAGGCGTCGATGCTGGCTGCGACCTGCCATGCTGCCGAAGTCTCCAAACTGAAGCAGAGTCTGGAGCAGGCCGATGAAGAGCTCGGCCGTGTCAAGAAACAACTAGAGGGCAAGCAAGGTATGCAATGGCCTATGCAGATCTAAAATGATATGAATTGTTTGTGTTGATCATGTTATTATGGTGTTTCACAGGAGCTACGGCCGAGATGGAGTCCCTCAAGAACGCACTGACCGAGGCCCAGAAGAAAGCGGTGACGGAACAAGCCGCCCGCGAAAAACACGAGGCAAGGGTCGGGGAGGTGCAGCAAGAGCTCCAGGATGCCGTAAAGAAATGCGAGTCCTTGGAGCGCAAGATTGCGGACCAAGAGTCCAAACTTGCTAAGGCCCGCCAAAGCGCACAAGAGGCCCGGGTTGAAGCCCAGGGCGCCCTCCGGGAAATCCAGGAGGCCAAGCAGATTGCGGCGGGTAAGGCCTTTATTATGCAGAGCAAATATGTGAAGAAAATGTACCTCTTACTGACCCGAATTTGGAGTTCTCCAAGGGCATTTGCGGATCTGCCTCGCAGTGTTGCTGATGCCGCGGAGTTCTTCCAAGCCGAAGAGGGGAGCCCAACGGAGAAGCTGTTCTGGTCGCAATACCTTGCGCCAGAGCATCCGGTGCCCTTTAGCGATCAACTGAAACAGCCGACCGAACTGCATAGGGTGGTCGAATTGGCCATGAAGGATTTGATAATCCGTCTATGGCCTACCGAAGCCATGCCTAGCAGCTACTTCGGGCTCGTGAAGCGGTTGGTCGATGCCTGCCCTCGGCTTGATGCCATAAAGCGGTCAGTCTACATCGAAGGTGCGCGGATGGCCTTCGCCCGTGTCAAGGTACAGTGGGTGAAGATGAACGCCGTCAAGCTTGCGACCGAGGGACTGCCCGCGGGCAAGGAGCATCGCACGCCCGAGCGGTATTTTGATGATGTCCTGGAGGGATCCCGCATTGTGGAGGTCCAGTGCGCGAAGGACATTATCCTTGAATGAATACATTCATGTTATCCAGTCCTGTATCATGGAACAAAGCCTATATGTAATATATTGCTTGTATTTTTTTTTGAAATTTTCCCCCCTGTGCGGCCGTTTTATTAAATTTGAGAGTTGGCCAGTCGTCGGCTTCAGCCCCCACGTAGGTAGTACGGGGGTGTTCGGGTTGGAACCTAAACACACTTGACCCAAAAGTTTGGTCCTTGAAGGAGGTGTTTAGCGCAGCGAACCAGGCAATCATACTATGTGCCTTTATCACCCTCACTTAGCCATAGGTGTTTTATAATAGGAGTGTAGGCGCAACCCCTAGTTAGTATTTGTTTATCCGAACTAGGGTGCTGTAGACACCTGATCGGGTGAAGGCCGATCCGTCGCATAATGCAGAAAAAATCGCAAGAGATTTAAGTTTAGCCTCCGAATAGCTGACCAGCTCTCGCCACATCATGACAGTCAGTTTTCGGCTTTCTCTACTGAGGTGTTTATCCGGATAAACCAGCAACACAATCGCAGTAGTTCTCCCTTTACTACCCTAGCCGATAAGACGGAACGTAAGGTAGCAAGCACAGGAGCCGGGCAACCCAACTATTGACCAAAGACATGATTCGGAGCCGATGCATATAATGCTATATTCGGGGCGCCGAACTATACTGTAAAAAGTGTTCGGACTTGTTGCCAACATATGGAGAGCGATGGAGCCCTTGGCGAGTTAGGTCGTACCAAAGTGTACAGGTGCAATCGATAAAAATAGTGAAATATAATGAAGGAGTAAGCTAGTGCCACATAAGTTGGGCCGCAAACTGTTTCCATTATAATGATACATCAAAGCGTATTTGTACAAATAGTGCGATAAGCAACAGGGCTATTTAACATGCCGAGACCAAGGGGCAGCTGGTGCGGGTCCTGAAAACAGGTATAGTGATCGTCAAGAAGACCATCTAAATATTCTACCGCACGTCTATGCAGCTTGCCGCCTTGTTACGTCCATCCTTCGAAAGGATCGATGATCAGGCCGTCTTGAGGGGCCCGTGGAAAGGAAACCTGAAAAGGATGAAAAGAAAAGGGAAAGTATGTGTGCCCCGGTAAGGTCGAGCCGCATTGTGAACCACGATCGAGTTATGCCTCTGTCTTTGCCCATGGTATTTTGAGTGCGTAGTTATGTACGCGCGGTACGTATGCCGCCATTCGGTCAGGACTGAGACGGAGGCCGAATTGCTACTCATGACGAGCTGGACTGTCATGCTGCGGAGTAGTTCGGACTCGTTTAATAGTAACCGGGGGCTTGGCCGCTAAATTGATGTTCTGGTTGATTAGGCCGCCCTGTACTTCCACTGCCAGGGCTGCGGTGTGCTCCTCGGTACGAAGGGAGCGTTCCATGTTTACATTGACTGTTATGACACCGTGTGGTCCGGGCATCTTGAGTTTGAGATAGGCATAGTGTGGCACCGCATTGCAACGAGCAAATGCGGTTTGTCCGAGCAGTGCGTGATAGCCACTGCGGAAGGGGACAATGTCGAAGATTAGGTCTTCGCTTCGGAAGTTGTTCGGCGATCCAAAGATGACTTCCAATGTGATTGAGCCCGTGCAGCGGGCCTCTACACCTGGTATTACTCCTTTAAAGGTAGTTTTTGTGGGCCTGATCCTTGACGGATCGATGCCCATCTTGCAGACTGTGTCCTGATAGAGCAGGTTAAGGCTGCTGCCACCGTCCATGAGGACTCGCGTGAGGTGGAATCCGTCAATGATTGGGTCGAGGACCAGTGCGGCTGAACCGCATGACGGATACTGGTCGGATGGTCCCTGCGATCGAAGGTGATCGGGCAGGATGACCATGGGTTGAATTTTGGGGCGACTGGCTCTACCGCATAGACGTCCCTGAGCGCACGTTTGCGCTCCTTCTTGGAGATATGAGTAACGTATATCATGTTCACCATTTTGACTTGGGGGGGATTTCTTCTGTCCCCCTGTGTTCTGTGGACGGGGCTCCTCGTCGTCCTCCTCACTTGGTGACCCCTTCTCCTTATTCTCGGTATTTAACTTATTGGCCTGTTTAAAGACCCAACAGCTTTTGTTGGTATGATTGGCGGGTTTATCGGGGGTGTCGTGGATCTGACATGGTCGATCGAGGATTCGGTCCAAGCTGGATGAGCCCGGATTGTTTCTTTTGTATGGATTCTTCTGCTGGCCGGACTTGGAGCCGCTGAATCCGGTGTTGACCGCCGTGTCATCGGTATTGTCACCATTGCTTCGACGCTTGTGCCAGTTGCGTCGGGGCTTGCCATTGCTATTTCTGGCTTTAGAGGTGCCAGATTCGCTTGCATTATTATTGCTGCGGGCTAGCCAACTATCTTCGCCCGCGCAAAAGCGGGTCATAAGTGCCGTGAGGGCTGCCATAGACTTCGGCTTCTCTTGGCCAAGGTGTCGGGCGAGCCATTCGTCGCGGATGCTATGCTTAAAGGCCGCTAGGGCTTCGGCATCCGGACAGTCGACGATCTGGTTCTTCTTAGTTAGGAATTGTTGGGGAACGTAGTAATTTCAAAAAAAAAACTCCTACGCACATTCAAGATCATGGTGATGCATAGCAACGAGAGGGGAGAGTGTAGTCCACGTACCCTCGTAGACCGTAAGAGGAAGCGTTATGACAACGCGGTTGATGTAGTCGTACGTCTTCACGATCGACCGATCCTAGTACCGAAAGTACGACACCTTCGTGATCTGCACACGTTCGGCTCGGTGACATCCCACGGACTCTCGATCCAGCTGAGTGTCGAGGGAGAGCTTCGTCAGCACGACGGCGTGATGACGGTGATGATGAAGCTACCGGCGCAGGGCTTCGCCTAAGCACTGCAACGATATGACCGAGGTGGATTATGGTGGAGGGGCAGCGCACACGGCTAAGAGATCAATGATCAACTTGTGTGTCTATGGGGTGCCCCCCTCCCCCGTATATAAAGGAGTGGAGGAGGGGAGAGGGCGGGCTTCCTAGGCGTGCCCAAGGGGGGAGTCCTACTCTCGGTGAGAGTAGGATTCCCCCTTCCCTATTTGGAGTAGGAGAGGGAAGGAAGGGGGAGAAGAAGAGAAGGAAAGGGGGGCCGGCCCCCCTTCCAATTCGAGTTGGGCTTGGGGGGGGGCCCCACCTTGGACGCCTCCTCCTCCTTTCCACTATGGCTCATTAAGGCCCATTGTCTCCCCGGGGGGTTCCGGTAACTTCCTGGTACTCCGGTAAATGGCTGAACTCATCCGGAACCATTCCAATGTCTAAACATATCCATCCAATATATTGATCTTTATGTCTCGACCATTTCGAGACTCCTCGTCATGTCCGTGATCACATCCGGGACTCCGAACAACCTTTGGTACATAAAAAAACTCATAATACTGATCGTCACAGAACGTTAAACGTGCGGACCCTATGGGTTTAAGAACTATGTAGACATGACCGAGACTCATCTCCGGTCAATAACCAATAGCGGAACCTAGATGCTCATATTGGTTCCTACATATTCTACGGAGATCTTTATCGGTCAAACCACATAACAACATACGTTGTTCCCTTTGTCATCGGTATGTTACTTGCCCGAGATTCGATCGTCGGTATCTCAATACCTAGTTCAATCTTGTTACCGGCAAGTCTCTTTACTCGTTCCGTAATACATCATCCCGTAACTAACTCATTAGTCACATTGCTTGCAAGGCTTATAGTGATGTGCATTACCGAGAGGGCCCAGAGATACCTCTCCGACAATCGGAGTGACAAATCCTAATCTCCATCTATGCCAACTTAACAAACACCATCGGAGACACCTATAGAGCATCTTTATAATCACCCAGTTACGTTGTGACGTTTGATAGCACACAAAGTGTTCCTCCGGTATTCGGGAGTTGCATAATCTCATAGTCATAGGAACATGTACAAGTCATGAAGAAAGCAATAACAACATACTAAATGATCAAGTGCTAAGCTAACGAAATGGGTCAAGTCAATCACATCATTCTGCAATGATGTGATCCCGTTAATCAAATGCCAACTCATGTCTATGGTTAGGAAACTTAACCATCTTTGATTCAACGAGCTAGTCAAGTAGTGGCATACTAGTGACACTATGTTTGTCTATGTATTCACACATGTACTAAGTTTCCGGTTAATACAATTCTAGCATGAATAATAAACATTTATCATGATATAAGGAAATATAAATAACAACTTTATTCTTGCCTCTAGGGCATATTTCCTTCAGTCTCCCACTTGCACTAGAGTCAATAATCTAGATTACACAGTAATGATTCTAACACCCATGGAGTCTTGGTGTTGATCATGTTTTGCTCTTGAGAGAGGCTTAGTCAACGGGTCTGCAACATTCAGATCCGTATGTATCTTGCAAATCTCTATGTCTCCCTCCTTGACTTGATCACAGATGTAATTGAAGCGTCTCTTGATGTGCTTGGTTCTCTTGTGAAATCTGGATTCCTTTGCCAAGGCAATTGCACCAGTATTGTCACAAAATATTTTCATTGGACCTAATGCACTAGGTATGACATTGATGACCCACAAGTATAGGGGATCCATCGTAGTCCTTTCGATAAGTAAGAGTGTCGAACCCAACGAGGAGCAGAAGGAAATGATAAGCGGTTTTCAGCAAGGTATTCTCTGCAAGCACTGAAATAATAGGTAACAGATAGTTTTGTGATAAGATAATTGGCAACGAGCAACAAGTAACAAAAGTAAATAAAGTGCAGCAAGGTGGCCCAATCCTTTTTGTAGCAAAGGACAAGCCTGGACAAACTCTTATATAAAGAAAAGCGCTCCCGAGGACACATGTGAATTATCGTCAAGCTAGTTTTCATCACGTTCATATGATTCGCCTTCGGTACTTTGATAATTTGATATGTGGGTGGACCGGTGCTTGGGTGCTGTTCTTACTTGAACAAGCATCCCACTTATGGTTAACCTCTATTGCAACCATCCGCAACTACAACAAAAGTATTAAGGTAAACCTAACCATAGCATGAAACATATGGATCCAAATCAGCCCTTATGAAGAAACGCATAAACTAGGGTTTAAGCTTCTGTCACTCTAGCAACCCATCATCTACTTATTACTTCCCAATGCCTTCCTCTAGGCCCAAATAATGGTGAAGTGTTATGTAGTCGACGTTCACATAACACCACTAGAGGATAGACAACATACATCTCATCAAAATATCGAACGAATACCAAATTCACATGACTACTAATAGCAAGACTTCTCCCATGTCCTCAGGAACAAACGTAACTACTCACAAAGCATATTCATGTTCATAATCAGAGGGGTATTAATATGCATATAGGATCTGAACATATGATCTTCCACCAAATAAACCAACTAGCATCAACTACAAGGAGTAATCAACACTACTAGCAACCTACAGGTACCAATCCCGGACTTAGAGACAAGAATTGGATACAAGAGATGAACTAGGGTTTAAGAGGAGATGGTGCTGGTGAAGATGTTGATGGAGATTGCCCTCTCCCGATGAGAGGAGCATTGGTGATGACGATGGCGATGATTTCCCCCTCCCGGAGGGAAGTGTCCCCGGCAGAACAGCTCTGCCGGAGCCCTAGATTGGTTCCGCCAAGGTTCTGCCTCGTGGCGGCGGAGTCTCGTCCCGAAAGGTTGCTTATCATTTTTTCCTCGACGAAAGACTTCATATAGTAGAAGATGGCCACCGGAGAGCCAACAGGGAGCCCACGAGGCAGGGGCGCGCCCTGGGGGGTAGGGCGCGCCCCCCACCCTCGTGGATAGGTGGTGGCCCCCCTGACGTATTTCTTCCGCTCAGTATTTTTTATTATTTCCAAAAATAACTTTGATGGAGTTTCAGGACTTTTGGAGTTGTGCAGAATAGGTCTCTAATATTTGCTCCTTTTCCAGCCCAGAATTCCAGCTGCTGGCATTCTCCCTTCTTATGTAAACCTTGTAAAATAAGAGAGAATAGGCATAAGTATTGTGACATAATGTGTAGTAACAGCCCATAATGCAATAAATATCAATATAAAAGCATGATGCAAAATGGACGTATCAACTCCCCCAAGCTTAGACCTCGCTTGTCCTCAAGCGGAAGCCGATAACGATAAATATGTCCACATGTTTAGAGGTAGAGGTGTCGATAAAATAAAATACGGACATGAGGGCATCATGATTATTCTCATAACAGCAACATATATGGATATTGTCATATGATTTCTTATGCTCAAGTAATAATCTATTCACAATGCAAAGTATGAATCCGAAACTTTATTGAGAACTAACAAACTATAATCTCAGTCATTGAAGCAATTGCAATTTATCACAACATCAGAAATAGTCTATGTCAGAGCTTTCTAGCAAGTCCACATACTCAACTATCATTTAGTCTTTCATAATTGCTAACACTCACGCAATACTTGTGGTTACGGAGTTTTAATCGGACACAGAGAAAGATAGGGGCTTATAGTTTCGCCTCCCAACCTTTTACCTCAAGGGTAATGTCAACAATAATAGTTCATGCTAGCCCACATCCAATTAGATATATCTATCATGATCTTTCCAACACCCTGTGCTTGCCAAAGGATAAAATATAAAAAGGGAAGGTGAAGATCACCATGACTCTTGCATAAGGTAGAAGATAATAATAAAAGATAGGCCCTTCGCAGAGGGAAGCAGAGGTTGCCATGCGCTTTCAGGGTTGGATGCACAAAATCTTAATGCGAAAGAACGTCACTTTATATTGCCACTTGTGATATGAACCTTTATTATGCAGTCCATCGCTTTTATTTCTTCCACATCACAAGATCGTATAAAGCTTATTTCCTCCACACCAATAAATCATACATATTTAGAGAGCAATTTTTATTGCTTGCACCGATGACAACTTACTTGAAGGATCTTACTCAATCCATAGGTAGGTATGGTGGACTCTCATGGCAAAACTGGTTTAAGGGTATTTGGAAGCACAAGTAGTATCTCTACTTGGTGCAAAGAATTTGGCTAGCATGAGGGGGAAAGGCAAGCTCAACATGTTGGATGATCCATGACAATATACTTTATCTCACATATAAGAAAACATAACCCATTACGTTGTCTTCCTTGTCCAACATCAACTCTTTAGCATGTCATATTTTAATGAGTGCTCCCAATCATAAAAGATGTCCAAGATAGTATATTTATATGTGAAACCTCTCTTTCTTTATTACTTCCTATTAATTGCAACGATGACCAAAGCTATGTTTGTCAAATCTCAACAATTTTTAATCATCATACTCTTTCTATGTGAAGTCATTACTCTCAATAAGATCAATATGATATTTTATTTCTTTTTATTCTTTTCTCTTTTATTTTATTCACTCAAGATCATAGCAAAATAATCAAGCCCTTGACTTAACACTAATATTTATTATATAGCTCACGGACTCGATTACATAAAGAGATCATAAAGCAAAACTCAAAACTAGATCATGCCAAAACTTTATTCTACTAGATCAAGATACTACTAATAGGATCGAACTAAGAAAAACGGTAAAGATAGGAGTGTGGTGGTGATACGATACCGGGGCATCTCCCCCAAGCTTGGCAGTTGCCAAGGGGAGTGCCCATACCCATATGATTATGTCTCCTTTGCTGGTGAAGAAGATGATGGTTTAGTTGATGGTGTAGTCTTCTTCCTTAATTTGCACTTGAGGACAGAATTTTGATCCCTCAAGTCATCAATCTCCTGCTCCAGGCTTAATATCTTTTTGCATAATTCCTGCTTGTTTTCCCGCAAGAGACGAAAAGGGATAAACTCGATCTTAAATTTCTTTGCTCTATCAGGCAGGCTTGACTTTTTGAACTCCACATGCATGTCCCCAGGTTGAGGTAGTGGGACTTCATCTTCATCTGAGCTCGTCTCCTCCCACCTCTTGGGTTCATAGTCTTCTTCTTCCTCCGTAGTCCAACCACAATGCTCCACATCTCCATAGACCTTAGGACTTGCAAGGTAATCGGCCACATAGCTTTCTCCTTCAGAATCCTGGGACGACATGTTGCTCTTATCTGCAGCAGGACAGCTCGAAACGAGAACAGAGGATATTTGCGTGATACAGGAGTCAAAACCTTGGGGAGAATATATAATGAATTTTTACCGACCAAAATACGTATCGTGCAAGAAAATGGAGTCCGGAGAGCACACGAGGTGCCCACAAGGTAGGGGGCGCGCCCAGTAGGGTAGGGCGCGCTCTCCACCCTCGTGGAGGCCTCGTGTCCTTCCCGGACTGCTTCTTATTTTTCTATTTTTCTAAATATTCCAAAATGGAGAAATATTGCCATAAAAATTGTTTTGGAGTCGGTTTACTTACCGTACCACATACCTATTCCTTTTCGGAGTCTGAAACGTTCCGGAAAGTGTCTCTTATGTATTCCTCCGGGGTTACGGTTTCAATAATATTGGTTTCAACATTTATAGGATTACCTGAGATATAATGTTTGATTCTTTGACCGTTTACCACCTTCGGATTTGTGCCTTTGAAGTTGTTGATTTTTATGGCACCAGAACGATAGACCTCCTCGATAATGTAAGGGCCTGCCCATTTAGAGAGAAGTTTCCCTGCAAAAAATCTTAAACAAGAGTTGTATAGCAATACATAATCACCTACATTAAACTCACGCTTTTGTATCCTTTTGTCATGCCATCTTTTAACTTTTTCTTTAAACAACTTGGCATTTTCATAGGCTTGGGTTCTCCATTCATCAAGTGAGCTAGTGTCAAATAACCTCTTCTCACCGGCAAGTTTGAAATCATAATTGAGTTCTTTAATAGCCCAATAAGCCTTATGTTCTAGTTCGAGAGGTAAATGACATGCTTTTCCATAAACCATTTTATATGGAGACATACCCATAGGATTTTTATATTCAGTTCTATAGGCCCATAATGCATCATCAAGTTTCTTGGTAGATCTATTAACAGTCTTTTGCAAAATTAATTTGAGCTCTCTGTTGCTCAATTCTACTTGACCACTAGACTGCGGGTGATAAGGAGATGCAATTCTATGATTAACATCATATTTAGCAAGCATTTTTCGGAAAGCACCATGAATAAAATGTGAACCACCATCAGTCATTAAATATCTAGGGACTCCAAACCTCAGAAAAATAACTTCTTTAAGCATTTTAATAGATGTGTTATGATCAGCACTACTAGTTGGAATAGCTTCTACCCACTTAGTAACATAATCAACAACAACTAAAATATGTGTGTATCCATTAGAGGCAGGAAAAGGTCCCATATAATCAAAGCCCCAAACATCAAATGGTTCAATAACAAGTGAATAATTCATAGGCATTTCTGGACGTCTACTAATATTACCAATTCTTTGACGTTCATCACAAGATAAGACAAACTTACGGGCATCCTTGAAGAGAGTAGGCCAATAAAAACCAGATTGCAATACCTTATGTGCAGTTCTATCTCCAGCGTGGTGTCCTCCATAAGCCTCAGAGTGACACTTGCGTAGGATATGTTCCTGTTCATGCTCAGGTACACAATGTCTAATAACACCATCTACTCCTTCTTTATAAAGATGTGGGTCATCCCAAAAGTAATGTCTCAAATCATAGAAAAAACTTTTCTTTTGCTGGTATGTGAAACTAGGTGGTATGAATTTAGCAACGATGTAATTAGCATAATCAGCATACCATGGAGTACTACGAGAAGCATTTATGACATTTAATTGCTCATCAGGAAAGCTATCATCAATAGGTAGTGGGTCATCAAGAACATTTTCTAACCTAGACAGGTTGTCTGCAATGGGGTTCTCAGCTCCCTTTCTATCAATAATATGCAAATCAAATTCTTGTAGGAAGAGAACCCATCTAATAAGTCTAGGTTTAGCATCTTTCTTTTCCATGAGATATTTAATAGCAGCATGATCCGTGTGAATAGTTACTTTAGAATCAACAATATAAGGCCTGAACTTATCACAAGCAAATACAACTGCTAGGAATTCTTTTTCAGTAGTAGCATAATTTCTCTGAGCATTGTCTAGAGTTTTACTAGCATATTGAATAACATTTAATTTCTTATCAACTCTTGCCCTAGAACAGCACCTACAGCATAATCACTAGCATCACACATAATTTCAAAGGGTAAATTCCAATCAGGTGGCTGAATAATAGGTGTAGAGATCAATGCTTTCTTAAGTATTTCAAATGCTTCTACACAATCATCATCAAAGACAAATGGTATATCTTTTTGTAATAAATTAGTCAGAGGCCGAGAAATTTTTGAGAAGTCCTTAATGAACCTCCTATAAAAACCGGCGTGACCAAGGTAACTTCTTATACCTTTGATGTCCTTGGGACATGGCATCTTTTCAATAGCATCAACCTTGGCTTTATCAACTTCAATACCTCTTTCAGAAACTTTATGCCCCAGGACAATACCTTCATTAACCATAAAGTGGCACTTTTCCCAATTCAAGACAAGATTAGTTTCTTCACATCTCTGCAAAACTCGATCAAGGTTGCTCAAGCAATCATCAAAAGAGGATCCATAGACGGAGAAGTCGTCCATGAAAACCTCACAAATCTTTTCACAAAAGTCAGAGAATATAGCCATCATGCATCTTTGAAAGGTAGCAGGTGCATTACATAAACCAAAAGGCATACGTCTATAAGCAAAAGTACCAAAAGGGCAAGTAAAAGTAGTCTTTGATTGATCATTGGCTGACACAGGTATTTGAGAGAAACCAGAATAACCATCTAGAAAGCAAAAATGTGTATGTTTGGATAATCTTTCTAGCATTTGATCGATAAAAGGTAAGGGGTAATGATCTTTTTAGTAGCCTTATTTAATTTGCGGAAATCAATTACCATCCTATAACCTGTAATAATTCTTTGCGGGATCAACTCATCTTTATCATTAGGAACGACGGTAATACCTCCCTTCTTAGGGACACAATGGACAGGACTTACCCACTGACTATCAGCAACGGGATAAATTATACCTGCCTCAAGGAGCTTTAGTATTTCTTTTCTTACCACTTCCTTCATCTTAGGATTCAGCCGTCGTTGATGATCACGAACTGGTTTGGCATCTTCCTCCAAATTTATTTTATGTTGACATAGAGTGGGACTAATGCCCTTAAGATCATCAAGAGTATATCCAATAGCAGCACGGTGCTTCTTCAGAGTTTTCAATAATCTCTCTTCTTCATGCTCTGAAAGGTTAGCACTAATAATAACATGATATATCTTTTTCTCATCAAGATAAGCATATTTAAGAGTATCAGGTAACGGTTTTAGCTCAAACACGGGATCACCCTTGGGTGGAGGAGGATCCCCTAGGATTTCAACAGGCAAATTGTGTTTCAGGATAGGTTCCTGTTTAAAGAATACTTCATCTATTTCCCTTCTTTCATTCATAAACATATCATTTTCATGGTCTAGCAAATATTGTTCTAAAGGATCACTAGGAGGCACGGCAATAGAAGCAAGACCAATAATTTCATCCTTACTAGGTAATTCCTCTTCACGGTGTTGTCTACTAAATTTAGAGAAATTAAACTCATGAGACATATCACCCAAGCCAATAGTAACAACATTCTTTTCGCAGTCTATCCTTGCATTAATTGTGTTCAAGAAGGGTCTACCAAATATAATGGGACAAAAGCTATCTTGTAGGGAACCAAGAACAAGAAAATCAGCAGGATATTTAGTTTTCCCACACAAGACTTCAACATCTCTAACAATTCCCATTGGTGAAATAGTATCTCTATTGGCAAGTTTAATTGTGACATCAATACCTTCTATCTCAGCAGGTGCAATTTCATGCATAATTTCTTTGTATAAGTCAATAGGTATTGCACTAGCACTAGCACCCATATCACATAAGCCATGATAACAATGATCTCCTATTTTAACAGAAATAACAGGCATGCCTACCACAGGTCTATGTTTATCTTTAGCACAAGGTTTGGCAATTCTAGCAATTTCACCGCAAAAATAAATAACATGCCCATCAATATTATCAGCCAAGAGATCTTTAACAATAGCAATATTAGGTTCAACTTTAACTTGCTCAGGAGGTGTATAAGTTCTAATATTGCTTTTACGAACCACAATTGAAGCTTTAGCATGATCCTTTATCCTAACAGGGAAAGGTGGTTTCTCAACATAAGAAGTAGGAACAATAGGGTCATTATAAGTGATAGTCTTTTCTTCAACTTTAACAGGTGCAGCTAATTTTACTTCTATGGGAGGATGATATTTAAACCACTTCTCCTTAGGGAGATCAACATAAGAAGCAAAAGATTCACAGAAAGAAGCTACTATCTCAGAGTCAAGTCCATATTTAGTGCTAAATTTACGAAAAACATCGGTATCCATAAAAAATTTAACACAATCAAACTTAGGTGTCATACCTGACTCCTTACCTTCGTCGAGATCCCAATCTTCAGAGTTGCGTTTAATTCTATTCAATAAATCCCATTTGAATTCAATAGTCTTCATCATAAAAGAGCCAGCACAAGAAGTATCAAGCATGGTGCGATTGTTATCAAAAAGCCAAGCATAAATATTTTGAATAATTATTTCTCTTGAGAGCTCATGATTGGGCATGAATATAACATTGATTTAAGCCTCCCCCAAGCTTGAGCGATGCTTTCTCCTTCGCGGGGCCAAAAATTATATATATATAATTGCGATCACGATGAACAAGATGCATAGGATAAAACTTATGATGAAATTCCAATTTCAATCGTTTGTAGTTCCATCACCCCATATCATCACATAGCCTATACCATGTCGATGCATCTCCCTTCAAAGATAAAGGGAAGACCTTCTTCTTAATAGCATCACCGGGTATACCTGCAAGCTTAAATAATCCACAAACTTCATCCACATAGATTAGGTGCTCATCAGGATGCTTTGTTCCATCTCCTGCAAAAGGATTAGCTAGCACTTTTTTCCAACATACCCGAAGGAACTTCAAAGGGGACATTTTCATTTTCAGTAGGTTGAGGAGCAACTCTTTGCTCTACTGGTCGGGGTGAAGATACCCCACACAAGCCCCTCAGAGGATTACTTTCCATAGTAACAAGTGACAGTAAATTTCAGCACACTATATAAATTTTTCCTTACCAAATTCTACCTACCAAAGGCGCATCACTCCCCGGCAACGGTGCCAGAAAAGAGTCTTGATGACCCACAAGTATAGGGTATCTATTGTAGTCCTTTCGATAAGTAAGAGTGTCGAACCCAACGAGGAGAAGAAGGAAATGATAAGCGGTTTTCAGCAAGGTATTCTCTGCAAGCACTGAAATAATAGGTAACAGATAGTTTTGTGATAAGATAATTGGCAATGAGCAACAAGTAACAAAAGTAAATAAAGTGCAGCAAGGTGGCCCAATCCTTTTTGTAGCAAAGGACAAGCCTGGACAAACTCTTATATAAAGAAAAGCGCTCCCGAGGACACATGTGAATTATCGTCAAGCTAGTTTTCATCACGTTCATATGATTCACGTTCGGTACTTTGATAATTTGATATGTGGGTGGACCGATGCTTGGGTGCTGTTCTTACTTGAACAAGCATCCCACTTATGATTAAACTCTATTACAAGCATCCGCAACTACAACAAAAGTATTAAGGTAAACCTAACCATAGCATGAAACATATGGATCCAAATCAGCCCCTTACGAAGCAACGCATAAACTAGGGTTTAAGCTTCTGTCACTCTAGCAACCCATCATCTACTTATTACTTCCCAATGCCTTCCTCTAGGCCCAAATAATGGTGAAGTGTTATGTAGTCGACGTTCACATAACACCACTAGAGGATAGACAACATACATCTCATCAAAATATCGAACGAATACCAAATTCACATGACTACTAATAGCAAGACTTCTCCCATGTCCTCAGGAACAAACGTAACTACTCACAAAGCATATTCATGTTCATAATCAGAGGGGTATTAATATGCATATAGGATCTGAACATATGATCTTCCACCAAATAAACCAACTAGCATCAACTACAAGGAGTAATCAACACTACTAGCAACCTACAAGTACCAATCCCGGACTTAGAGACAAGAATTGGATACAAGAGATGAACTAGGGTTTGAGAGGAGATGGTGCTGGTGAAGATGTTGATGGAGATTGCCCTCTCCCGATGAGAGGAGCGTTGGTGATGACGATGGCGATGATTTCCCCCTCCCGGAGGGAAGTGCCCCCGGCAGAACAGCTCTGCCGGAGCCCTAGATTGGTTCCGCCAAGGTTCCGCCTCGTGGCGGCGGAGTCTCGTCCCGAAAGGTTGCTTATCATTTTTTCCTCGACGAAAGACTTCATATAGTAAAAGATGGCCACCGGAGAGCCAACAGGGGGCCCACAAGGCAGAGGCGCACCCTGGGGGGTAGGGCGCGCCCCCACCCTCATGGACAGGTGGTGGCCCCCCTGACGTATTTCTTTCGCTCAGTATTTTTTTATTATTTCCAAAAATAACTTTCGTGGAGTTTCAGGACTTTTGGAGTTGTGCAGAATAGGTCTCTAATATTTGCTCCTTTTCCAGCCCAGAATTCCAGCTGCCGGCATTCTCCCTCCTTATGTAAACCTTGTAAAATAAGAGAGAATAGGCATAAGTATTGTGACATAATGTGTAGTAACAGCCCATAATGCAATAAATATCGATATAAAAGCATGATGCAAAATGGACGTATCAGACATCTAGATCGGATATGAACTCCTTCATCCAGACTCCTTCAATTGCTGCTTCCGATGCAGCTATGTACTCCGCTTCACACGTAGATCCCGCCACGATGCTTTGCTTAGAACTGCACCAACTGACAGCTCCACTGTTCAATATAAATACGTATCCGGTTTGTGACTTAGAGTCATCCGGATTAGTGTCATAGCTTGCATCGACGTAACCATTTACGACGAGCTCTTTGGCACATCCATAAACGAGAAACATATCCTTAGTCCTTTTCAGGTATTTCAGGATGTTCTTGACCGCTGTCCAGTGATCCACTCCTGGATTACTTTGGTACCTCCCTGCTAAACTAATAGCAAGGCATACATCAGGTCTGGTACACAACATTGCATACATGATAGAGCCTATGGCTGAAGCATAGGGAACAACTTTCATTTTCTCTCTATCTTCTGCAGTGGTCGGGCATTGAGTCTGACTCAACTTCACACCTTGTAACACAGGCAAGAACCCTTTCTTTGCTTGATCCATTTTGAACTTCTTCAAAACTTAATCAAGGTATGTGCTTTGTGAAAGTCCAATTAAGCATCTTGATCTATCTCTATAGATCTTGATGCCTAATATATAAGCAGCTTCACTGAGGTCTTTCATTGAAAAACTCTTGTTCACATATCCTTTTATGCTATCCAGAAATTCTATATTATTTCCAATCAACAATATGTCACCACATATAATATTAGAAATGCTACAGAGCTCCCACTCACTTTCTTGTAAATACAGGCTTCTCCAAAAGTCTGTATAAAACCATATGCTTTGATCACACTATCAAAACGTTTATTCCAACTCCGAGATGCTTGCACCAGTCCATAAATGGATCGCTGGAGCTTGCACACTTTGTTAGCATCCTTTGGATCGATAAAACCTTCAGGTTGCATCATATACAACTCTTCTTCCAGAAATCCATTCAGGAATGCAGTCTTTACATCCATTTGCCAAATTTCATAATCATAAAATGCAGCAATTGCTAACATGATTCGGACATACTTAAGCATCGCTACGGGTGTGAAGGTCTCATCGTAGTCAACTCATTGAACTTGTCGAAAACCTTTCACGACAAGTCGAGCTTTGTAGACAGTAACATTACCGTCAGCATTGATCTTCTTCTTGAAGATCCATTTATTCTTGATGGCTTGCCGATCATCGGGCAAGTCAACCAAAGTCCACACTTTGTTCTCATACATGGATCCCATCTCAGATTTCATGGCCTCAAGCCATTTCGCGGAATCTGGGCTCATCATCGCTTCCTCATAGTTCGTAGGTTCGTCATGGTCAAGTAACATGACCTCCAGAACAGGATTACCGTACCACTCTGGTGCGGATCTTACTCTGGTTGACCTACGAGGTTCGGTAGTAACTTGATCTGAAGTTACATGATCATCATCATTAGCTTCCTTACTAATTGGTGTAGGAGTCACAGGAACAGATTTCTGTGATGAACTACTTTCCAATAAGGGAGCAGGTACAGTTACCTCATCAAGTTCTACTTTCCTCCCACTCACTTCTTTCGAGAGAAACTCCTTCTCTGGAAAGGATCCATACTAAGCAACGAATGTCTTGCCTTCGGATCTATGATAGAAGGTGTACCCAACTGTCTCCTTTGGGTATCCTATGAAGACACATTTCTCCGATTTGGGTTTGAGCTTATCAGGTTGAAGCTTTTTCACATAAGCATCGCAACCCCAAACTTTAAGAAACGACAACTTGGGTTTCTTGCCAAACCACAGTTCATAAGGTGTCGTCTCAACGGATTTAGATGGTGCCCTATTTAACGTGAATGCAGCCGTCTCTAAAGCATAACCCCAAAACGATAGCGGTAAATCAGTAAGAGACATCATAGATCGCATCATATCTAGTAAAGTACGATTACGACGTTCGGACACACCATTATGTTGTGGTGTTCCGGGTGGCGTGAGTTGCGAAACTATTCCGCATTGTTTCAAATGAAGACCAAACTCGTAACTCAAATATTCTCCTCCACGATCAGATCATAGAAACTTTATTTTCTTGTTACAATGATTTTCCACTACACTCTAAAATTCTTTGAACTTTTCAAATGTTTCATACTTATGTTTCATCAAGTAGATATACCCATATCTGCTCAAATCATCTGTGAAGGTGAGAAAATAACGATACCCGCCGCGAGCCTCAATATTCATTGGACCACATACATCAGTATGTATGATTACCAACAAATCTGTTGCTCGCTCCATTGTTCCGGAGAACGGAGTTTTAGTCATCTTGCCCATGAGGCATGGTTCGCAAGTACCAAGTGATTCCAAAAGTCCATCAGAATGGAGTTTCTTCATGCGCTTTACACCAATATGACCCAAACGGCAGTGCCACAAATAAGTTGCACTATCATTATCAACTCTGCATCTTTTGGCTTCAATATTATGAATATGTGTGTCACTACTATCGAGATTTAACAAAAATAGACCACTCTTCAAGGGTGCATGACCATAAAAGATATTACTCATATAAATAGAACAACCATTATTCTCTGATTTAAATGAATAACCGTCTCGCATCAACAAGATCCAGATATGGTGTTCATGCTCAACGCTGGCAACAAATAACAATTATTCAGGTCTAAAACTAATCCCGAAGGTAGATGTAGAGGTAGCGTGCCGACGGCGATCACATCGACTTTGGAACCATTTCCCACGTGCATCATCACCTCGTCCTTAGCCAATCTTCGCTTAATCCGTAGTCCCTGTTTCGAGTTGCAAATATTAGCAACAGAACCAGTATCAAATACCCAGGTACTACTGTGAGCATTAGTAAGGTACACATCAATAACATGTATATCACATATACCTTTGTTCACCTTGCCATCCTTCTTATCCGCCAAATACTTGGGGCAGTTCCGCTTCCAGTGACCAGTCCCTTTGCAGTAGAAGAACTAAGTCTCAGGCTTAGGTCCAGACTTGGGCTTCTTCACTTGAGCAGCAACTTGCTTGCCGTTCTTCTTAAAGTTCCCCTTCTTCCCTTTACCCTTTTTCTTGAAACTGGTGGTCTTGTTGACCATCAACACTTGATGCTCTTTCTTGATTTCTACCTCTGCAGCCTTTAGCATTGCGAAGAGCTCGGGAATTGTCTTATCCATCCCTTGCATATTATAGTTCATCACGAAGCTCTTGTAGCTTGGTGGCAGTGATGAAGAATTCATTCAATGACACTATCATCAGGAAGATTAACTCCCAGTTGAATCAAGTGATTGTTATACCCAGACATTTTGAGTATATGCTCACTGACAGAACTATTCTCCTCCATTTTGCAGCTGTAGAACTTATTGGAGACTTCATATCTCTCAATCCGGGCATTTGCTTGAAATATTAACTTCAACTCCTGGAACATCTCATATGCTCCATGACGTTCAAAACGTCGTTGAAGTCCCGGTTCTAAGCCGTAAAGCATGGCACACTGAACTATCGAGTAGTCATCAGCTTTGCTCTGCCAGACGTTCATAACACCTGGTGTTACTCCTGCAGCGGGTTTGGCACCTAGCGGTGCTTCCAGGACATAATTCTTCTGTGCAGCAATGAGGATAGTCCTCAAGTTACGGACCCAGTCCGTGTAGTTGCTACCATCATCTTTCAACTGAGCTTTCTCTATGAACGCATTAAAATTCAATGGAACAACAACACAGGCCATCTATCTACAACAACATAGACATGCAAAATACTATCAGGTACTAAGTTCATGATAAATTAAAGTTCAATTAATCATATTACTTAAGAACTCCCACTTAGATAGACATCCCTCTAATCATCTAAGTGATCACGTGATCCAAATCAACTAAACCATGTCCGATCATCACGTGAGATGGAGTAGTTTTCAATGGTGAACATCACTATGTTGATCATATCTACTATATGATTCACGCTCGACCTTTCGGTCTCAGTGTTCCGAGGCCATATCTGCATATGCTAGGCTCGTCAAGTTTAACCCGAGTATTCTGCGTGTGCAAAACTGGCTTGCACCCGTTGTATGTGAACGTAGAGCTTATCACACCCCATCATCACGTGGTCTCGGCACGACGAACTTTCGCAACGGTGCATACTCAGGGAGAACACTTGTACCTTGAAATTTAGTGAGAGATCATCTTATAATGCTACCGCCGAACTAAGCAAAATAAGATGCATAAAGGATAAACATCACATGCAATCAATATAACTGATATGATATGGCCATCGTCATCTTGTGCCTTTGATCTCCATCTCCAAAGCACCGTCATGATCACCATCGTCACCGGCTTGACACCTTGATCTCCATCGAAGCATCGTTGTCGTCTCGCCAACTATTGCTTCTATGACTATCGCTACCGCTTAGTGATAAAGTAAAGCAATTACATGGCGATTACATTACATACAATAAAGCGACAACCATATGGCTCCTGCTAGTTGCCGATAACTTTGTTACAAAACATGATCATCTCATACAATAAAATTTAGCATCATGTCTTGACCATATCACATCACAACATGCCCTGCAAAAACAAGTTAGACGTCCTCTACTTTGTTGTTGCAAGTTTTACATGGCTGCTACGGGTTGAGCAAGAACCGTTCTTACCTATGCATCAAAACCACAACGATTTTTCGTCAAGCATGTGCTGTTTTAACCTTCAACAAGGACCGGGCGTAGCCACACTCGATTCAACTAAAGTTGGAGAAACTGACACCCGCCAGCCACCTGTGTGTGAAGCACGTCGGTAGAACCAGTCTCGCGTAAGCGTACACGTAATGTCGGTCCGGGTCGCTTCATCCAACAATACCGCTGAATCAAAGTATGACATGCTGGTAAGCAGTATGACTATTATCGCCCACAACTCACTTGTGTTCTACTCGTGCATATAACATCTACGCATAAACCTGGCTCGGATGCCACTGTTGGGGAACGTAGTAATTCCAAAAAAAATCCTACGCACATGCAAGATCATGGTGATGCATAGCAACAAGAGGGGAGAGTGTAGTCCATGTACCCTCGTAGATCGTAAGCGGAAGCGTTTTGGCAACGCGGTTGATGTAGTCGTACGTCTTCACGATCGACCGATCCTAGTACCGAAAGTACGGCACCTCCGCGATCTACACACGTTCGGCTCGGTGACGTCCCACGAACTCTCGATCCAGTTGAGTGTTGAGGGAGAGCTTCGTCAGCACGACGGCGTGATGACGGTGATGATGAAGCTACCGGCGCAGGGCTTCGCCTAAGCACTTGAACGATATGACTGAGGTGGATTATGGTGGAGGGGGCACCGCACACGGCTAAGAGATCAATGATCAACTTGTGTGTCTATGGGGTGCCCCCTCCCTCGTATATAAAGGAGTGGAGGAGGGGGAGAGGGCCAGCCTCCTAGGCGCGCCCAAGGGGGGGAGTCCTACTCCCGGTGGGAGTAGGATTCCCCCTTCCCTAGTTGGAGTAGGAGAGGGAAGGAAGGGGGAGAAGAAGAGAAGGAAAGGGGGGTCGGCGCCCCTCCCAATTTGGATTGGGCTTGGGGGGGGGGCGCCCCCACCTTGGCCGCCTCCTCCTCCTTTCCACTATGGCCCATTAAGGCCCATTGACTCCCCGGGGGGTTCCGGTAACCTCCCGGTACTCCGGTAAATGCCCGAACTCATCCGGAACCATTCCGATGTCCAAACATATCCATCTAATATACCGATCTTTATGTCTCGACCATTTCTAGACTCCTTGTGATCTCCGTGATCACCCGGGACTCCGAACAACCTTCGGTACATCAAAACACATAAACTCATAATACCGATCGTCACAGAACGTTAAGCGTGCGGACCCTACGGGTTCGAGAACTATGTAGACATGACCGAGACTCATCTCCGGTCAATAACCAATAGCAGAACCTGGATGCTCATATTGGTTCCTACATATTCTACGAAGATCTTTATCGGTCAAACCGCATAACAACATACGTTGTTCCCTTTGTCACCGGTATGTTGTTTGCCCGAATCCTAGTTCAATCTCGTTACCGGCAAGTCTCTTTACTCATTCTGTAATACATCATCCCGTAACTAACTCATTAGTCACATTGCTTGCAAGGCTTATAGTGATTGATTGCAAGGCTTATAGTGATGTGCATTACCGAGAGGGCCCAGAGATACCTCTCCGACAATCGGAGTGACAAATCCTAATCTCGATCTATGCCAACTCAACAAACACCATCAGAGACACCTGTAGAGCATCTTTATAATCACCCAGTTACATTGTGATGTTTGATAGCACACAAAGTGTTCCTCCGGTATTCGAGAGTTGCATAATCTCATAGTCATAGGAACATGTATAAGTCATGAAGAAAGCAATAGCAACATACTAAAAGATCAAGTGCTAAGCTAACGGAATGGGTCAATTCAATCACATCATTCTCTAATGATGTGATCCCGTTAATCAAATGACAACTCATGTCTATGGTTAGGAAACTTAACCATCTTTGATTCAACGAGCTAGTCGAGTAGAGGCATACTAGTGACACTCTGTTTGTCTATGTATTCACACATGTACTAAGTTTCCGGTTAATACAATTCTAGCATGAATAATAAACATTTATCATGATATAAGGAAATATAAATAACTACTTTATTATTGCCTCTAGGGCATATTTCCTTCGGGAATCTAGTCCAGACTTTCCTGGCCGACTCTCCGGGCTGTTGAACTATGTGACTTAAGTCATCGGCATCCGGAGGTCGGACCTATGTACCCTGGAAGTTGTCGCGGAAGGCGTCTTCCAGGTCCTCCCAGCTGCCAATGGAGTTCTCCGGCAGGCTGTTTAACCAGTGTCGAGCTGGTCCTTTGAGTTTTAGCAGGAGGTATTTGATGGCATGAAGATCATCGCCGCGAGCCATATGAATATGGAGAAGAAAATCCTCAATCCATACTGCGGGATTTGTTGTTCCATCATATGATTCGATATTCATGGGTTTAAACCCTTCTAGGAATTCATGCTCCATTACTTCGTTAGTGAAGCAGAGGGGGTGTGCGGCGCCTCTATATCGGGCCAAGTCGCAATGCAGTTCGGATGGAGTCCGTCTGCGGTTTTCGGCCTGGATGTGGTTATGCTTGTCACGCCCGGCTAGATAGCCGTCCTCGTGCGTCGGGGCATGCCCTCGTGATCCGTAGATCGATCTGGTCTGACCTGCTCTATTCTCCAGGTCCTGCCGTAAGTCGTATGTATATCCCCGAGCTGTTGTGTCTCTACCTTTACGGCGAGGTAGTGCGGGCTAGTGTTCGGCTTGAGCTGCCGTCTTGTCACAACCACGTGGTGGTCGGTCCGCCGCATTACGCGTTGATGGTATGGGCCCCAGCGCCTCGTCGTCGAATTGAGGTAGCAGCTTACGCTTTGGGTAACTCTTGGTTGGGTGCTCGAGGCCGTATTCTTTGGCTGCTAGGACATTAGTCCACCTGTCATTGAGCAGATCTTGGTCGGCTTGAAGTTGCTGCTGTTTCTTTTTCGGACTCCTTGCAGTGGCTATCAGCCCGCGCTTAAAGCGCTCCTGCTCAAGAGGTTCCTCAGGCACGATAAAGTCTTCGTCGCCGAGGCTCACCTCATCCTCGGAGAGTGGAAGGTAATTACTGTCCTCCGAGCCTTCGTTTGCAGCCTGTTCGTCAGGGCTAGTTTGCCCATCTTCCCGGTCGTCCTGTTCGGAGGTTGGCTCGACGGGGTTTTCTTGGTCTTCGGCGTCGTCCAGAGTATTATTGTCTCCGGTGCCGGTATTGCTGTCTTTTCCACGGCGTGATTTAGAGTGGCGCCGCTGATGTCGGCGCTTTGGTTGTATCTCAGGAGGTGTATCCTCAACCGGATTTTTCTCGTTATTGCCGTTACCTTCTTTGGGTGTATCCACCATGTACACGTCATACGAAGAGGTGGCCGTCCAGCGTCCGGTAAACGGTGGGTTTTGGGCCTGCTCTTCTCCGGCATCTCGTCCATACCGTCGATGTCTTCGGAGCCGTAATCGAGCATGTCGGTTAAGTCCTCAATAGTGGCTATGAAGTGGGTGGTGGGTGGGACGTAAAATTCCCCGCTCTCAGCCCCTAGTCCGGGCTGGGCGTAGTTCGGACGTCACCCCTCTGTAATGATGAGGGATCGCATTAAGTCCAGGGCCTCGCTTAAAGGTGAGGTTTGGCCAGGGAGAAGAGAGTCCGTGGAGTACGGCGGGAAAGAGGCCCCTTAGCCGAGCTCACGCGGTACCGACTCCGAGGATTCCGAGCCAGTGTTTGGAGACGAGTCTGGTTTCAAGATGATTGCCGGTGATGCTACTTCCTCCGATTCTCCCGTACTAGGCTCAACAGCCGCAGAGAGTCCGGCGGGATCAGGAATCCCGTCTTCGGATCTGGTGATGTGCTCCGGCTCTAAGGCCAGAGCGAAAGTCTGGGTCGCGAACCCTTGGAGGACCAAGTCTCCTCGGATATCAGCGACATAATCCAGATTTCCGAAGCTAATCTGGTGACCTAGGGCGTAGTTGTCGATCTGCTCTAGATGGCCAAGCGAGTTGGCCCGCAGTGGGAAGCCGCCGAACACAAAGATCTGGCCGGGGAGGAAGACCTCCCTCTGGGCAGCATTATTGTAGATGACAGATGGAGCCATCGAGCCTTTTGACGACGACACAGTGGAACTCTCAATGAAAGGACCAATGTCGGTGTCAAAACCGGCGGATCTCGGGTAGGGGGTCCCGAACTGTGCGTCTTAGGACCGATGGTAACAGGAGACAGGGACACAATGTTTACCCAGGTTTGGGCCCTCTCGATGGAGGTAATACCCTACTTCCTGCTTGATTATCTTGGATGAATATGGCGTTACAAGAGTTGATCTACCTCGAGATCGTAATGGCTAAACCCTTGAAGTATAGTCTGTATGATTATGATTCTGATTGTCTCTACGGACTAAACCCTCCGGTTTATATAGACACCGGAGGGACCTAGGGTTATACAGAGGAAGGAATCTTCATATCCGAACGCTAAGCTTGCCTTCCACGCAAAGGAGAGTCCCATCCGGACATGGGAGGAAGTCTTCTGTCTTGTATCTTCATGGCCCATTAGCCCGGCCCACGTTACATAGCCCGGACGCCCGAGGACCCCTTAATCCAGGACTCCCTCAGACGCCTCAAACGGGCCTCAAACGTTCGGGCTAATCGGCACCCCTCATATCCAACACAAATATGGGGCACGTCCGGACGTGCCCGCCACGTAGGACTTACGATGGGGTCCCACGCGGAATTGCCCGGAAACCCGGTGGTCCGAAGGACGCCTCCTCCGTCGCTGCGGTGTGAACGCAATGTGGTGCCACTCCGGCTTGCTGCCCGAGGCCAAATCCGGTTATTTAAGCCGGCCAGCGTCCCTAAACCCTAGCCCCTCCACTTCCTCCTTCTTTGCGCCACCACCCGAGCCCGTCTGCCTCCTCTCCCCCGCTCTCTGGCATCGCGATGGTCCAGCGTAAGATCACGGCATATGCTATGCTGACGCCGGAGCGCCGGAGGCAGATCGCAGAGGAGATCCAGGCGAGGCGCGCCGCCCGCATCGCTGCCGGGCTGCCTCTGGACTCGCCGAAGACGGAGGAGGAGGAGGGAGAGCATCTACCGGAGCCGATGGAAGTGGCGGATCCAGAGGAGGAGGAGAAGCTTGCTCCGGGGTTCAACATGGCGGAGGCGGAGGCAGAGTTCGTTGTCGCCCAAGCCACAGAGATGGCGGAGCAGCAGGCCATCCCGGAGTCCATCTAGGATGAGGCCTATGTGGAGGCCAATAGGCGGTTCCTCCGGCAGGAGCACCCGGCGTCCGACGCCTCTTTGCCGAACTCGACGCGGAGGAGGAGGCTGGAGCGAAGCAGCCGGAGGCGCCGTAGGAGCCGGAGTTGCAGCTGCCGCTGCCGGAGCCGGGCACGGAGATTGTCGACATCTCCGACGAGGAGTAGCTAGACGTAGTATGTAGGTTTTATCGTTTGCATGCTTTTGTATGGATTTAAGAATCTCGTATGATATGTTCGGATGCAGTTGTGTTAATTTGAGAAGTGTCTGGTCACTATCCGTGGACGCGTCCCAGGCGTTTGAGGGGTCATATTTGTCATATGCAGGTTGTAGATGCTCTTATAGCTCCGAAATAGTGGAACAGTGATCCTAAAAAAATCGTGGAACAGTGTGGCTAGGGCTGTAAGAAAAGCTCGAGGTTCGTGAGCCGCTCGAGATCGACTCATTTTTTAGCTCGATTCAAGATCGACTCGAAAAGAAATGATATGAGTTTGAACACTTTATGCAGCTCGACCGAGAAATGAGCCGATCTTGAGCCAATATTGGCTCACTCGATTTTAACTCGATAGTTCGACACAATATCGTTATGTTCAATGATCATGCCAAATACTAAATGGAAATAAGATAATTTGTTATCATATATGATGTCCACGATTTCTCTCCATTTTATTTACCAGCAAACATGGAAGGTTATGCACCTTCATTTTTGTTATAATATAAGTGCAGAGAATATTTAGGCCTAATTATGGTACGTGGTTGACTATGTGTTAAATATCCTATTGTTTTTGGCATAAGTTCCTAGCATATGCACCTTCGTTTTCCTTTTCTTTGTCCATGAAGACCATCATCTATTGCTAGTTCGCCCAAGAGACCAAGATGATCTCTCCCGAGCATGACAAGATGGGGGTACAAAGTTGTGTCGTCTTGTGTCCTTATCTCGTTGGAATAATCGTCATAAATTTATAATTTTTACGGGCTCATTTTGTTGGGGAACGTAGTAATTTCAAAAAAAATCCTACGCACACGCAGGATCACGGTGATGCATAGCAACGAGAGGGGAGAGTGTTGTCCACGTACCCTCGTAGACCGAAAGAAGAAGCGTTAGCACAACGCGGTTGATGTAGTCGTACGTCTTCACGATCCGACCGATCCAAGTACCGAACGTACGTCACCTCCGAGTTCAGCACACGTTTAGCTCGATGACGTCCCGCGAACTCCGATCCAGCAAAGCTTCACGGGAGAGTTCCGTCAGCACGACGGCATGATGACGGTGGTGATGTTGCTACCGACGCAGGGCTTTGCCTAAGCATCGCTACAATATGACCGTGGTGGAATATGGTGGAGGGGGGCACCGCACACGGCTGGAATAGATCAATAGATCAACTTGTGTGTCTAGAGGTGCCCCCTACCCCCGTATATAAAGGAGCAAGGGGGAGGCCGGCCGGCCCTCTATGGCGCGCCAGGAGGAGGAGTCCTCCTCCTAGTAGGAGTAGGACTCCCCTCTTTCCTACTCCTACTAGGAGGGGGAAAGGAAGGGGGAGAGGGAGAAGGAAAGGGGGGCACCGCCCCCCCTCTCCTAGTCTAATTCGGACCAGTGGGGGAGGGGCACGCGGCCTGCCCTAGGCCAGCCCTCTCTCTCTCCACTAAGGCCCATAAGGCCCATTATTTCTCCCGGGGGGAGGGGTCCGGTAACCCTCCGGCACTCAGGTTTTCTCCGAAACCACTCGGAACACTTCCGGTGTCCGAATATAGTCGTCCAATATATTGATGTTTACGTCTTGACCATTTAGAGACTCCTCGTCATGTCCGTGATCATATCCGGGACTCCGAACTACCTTCGGTACATCAAAACACAAAAACTCATACTACCGATCGTCACCAAACTTTAAGCGTGTGGACCCTACGGGTTCGAGAACTATGTAGACATGACCGAGACACGTCTCCGGTCAATAACCAATAGCGGAACCTGGATGCTCATATTGGCTCCTACATATTCTATGAAGATCTTTATCGGTCAAACCGCATAACAACATACGTTGTTCCCTTTGTCATCGGTATGTTACTTGCTCAAGATTCGATCGTCGGTATCTCAATACCTAGTTCAATCTCGTTGCCGGCAAGTCTCTTTACTCGTTATGTAATGCATCATCCCGCAACTAACTCATTAGTCACATTGCTTGCAAGGCTTATAGTGATGTGCATTACCGAGAGGGCCCAGAGATACCTCTCCGACAATCGGAGTGACAAATCCTAATCTCGAAATACGCCAACTCAACAAGTACCTTCGGAGACACCTGTAGAGCACCTTTATAATCACCCAGTTACGTTGTGACATTTGGTAGCACACAAAGTGTTCCTCCGGTAAACGGGAGTTGCATAATCTCATAGTCATAGGAACATGTATAAGTCATGACGAAAGCAATAGCAACATACTAAACAATCAAGTGCTAAGCTAACGGAATGGGTCAAGTCAATCACATCATTCTCCTAATGATGTGATCCCGTTAATCAAATGCCAACTCATGTCCATGGCTAGGAAACTCAACCATCTTCGATTAACGAGCTAGTCAAGTAGAGGCATACTAGTGACACTATGTTTGTTTATGTATTCACACATGTATTATGTTTCCGGTTAATACAATTCTAGCATGAATAATAAACATTTATCATGATATAAGGAAATAAATAATAACTTTATTATTGCCTCTAGGGCATATTTCCTTCACATTTAGCTCGAAACCAGCTCGAGATCGACTCGGCATCGTTACAAGCTCTGCACGAGTCATATTCTACAGCTCGATCTTGAGCTTCACTTAGTTTGAGCTCGCTCAAATTTGAATATGAGTTGAGCTGAGCCAAGTCCAACTCGCTCGAACTCGACTAGTTTGCAGCCCTAAGTGTGGCAAAACAAAAGCAAATCCTTCCTTATATTACCAAAAAATAGGGCAGCTCTGGTTGTGTTGTCGATTCCCTTCTCCAAACTCCCAAGAGCTTTCAAGCTCTGGTCTGAGTTTGCTTTAGAGCATCTCCAACAGCCACACTATATAAGCGTCGCGCGCTAAAATCAGTGTGTTTTGCATGCGCTACCGCTCCGGGCGCTCCAGTGGAGGCGAAAAAACCGCGCGCGCGGCATATCTAGTTCAGCGCGCGGGCCGAAACGCCATCGCGTGCCGCTTACTTGCTGCGCCCGCTCCGGCACGCTGGACTCTCGAGCGCGCGCTCGCAACTCCACCTACCCATCCAGCCGTGGCGCCGCCGCCGCCCGCGCCACCCGGCGACCGTTCCGGCGCTTCCCCGACCTATCCCCGCGCCGCGGCGGCTTCCTCCGCCTCCCTCTAGTCACCGCTGCCCCTCGCGCGCGGCAGTCCTCCGACAAACAGCACGCAGCCGCTCGCTGCCGCTTGGCGCCCGCAAGGTGTTTGACAAAACGCCCGCAAGGTATGTATTGCTCAAACTTCATGAATTTGGTGCACGTTGATTGTAGTTTTTATAGCCTAGTATTAAACATTGTAGATGAGTTCGTTGTATGATTCTTCCGAAGAAGAATTTGATATGGAAGAGGAGGAGGATCTTGCAACGATCCTAACTATGCACATCAATAAAAAACCGAAGCACGGTGGTTTGGTTATGGGTCGGCAGAAAATTTGGAGGGATAGGATCGATGCCCACAACAGATTGATCAGGCATTATTTTGCAGAGAATACCACATACCCCGAGTCATACTTTCGTCGCCGGTTTAGGATGAGCACCGAGTTGTTCAGGCGCATTGCAGAGAAACTAGCGAGCCATGACCGGTTTTTTCAGCAAAGGAGGAATGCCGCCAGAGAGCTCGGGCATAGCACCTTTCAGAAGGTGACAGCCGCTTTGCATATGTTGGCATACAATATCCCGGCTGATCTAGTTGATGATCACTTGGCTATGGGCGAGAGCCAAGCCATCATGTGTGTCAAGCGCTTCGCAGTCGGAATTGTCCAAGTGTTTGGCCTGGAGTATTTGAGATCTCCCAATGTTGAAGACACCGCAAGGCTATTAGAGATGAACAAAGCTTGCGGCTTCACAGGTATGCTTGGCTCAATAGATTGCATGCATTGGAGTTGGAAGAATTGTCCAAAGGCATGGCATGGGCAATTTCACGGCAAAAAAAAGGGTTCCACTATAATCCTTGAAGCGGTGGCCGATCAAGAGACTTGGATTTGGCATGCTTTCTTTGGAATGCCTGGATCTTTGAATGACATCAACGTTGTCAATCGGTCACCACTGATGAATAAGATTGCAAGTTGTGATTTGCCACCGGTGCAGTTTGTAGCAAATGGGCGTACATACAACTATGGCTATTATCTTGCGGATGGCATCTACCCAAAGTGGCAAACATTTGTGAAGCCGTTGAAAAAACCGGAAGGTAAGAAAAAACTTGATTTCCACAATGCTCAGGCGGCGACTAGAAAAGATGTGGAGAGAGCTTTTGGGATTTTGCAAGCCCAATTTACTATTATGAGAGGACCGGCTAGATTTTGGGATCAAAAGATGCTTTGGTACATCGTGCACGCTTGTGTGATCATGCACAACATGATCATCGAGAATGAGCGTGGCCAAGATGTAGACTACTCTGAGTATGAGCTCTTAGGACATCCCGTGCGAGTGCGACGGAGGGCTGAAAGGGTGTCCCGTTTTGTTGCCTCCTATCATGCCATCCGACGTCCCGCAGCGCATGATGATCTTCAGAAGGATCTCATTGAGGAATGGTGGGCATGGAATGGGCGACAAAGAGCATCATGATTTGTGCGTTTGATATTGTATTGTTGAACTATTTGTTGTGTTGTTGAACTATTTGTTGTATTGAACGATAAACTATTTGTTTGAGTTGTAATAACGAAATTGAACTATTTATTGTTGATTTATTTTGCTTGTATTTGATCTTTTTACTTGTGTTTGGAATGCATATGTTGTTTGTGCGAGAGCTGCGCGCGCTGCTGGAGCTGCACGCGCTGCATTTTAGCGCGGCCGCTGGAGCCAGCGTTGCCCGCCGCGGCGTGTTGGACGGCGGTTGGAGATGGTCTTACAATGTCAGTAAAAAAAAGTTACTCAACTCGATACCATGAATGAAAAGGGCCACAGCCCCTGATGTCTATAAATTAATCAGTAACGAAAGCTGACGATTCAAAACAGTGACGGTTCCAGGAATTTGCAATCGGGTATTCATGTGTATTCATTTTGTCAAAATCATTGATATTTTTCAAAAATTGTCACTCTTTTACCAAAATCAATACTGTTTTGAAAAATTATGGGTATTCACATGAAGACCCAAGAATACCCCTAGCACCGTCCCTGATCCAAAGGATAACGTGAGGGGCAGACTCACCTGGCCATGCAGATCTCGACCGTAGAAGATATTTGAGGATCGGTCAAAACCGTTTCCTCCAGCTGGTGCTGGTTCCTGACACGTCAGCGAAAAAAGCGACATCTCGGTATGACCTTGCTAGGTGGCGCACTGCGATTCGTCGACAGGGACACACTCAGAGACTACTCGAGCCAAACAGATCAGTTCACGACTGAAAATGACAGTAGGTAAAGGCGAGGTGTCGGCACGGGATGTGCATGACCATCCATCCAGGCGCGGCATTCGGTCCAAGTCCAACTGCTTGCGTGCAGGGGCGTGGATGCTCCCAGCCTTGGGCGGAGGCCCCACGACGTCGGCACTCGGCACGATCGCCACCGGCCAGCACGGTCGCCTTCTCGAAGCCGGCCAAGTCAAGGCTCTCGCCACTTGGGCGGCCGGCCTATTATCGGGATCGGCAGGCTGTAATAAATCCGTGACCTCCGAGGTCTGGATCGTACGGAGAACTAGGGCTAGAAGCCTAGAAATAATGCGTCTTGTGACTTCATTTCGAACATGACCTGTTTATTTAGAATAATTTTATGATTTTGTAAAATCATTCTTCCTCGGCCATAGATATCCAAACTCAACATAAATGTGACTCTTGATGGTGTAACCTCCACCAAAAGCGACCCTCTTGTTTAGGGTTTTAACCTACTCCCTCCAAATGTTAAAAAAAAATTCCTACTCCAACAGGGACCCCAATCATCGACGAGAGTTTACTGCTATTGTGATCTTAGCGACTCACACGGGTCCTTGGGATCAAGTTTACGTGTGTTGGAAGGCTTCTCCTCCCGATGGCCGAGAGGGGCGAGAGTTCGGCTACCTTTGCGGAGGGCTGGACCGAGTGGAATCTTGAAGAGATGATAAGAAAACATGCAGCTGCAGGAGAGGGAACTTGATTAGGTGATCATGGGCGGAGGGAGTAAAGCAATATGAGGCTGAAGCTAGATGGCTTGTGATCAGGCGCTTGAACACGTCTCGTTCGTTTTTTTTAGTTCTTCGGCCATGTTCGAAACCCTAAAATCGGTGTGGAGTTTGGCCCATGAGCCAAAGTACACAGAGACAGGCGAGGACTTGTTTGTCTTTCAAATGTTCTGTCGTCTCAGGGATTGGAAGCGCGTTGTCCATGACGATCCTTGGCTATTCAAAAGTCTAGAGTTGTTGATTGAGTATTATGACGGGAGGAACGATCTTGCATCGGTGGTCGTTAAGGGTCTCTATGTATGGGCTCAGATACACAAAATTTCATATCTGTATAGGCATGAGGAGGTGGTTGATCAGCTAGTCCGCATATACCTTATATGTATGAGTACATTCGAGATACTGAGCCAACACAACGTTTTGAGATTGATAAAGTCATCACAGACGCTTGGTGGTCGATGAGAATTTCTCCTTCCACTGAGAGAACATCCGAGACTGAAATGAAAAGACTGAAATAAATTTTAAAAAATACGAGATGTGATGCTTTAACCCGGTGAGCTGGTTAGCGATCTGAAACTTAAAAAACAAACGAGGCCATCATGACGAATGCTACCGGCGGCCACCGGGGTTGGATGATTTGATCGGGACGTGGTGGTTTCCATTAACTAGTTGCTCGCGACGGGCGGAGTACGGATAGCTCCCCTCCCTCCCCATTTTCGATCCCATTCTTAATTGATTGATTTCCCGTCTCGAGATCCGCGGAGACGACGCGTATCCGGGGGAACCGGCCCCGATCGCTACTATCCCGTGACGTGCCCGCCGCGTGCGCCCCTCTAGCTAAACTATAGTAGGAAAATGAAAGGAAATAAAAAGGGAGGGAGAGAAGGAAAGAAAAATCGCCGCGTCGGACGCTCTTTTCTTTCTTTTCCCACGTCTAGAGACTCTACAGCTCCAGTTGTATATCACCGCCCGATCGGATCTGCCTCCCTCCCGATTCATAGTCTCCCGTCCCCTCTCTTGTCCTCTTCACCACGCAGGCAGGCTCTCCTCGGCGGTGGACGGTGGTGGTAAGCCTCTCTATCCGTCTCTTGCTCGCCGCTTAAGCTTAGTGCGGCGGCGGCGGTAGTGCCATACGTGCCTGCCGCTTCTCTCTCGGCCAGATCCGCCGGTTTCGCTTCCTGGCTGTCGGTGCGGTGCGTTTCTGCTTCTGTTCACTGGTCGGTCTCTGCTTGTGCTGCTGCGGCTATGGCGGGCTGGACGTAGTCTGTGCGCGGGCGCTGCTGTTCGTTTGCTTGCTTGCTTGCTGCCGCTCTGGTTTTGACTGCCGGTGGCGGTCGCGACCGGTCCGCGCGCTTTCCTGTTGTTTCCCCTTGTTTCGGGAGCTAACTGCTATCTCGGATTGTGTGCAGGCAGGTGACCAGCAGGAGCGCGGAGGAGGGGTCCTTCGGTCGCCATGGCTCAGATCTTGCTCCATGGGAACCTCCACGTCACCATCTTCGAGGCCTCGTCGCTCTCCCACCCCGGCCGCGCCAGCGGCGGCGCCCCCAAGTTCATCCGCAAGGTAACCTCCTACAGTACAGTCCCACTCACGGATCATTTCTGATTTCTCCCTTCATTTTTTCTCTTTCCGTCCAAGCCGAATCAATTGATCGTTACCACGCACGACGAGACGTGCTAGTCTACACTAGCACATGGTAAAATGGTGCGGTTAGGAAGCCATTTTTTACTAGTATAAAAAGTAACCGAAAATACAGAGAATCACTGCGTTTTTTTAAATCCAGAATCATTGCTAGAGTTTGCCTGTGCTTGCGCCTACCATAGTTGATACCACCACTGTTTCTAAACGTAAGACGTGTTACCGGTTTATATTGAACTGCCAAAACGTCTTATATTGAGGAACAGAGGTCGTAGATGATTATGATAGTTTCCCAGTAATTTAAAGGTGGGTTAGGCCTGATCATGGTTACATCTTCATTCCCTGAACTGTTTGTCTCGGTTCACAGTTTGGTGTATGCGATGTGTGTTTCTGTAGTCATGTCCATGATATGACTCTTCATGTTCTAACACATCAAGTTTATCTTGACAGTTTGTGGAGGGGATTGAAGAAACCGTCGGTGTTGGCAAAGGAAGCTCCAAGCTATATGCAACCATTGATCTTGAGAAAGCTCGTGTTGGGCGTACCAGGATGTTGGGCAACGAGCCGGTCAACCCTCGCTGGTACGAGTCGTTCCACATCTACTGTGCGCACCTTGCCGCCGATGTGATCTTCACGATGAAGGCCGACAACGCGATCGGGGCGACGCTCATTGGAAGGGCGTACCTGCCTGTCGGAGAGCTCCTGGGAGGAGAGGAGATCGACAGGTGGCTTGAAATCTGTGATGACAACCGGGAGCCTGTTGGTGAGAGCAAGATCCATGTGAAGCTTCAGTACTTTGGCGTTGACAAGGACCGCAACTGGGCGAGGGGTGTCCGGAGTGTCAAGTTTCCTGGTGTTCCTTACACCTTCTTTTCGCAGAGGCAAGGATGCAATGTTAGATTGTACCAAGATGCTCATGTCCCAGACAACTTTATCCCCAAGATTCCGCTTGCGGATGGCAAGAACTATGAGCCTGCCAGATGTTGGGAGGATATCTTTGATGCCATAAGCAATGCTCAGCATTTGATTTACATCACCGGCTGGTCTGTGCACACTGAGATCACCTTGATTAGGGACACCAATCGCCCCAAACCTGGAGGAGATGTCACTCTCGGAGAGTTACTCAAGAGGAAGGCCAGCGAAGGTGTCCGGGTCCTTATGCTAGTGTGGGATGATAGAACTTCAGTTGGCTTGCTGAAGAGAGATGGCTTGATGGCCACCCATGATGAGGAGACTGCAAATTACTTCCAAGGCACGGATGTGCACTGTGTTCTGTGCCCTCGTAACCCCGATGATTCAGGCAGCATTGTTCAGGATCTGCAGATCTCAACCATGTTCACTCACCATCAGAAGATAGTATGTGTTGACGATGCGTTGCCAAGCCAGGGCTCCGAGCAAAGGAGGATACTCAGCTTCGTTGGTGGCATTGACCTCTGCGACGGAAGATATGACACTCAGTACCACTCCTTGTTTAGGACACTTGACACTGTCCACCATGATGACTTCCACCAGCCTAACTTTGCGACTGCATCCATCACCAAAGGTGGCCCAAGAGAGCCATGGCATGATATTCATTCCCGATTGGAAGGTCCAATTGCCTGGGATGTTCTTTACAATTTCGAGCAGAGATGGAGAAAGCAGGGTGGCAAAGATCTTCTCGTGCAGCTCAGGGATCTCTCTGACATAATTATCCCCCCTTCTCCTGTCATGTTCCCAGAGGACAGAGATACATGGAATGTCCAGCTCTTCAGATCTATTGATGGTGGTGCTGCTTTTGGCTTCCCTGATACTCCTGAGGAAGCTGCAAGGGCTGGGCTTGTAAGTGGAAAGGATCAAATCATTGACAGGAGCATCCAGGATGCATACATAAATGCCATCCGGCGGGCAAAGGACTTCATCTACATTGAGAACCAATACTTCCTTGGAAGTTCCTACTGCTGGAAACCTGAAGGAATCAAGCCTGAAGAAATTGGTGCTCTGCATGTGATTCCTAAGGAGCTTTCGTTGAAGATTGTCAGTAAGATTGAAGCCGGAGAACGGTTTACTGTTTATGTTGTGGTGCCAATGTGGCCTGAGGGCATGCCAGAGAGTGCATCTGTACAAGCAATTCTGGACTGGCAAAGGAGAACAATGGAGATGATGTACACTGACATCACACAAGCTCTCGAGGCAAAGGGAATTGAAGCAAACCCCAAGGAATACCTCACTTTCTTCTGCCTAGGTAACCGTGAGGTGAAGCAGGATGGGGAATATGAACCCCAGGAGCAGCCAGAACCTGATACTGATTACGTCCGCGCTCAAGAGGCTAGGAGGTTCATGATCTACGTTCATACCAAAATGATGATAGGTACTCCCTCAGTTCTACGTACTGTGGGTTGCATTATATTTCAGTATCAGGGTTTTGAATGGGTTGCATGATCTTTTCTATATCTATACTAAAGCATGTTGAAGCGGCACATTTTCTAATGTTTGCATGTGTTCATCCATACTTCCATACTCGTTCACTGGGAAAACTGATCGCAACTCAAATTCTGTTTCCTTCAAAGATCAGGCAGAGGCTTCAGTTTTTAATTCGCACAAAGAATTGAATATCCAGAATGTACTTGTCATATGCATCTTACAGTTATATATTGCCTTTGAAGATTGCATTCTTGCTCTTGATTTGTCTCTTAAAATCAACAGAAAAAAAAACTATCGCTGGTTAGTTACTCCTGTTGGCAAATCATTGAGCAACCGATTATATTGTTCTCTTGTGTTATTTAGCCCAGCTACTAACTTCACCTCTTCCATTCTCAGTTGATGACGAGTACATCATCATTGGTTCTGCAAACATCAACCAAAGGTCAATGGACGGCGCCCGGGACTCCGAGATTGCCATGGGCGCTTACCAGCCATACCATCTAGCCAACAGGGAGCCGGCCCGGGGCCAGATCCACGGCTTCCGGATGGCGCTGTGGTACGAGCACCTGGGCATGCTGGACGACGTGTTCCAGCGCCCGGAGAGCGTCGATTGCGTGCAGAAGGTGAACAGGATCGCCGATAAGTACTGGGACATGTACTCGAGCGACGACCTGGAGCAGGACCTCCCCGGCCACCTGCTGAGCTACCCCATCGGCGTCGCCAGCGACGGCGTGGTGACGGAGCTGCCGGGCATGGAGTTCTTCCCCGACACCCGGGCCCGCATCCTCGGCACCAAGTCGGACTACCTTCCCCCCATCCTCACCACATAGATAAGATCGCATCCTGCATTTCCTGTGTGTGGCCTCAGTTTGGTGGTTCCTTTGGTGATTCAGAACTTGTGTTTCAGAAAATAGCAGGCTGTTATAGTTGTGGGGCAGTTAATAAGCGCAGTGGTGTGCATGGTTGAGAACCACGGTAGTGACTAGGAGGATTGCTGATACTTTACACGGTTTCTGCTGTCTGTATTACTGTTTAATTATAAATTGTCAATGTTTAGTTGCTTACGCTCGTCATACCTACTTGGATCTTTAATGTTGGACAATAAAGTTAACGCGTGTTTCTTATTGTATGATGAATATGTAGTTAGATTTTTTTTTTCCAATGTGGTATCAGTATGCTGTATGTTTGGTTTTTCCACTGAATAATCAAGCTGTATAATTCTACCATTTCTATAATGCAAGATTTATGGCCATATAGGTCTTGTGACGAGTTGGACTCAATTTGAACAAAAACTACGACAAGAAGATTATGAAACGGAGGGAGTATAAGATATGAGAGCATTCTAAAAAAAAACTATTTATAAGTTGTATGATTTTTTTAATGTAAAACGGTTTCCACATTTTTTTCCCATGTTGAGTCTAACACATATCTACCTGTTCCACTAGAGATAATTAAATCGGTGTCCATTAGTGTTGGTTAATCGTACACTGTTAAAATGACTGCGTCTGTGAACAAATTAAATTTAGTTTTCCAGAATGAAGATAAGTAGATAAGGGTAATTTTTTGTGGAGTTATACGAAAAATGGTATGTTCTCGGTTCGGTCTGCTTATTTTGTGGAGTGAGACCATCAATATGGAAGTAGACTAAGACATTCTAATGGGATGGGGCGAAGCACAGTTAATCCTACTTGGAGTAAGAAGTTATCGTGTCCGGCAAAAGTCAAATTTTTTATATGGCGTACATTACATGGAACGCTTCCATGTCAGGTTAAGCTCGCAAATAGACATATGAAGGTCACGCCCATTTGCCCTACTTGCTTTGAGGGTTCTGAAGATACAAAGCATATGCTTTTCCTTTGCAGTAGAGCAAAGGAGGTTTGGACAAGGCTGGGGATGGATGATATCATTGATAAAGCTTGCAAGGTTGACCTTGCTGGAGAGGCGGTGCTGCAATACCTACTACTTCTGCCAGACCAAGATTTGAGGATAATGGGTTATCACAATGTGCGTGAAATGATTGCTGTCTCAGCATGGTATCTATGGTGGAAAAGACGAAAGTTAGTGCACAAGGAGACAACTCAGAATGCACTTCAAATTTCAATGGGGATTCTAGCCCTTACGTCAAACTTCGTAAATGCATCATCCCCCAAGGCTTCTATGAAAAAGGGGGGTTGGTCATGTCCTCCTAGGGGTTTTGTGAAACTTAACGTTGACGCTTCTTTTGACCACGACCTACTTAGGGGCACGATGGGGGCGGTTTTGAGAGATGAAAAAGGTAGGTTTATCGCGGGAGGGAACGGGAAGATTGACTATTGCGCAGATGGGTTGATGGCGCAAGCCTCAGCTCTTAAATTTGGTATAACATTGGCGCAAAGGGCGGGATGTAATTGCCTTATTATTAACTCGGACAACCTGGAGGTGATTGATACCATGAAGAACGGAGGACAGTCGGCGGGTGCGGCAGCGGCAATTTTCGACGATTGTTTTCATTATGCTTGTGACTTCGTTGCTACTAGATTCGAACACTGTAACAGAGAAGCAAATAAAGTAGCTCATGAGCTTGCGAGTTTAGCTAGATTTTCGTTAATTTCTGATTGGTTTGAGGAACCTGTAAATGAAATTGTAATGACCCTCACAAACGATGTACTTTTTATCTCTAATGAATAAAGTTTTCGTTTATCTCAAAAAAATATAAGGGTAATTTTTTTTGCGGAAGTAGTTAAGGGTAAATCTAAATTGTACAATTTGCATGACACGTTAAATGTTATATGAGTGTGTTACCTGCTCAGTCCGACCCCCGCGTCGCTCTCACGGGCGACACGGGGGGAGACCTAGCCGCCGGCTACCTCAAGCCCCTCCCCTCCATCTCCCCCTCGCCGTCGCCGGAGGAGGCGACCGGGCTAAGCCCGTGCCGTGGACGGCGGCGGCGGGGCGAGCTCTCTCTCTCGGCGTGGCGTTTTCCCCTCAGATTCAAGGCCGAGGCGGCGGCCGGCCATGGCGTTTGCGTGGCCTGCTCCCGACGCCCCTACTGCTCCCGATGCGACGCCAGATCCGCGCACCGCCCCGATCTGATCCGGGGTGCCGCGGCGGCGTGGGGGCTGCAGGCTCGGCCTGATTTAAGGGGGCGGTCCTAGGGTTCCTCAAGTGACAAGACGAAGATCTGCCTGATGCTTGTCCTTCTTGATCTGGTCAGAGTGTCGGGTTCCGGAAGGCTCCGCCGGCGAACTCCCATGGGCGTGTTATGCCTGGAGATTGTTGGATCGGGTGAGATTTGGTCGTGCCACTGGTTCTCCGTTAAGGAGGGAGTGGTGCGAAGCTCTGCTATCTGTTGCCATCATGGGATATGTTTAGTTCCATGGGAAAGTCAGAGGTGGAGAATATCATGGAAGCCGAGATCGGAGGACTGGTAATGGTGATTGGAGTCTTTGTGGCGATGAGGAACTTGCTTGGAGTTTCGGATTTTGTAGCAGCGGTATGTAAGTGGGGGCGGCAGCACAGGTGCAGTTCAAAGTCTTACCTCTCAGGGTGAAAAATCCAAGGTCTGGTCTTAATTGGTTGTGCCTGGCAATGGTCTTATCAAAGGCATTGTTTTGAGAGCGGGGACTATCTTCGGGGTGAAAACCCCAAGATCTACGATCGGGTGACGACGGCGTTTGTGCATTGTTTCCTTCTTTCAGGCGTCACTTTTGGAGAATTTGGACTTTAGGTGTTGTTTTGGTGGTGGTTGTACTGTTGCTGCATGGACTGGAATTCTGTAGCGGGGCTTTTCTTTTTTAGCTTATTTTTCTTTTTTGGATGTGTGCATCCGTAATGCCATTAGGGTATTGCGTTGTTGCAGAGGCCGGGTGTAATTGGTATCTTCGCGATATTAATATATTCGCTTTATCAAAAAATGAGTGTGACTCGCTTATAAGTGCCACAACTATCATTTTTTGTTTTTTCTTTGCGAGAAAACTTTCAATCTATTCATCATCAATCATGACAGTACAACGAATACCAGAAATAATAAAAATTACATCCAGATCCGTAGACCACCTAGCGACGACTACAAGCACTGGAGCGAGCCGAAGGCGCGCCGCTGTCATCGCCCCTCCCTCCCTGGAGTCGGGCAAAACTTGTTGTAGTATACAGTCGGGAAGTCGTCGTGTTAAGGCCCTATAGGACCAGCGCATCAGAATAGCAACCGCCGCCGTTGAAGAGAAATTTAGATTGGAAGGATCCAACCTGTAGACACACGAACAAAGACCAGATCCATGTGGATCCACCGAATACAAACGCCGACCGAATCCCCTGAGATCCGCCGGAGACAAATCTCCACACGCCCTTCGATGACGCTAGAAGCACCACCAGAACGGGGTTGGGCGAGGAGAACCTTATTTCATCTTCAGAGAGCCGCCGCCGTCTCATCTCTCTGAGCAGAACATAAACCCTAAGAAAACTCATAAAACATCTAGAAACGAAGCCCTTCCACCGGCAAGGTCCGAGATCCACCACGCCTCCATGGCCTTAAAACCACAGGAGACGAGGCAGACCGGCGCAGGTGCCGGCGGAAGGCAGAAGGAACCCTAGCAGCAGCTGAGTACGAGCGCCTCCTGATATTAGAATCATGGACTAAAGGAAATGAAAATAGAAATAGAAATATTATGTATGCGCACACCCACAGGTGCCTGCACAATGAGCGAGTTCATACACACCAGCATACATAGGCACACAGTAGTTTTAAAATAATCTACTCTGTGAACCGGTACGAGAGCTTAGGCAATTTTGAGGGCCGGCGCCGATCCATCGCCGGCGTCTATCTCCGATGTTGGTGGTGCTGGTTCAGAGCATCTCCACTCTGCGGTCTGCGCCCCCAATAGGCCTCCCAGGACGCAATTGTTTTCGCCGGTGCCCAAAAAAACCTCAGTTGCCCTCTCCCCCATGCTGAATTGCGCCGGTTTGACCCATTTTTTGGCCCGGCGATCCGAGACCGAACCCAGCGCACTGGGGGCGCTTGGGGCTCTGGCGGAAGGAAAAGTGATGCGTGGGCCACCACTGTCAGGCGAAAAAGACTTTTCCCCGCCCATTCGCCCCCGCGCGCTGTAGGGCGGCACTTGCCCTTTCGCCGCTGGTCCGCCGCTAGAAAGGCCATTTCCTCGCCGGAAAGAGAGGGTTTCGCCGTGGCAGCCTCCATCCCGCTCCTGGGCGAGCTTTCCAGCGCTTCAGCCATGTAGGCGGGGTACCGGCGGCTGCGCACCTACCATGCCCGCAAGGTGTTCGGCGATTTGCCTGTTCGTCGATGGACTCCGACAACGAGGAGGCATTCGCGGCGCTGCTGGAGGAGGAAGCCGAGGCCGACACCCAGGACGAAGAGCACCTCATGATCCTCGCCGCTCTGTCCGGCCTGTTCGCGAGCAATGCAAAGCTGCGGCGAGGTGGCTCGGCGCCGGGCTGCCGTAAGAGCAAGCAGAGGCATCGACTGGAGGGCTATTGCTTGCCCTACGCCGACTACTTCGCCGACGCTCCACTGCACGGCGAGATAGTATTTCGGCGCCGTTATCGGATGAGCCGAAAGCTCTTCCTCAGGATTGTGAATTCCATCCGGTAGTTCGACAGCTACTTCAAGTGCAAGAAGGATTGCACCGGCACACTTGGATTCACCTCACTCCAGAAGTGCACGACAGCTATGAGGATGCTTGCATACGGAGCTCCCGGTGATATACTGGAAGACGATGGACGCATGGCCGAGTCCACCACCATTGAGTGTTTGTACAAGTTCTGCATGGCTGTGGTGGCAGTGTTTGGACCAAAATACTTGTGATCACCCAATGCTGAAGACACTGCTCGGATCCTATCACAGAATGCAGAAAGAGGATTTACTGGGATGCTTGGAAGCATTGACTGCATGCATTGGGCATGAGAAAACTGTCCATTTGCTTGGCAGGGGATGTACAAAGATGCCAAAGGAGCTTGCAGTGGCCACGCAGGACCTCTGGATTTGGCACTCCTTCTTTGGTATGCCAGGAACTCACAATGACATCAACGTACTGCAGTGCTCGATGTCTTTGCCAATCTTGTTGAAGGTCATGCTCCTCCGGTGGACTTCGAGGTCAATGGGTGCCACTACAACAAGGGATACTACCTAGCAGATGAAATCCATCCGAGATGGTCCACATTTGTAAGACAATCTCAAAACCTGTGCCAGGAGGCAAGAACTCCTACTTTGCCAACTGTCAGGAGGCTTGCAGGAAGGATGTCGAGCAGGCATTTGGTGTGCTCCAATCTCGATTTGCTGTTCTTCGGTACCCCGCTCTGACCTGGTTGAAAGATCAAATGTGGGAAGTCATGACTTGTTGTGTCATCTTGCAAACATGATCGTTGAGAGCGAGCAGGAAGAGCAAATGTTCGAGACTGGACCATATTATAGGCAGGGTCTTCTTGCCCAAGTTGATCACCAGCTATCGGCATCATGGGTTGCCTTCCTCAATATGCGTCAGGAGATCCGAGACCCACAGGTGCATCAACAACTGCAGCACGATCTGGTGGAGCACCTATGGAGGCTCAAGGGCAACACCTAGTTCAACGTGTGATGAAATATGAGTTTTAATTTGTGTTTGAATTATGAGTTTGGTTCGTTGAACTATTTGATTTGTATCGATTTCTGTGATGAACTATGTGATAACAATCAGTTTATGTTGAATTTGTGGTGAAGCACGCCAAATTTGGGCCGAAATCGGTGGATGGGGGGCGAACTTGGGGGGTCGGCTGGGAACCCGAGCCGCCCCACGCCAAAATTACCGCCGGTTGGCCCCTAAGCGGCGATATTTCAAGTCCCTGGGTGGCCGAACGACTGGAGATGCTCTCATATGAGATGAGAAAGAGTTGTCTACTACATTGTGTTGGATTGTACGGTGACTCCGCCGCCGCTAGCCTATACCATCAACGACGGGAGTCAATCGCGTCTACGAATGAGCCCACACCGCTTTGACACGTAAGTCTATGTCGTCTAAGGATCACCTTTGCAAGGAATACGTTGTTGGAGGCCAGTCCGGCTACGATCCACCTATGGGATCAAGGTCTATCTATGTGAGGGCGCACACGTACTCTGCAACGCCAATCGATATATAGCCGCTATGTGTGCCTGCCTACCTGCCTGTCTTCGACCTAGGAGATTGACCATGTCATGCTTAGGTACGGTCGCCGACGTCTGCTGGCGGTGGGGGTGAAAAAGGGGGAGCCGGTGAGGCAACCACTCACTCCAAGCCGACTCGCTGTTATGCGACTTTGCCGGTGTGTGTACATGACAGCCTGACGGTACTGAGTGATGGTGATGGTTCACATGTCAATTGGGTGGCGGCAATGGAGGATGAGGGATTGTCCGGTGATGCTTGCACGACAACTATGGACTCGGTTATGGGGACCACCTCTTTCTTCATCCTTGTGCTCCGGACCGATTCCTTCTAAGTGAAACTGTCTTTTGACATGTGATTTTTCATCAAATGTCGATCTTCTTGGGGTTGTGTAATCTTGGTGAGATGGTTCAAAGTAAGATGGATAATGTGCCCTTGAATCATACTGATCCCATGATGGGTATGGATTCATATAACCATAGGGCGGTATCCACGACATTGGCATTGGTGGCCAAAAACAAGGGCATTAAAATAATGCATTACAATTCTCCCTTTGCCAATATCGGTCTTCAAATTCCCACCCAGGGAGTGATCTTGACTTCTTTACATGATTTAGCCGATAAGCATAAGCATTCTTCTCTTCATTCTTATTTTTATATTTATCTAATAGGTATGGTGACTTTTGATTTTTTTACCCCTGTGCTTTTGTTAACATCAACCTTTGGAGTCTTGCTGCCCCTGCTCTCGTGCTTGGCATCTTCATCACAACTTTGATAGAATGCTTGTCTTCAAGAATATCATCATTGTGCTTATAAAAAATTTGTTTACTTGAAAGGTTGACCCCATCACCTGTAAATTTTACCTTCTCATCTTTAAATGGATCAGCTTGAAGGAACCGATACAAAAACGATTTGCCATCAGGACCAACCAGAATAGATTGATCATCCGTTGGTGTTTCAACAAATTTTAGTCGTCCTTAATCAATGGCTGATTTAACTATTTGAGGGGACATGTTGCAACTCTAAAAAATTATGCTCGAACGAATCATGTAATTAAAATACATTGGTCCTTGCATTAATAGGTTGACATGGTGATCAAGAATTCTATTATAATTACTCTTCAACGAAAAAACAAATATTTGATCACACATTTGGTGCACCTCTTATTTTTCTAGTCGATCTTATTGTGAGAACAACTTTGGAACTAAGCACATGAACGATTCGGATTTGGCATCTCCTCATTCGACTATGAATTTTCTTTTGTATTCTTTTTCTTGTCATTGGATAAGATATTATACTAGCATCGATTTTCTCAAAAGATTTTAACCTTGGCTTTAAATTTCTAAAATCAGAACAATTATAACATATATGTCTCAACTAAGAACAGGTGTAAGCCAAGTATGAAACAAACAACGCTACCCATTTAGATATAAACTTTAAACAAGATAATGATTTTTTTTGCTTGCATCAAATTGCCATTATCTGTCTTTTGGAATGGTACAATGTGTTGACCGATGTGTTCAATAACAATTTTATTGCTAACAAGTAAATTACCCTTCTTCATTGGTCCTTCAAGATCTCTTTTAAGAATTTTCTAATAGATGCATCAACAACGAAGGCAACCAAATTGGAAAATAGGTAAATCACTTGCTAGACATACCTCTTCAAATATGTTGGGTCAGCATAGTGGTTGTGTGACTTTAATAGTGCCTTGCTACGCCTTCAGATAGCTCTCCAACACCTTGTCATTTTCTTTTCCTTGGTTTCGTGCTTCACTACTTTGAAGCTCTTTGTCAACCGGATTTTGTTCAGCTATATGTTCTTGCTCTTGATGCTCGTCAAGTTCTATGGCACGAAACTCATAGGGAAGGAGATAGGTTCCATTAACTTCAGAAAAATCAAGCACATGTCTTATTGTGCTTGTCATGCCCTTTATCAGTGATACTTACCTCCTTGGGTTTGAAGGATTCAAAATATACACTACTTGATTCGTCTTTTTCAACCGAAGCACTTTATATCACTCGAGTCGTCTTTCTTTTCATTGATTATACCAATTGGCAAAACTTCTTTCTCTTTAGTTGATTCAACACATGTAACGTTTGTTTAACTTTGTTGTCCAAATCACCATTCTTTCTGATAATTCTATCCACTTGCAATGCTTTCTCCTTTTGGCATAATCTAGCTTGTATTGCATCAGAATCAACCTGCTTTTCCTCTTTTGTTAGTTCAAGACGAATAGCATTACATTCGTCCCAAAAAGATGTAAGATTTTTCTCAATAACCCACTCTGGATAGAACCCCCCTCGGCTCTTTTAGACTCTTCCGACAATGACACGCTGCCGAAATTCCGTAGTAGTGTAGGGGCAACATTATATGCTATGATACTAGGTGACGACGTGTGCGCTCCTGCAAAATTTTCACTTATTCAGCTATGACCGTTGTGAAGGTGCGAAGCCGAATATGAGTACCAATAGTTGCATATGGTGTCGAAAAATTACTCGCATGAGTTGTATCATATGATGATTGAGGGTAATTGGCCGAATAGCTAGTAGTAGCACGATCAATTCTCCTATCCGCCGACATGTTTGGATTCACATATTGCAAGTTATTTTGCCGATGAATAAAAGGGTGAAACACTTTATTGCATGCTATTGGAAGTTCCAACATGGGGTGTTTCACTTTGACTAATCGAACTAATCATGTTGTTCATCGACATATAAATTTGTGGGGTTGCCGATGCATGATGGTTGTAATACATATTGTCTTTTGCTAAACTTGTAAGAAGTTGAAGCATGAAGATTATTGTGCATCGGCTCTTGCACGTAATTAGATGCATGATGGATAAAATTAGAGCTAGCCGATACATTACTATCATTAAATGATTTAGCAACAACATATGAATTATTTGCATCTACATAGGTGAACTAGGTATTCATATTACCTTTGTGTATCACAGCTTCTTGATGATGATCTCTCGTATCAAGAATGAGCCAGAGACCGTTCGAAGCTTCATTCTCAACAGAGTCGCCAGAAAGTGCGTTCGCACACGAACATGTCACCGTGTATGCTCGATGCCAGGGGTGATGCACCACAGCTCACATCGAAGGAGATGTAACGCCCCTGATGTAACTTTCCATATTTGTAACTCCAACTCTTGCCATTTTTGGCTATGTGTTATGATATTCCCTCCGTGGTTGGGTTTTGTCTTTTGTTTTGCATTTTGTTCATGTCATGCATCTCATATCATGTCATCATGCGCATCTCATTTGCATACGTGTTCGTCTCATGCATCCGAGCATTTTCCCCGTCCGTTTTGCAATCCGACACTCCCACATGCACTGGCGCACCCCTCTTGTTTCTTTTCGTGAGCGGGTGTTAAACGTTCTCGGAATGGATCGAGGTTTGCCAAGTGGTCTTGGTATACCACCGGTAGACCACCTGCCAAGTTTCGTTCCATTTGGAGGTCGTTTGATGCTCCAACAGTTATCCGGGTAACCGGAAAGTCCTTTTGTGTGTTGCAGCAAAACCCCCCTCCAAATAGCCCAATAACCCCTCTAAGTCACCTCCATGCTCTCGGTCGTTCGATCACGATCGTGTGGGCGAAAACCGCACTCCATTTGGAGTCTCCTAGCTCCCTCTAGCTATAAATAGGTGATTCCCCCGTTATTTTCGCGCAGATCAAACCCTAGCCCCGCTCCCTCCGCGCGCCAGACATGTCCGCCCGGCGCCAAACGAATCCCGCCGCCGCGCCCAACCAACCGCGAGCCGCCACGTGGCGCCCCCGCCGCCCGTACGCCGCAGGCCCGCGCCAGGCCCCCGCGGCCCAGTTCGCCGCCGCCGCCCCGAGCGGGACCCCGCCCGCGCCCGCCGCCGACCGCCGCCGCTGCCGCCGTTCGCCGCCGCCAGCGTTCGTCCCTGCCGCCGACCGCCACCGTCGCCTCCGTCCGCGTCGTCGCCCGCGCACCCGCACCCGTCGCCGGCCGCCGCCGCCTTCCCTTTCCCGTCCGGCGCCTCCTCCCTCTCCCTCGAGCTCCTCCGGCCGACGCGGCTCCGTCTCCAGTGAGCCTCGAGCCGGCCCGATCCAGATCTGCCCGAGAGGTTGACTTCCCCCTCCCCTCAAATTCTCCAAGTCCCGAGATATTGCATTATATGCTCCTGTTCATCGCATCATATCTCATCGCATACTGCTCCGTTTTGCGTGCATGATATATCGAAATGTTCGTCACGAGATGGTCTTCATTTAGTTCCATTGTGCCATGCTCGTTTGAGTCCATCTTGATGCCCAAATCTCTGGTGCAAGACTGCTATATGATGTTTACTGCTATTACTTATCAGAACTTGGTGATTTGTTATTTTTGTTGCAATTGATGTGTGCATCTTTTGGGCATGAGCTCTACAGGTGTTTTGATCTATGCCATGCCATCTTTATAGAGGTGTATGCCATGTAGTTTTTTGATCTATGTGGTGACTAGCACAAGCATGCAAACTAGGCTTCGTGATGTTTCTGTTTTCAGGGACTTGGGTTTTTGCCGTCTCTTACTGCTGTTATTTTGTTGCCATGTATCCATGTGTCTACAGTGAGATCCATGCTTATTTTGAGTATGTTCACTAAGGATGTTTTGTAGATATAATTGTGCTCTATCCATCCGTGCCCCTGTTTGCAATTATGGAGTGCCCTAACATGTCTTAATCTTGCTCTACTTTTTCTATAAAATATTCCTGGCAGATTGTTAACATTATATTCAATTTTGCCAAGGTTGTTGTAATTGATCCATACATGCTATGAACATGATATTACCATGGTTAGCTTCATAAACATGCCATATTGCTGTAACTATGCTTGTTTTGTCATGCATTGCTTTGTGATGAGTGAATCAAGCTCACAAATATGCCCTCATAATTCTGGTAATGCCATGTTCTGTTTTCTGCTAAGTCTGAAATCTGTTAACGAAACTTTCTATGTTTACATGGGTGCCATCATATCTTCTGCTCATTTTTGGCTCATGGTCAGTATGGGAATTTTGTTCTATGAATTTAGTAGATTCGTGCCATGCCTTGTTTTGCTATGTTAAGTTCCTGTAGAATGTGTTTTTCTTACTCTGAACATTGCTACCTGATGCTGTTTCTTCCATGTCCAGTATTTTCACCAAGTCTGTGAAGCTGTTATCTTTTGCACTTTTGCCATGCTTGTTTGAACCTGTTATGGTGTGATCTAGCCGTAGCTCAGTGTTCATCTTTTGTCAAGCATCTCCTGTAGATTACTGCCATATGTTTTTTTGCTATTTTGAGGTGCTGTAGCATAGTTACTTGATGTATTCTAAGTGCTATCCTGCTGTTAATCGCAGATTTATGTCATTCTTGTTTTGCTTGCCATTTGCAAACCGTGCATCTGTTTCCGGTGATCTTTATATTGATTTCGACCGAAATCATCTCATCTTTCCAGTGGCATACTTGGTTTGCCAAGTTACTGCCTTGTTCATCATTTTTCTTCCGGAGCACGCATACGCATCGCATATCATATCTCACATATCATGCATGTATTGCATCATGTTGCTTGGGCATTTCCCGTGATTGATTGTGGTTTCATTGCTTGTATTCTTGCTGTGGGTAGAGCCGGGAGACGAGTTCGTGAACGAGGAACCTGTTGAGTACGCTTACGAGGATCAAGCTTTCGACAACTCTGAGAACCTTGCAGGCAAGATGACCATACCCTCGAAATCACTTCTATCTTTGCTTTGCTAGTTGTTCGTTCTTTTGCTATGCTGCGCTACCTACCACTTGCTATATCATGCCTCCCATATTGCCATGTCAAGCCTCTAACCATCCTTTCCTAGCAAACCGTTGTTTGGCTAAGTTACCGCTTTTGCTCAGCCCTTCTTATAGCGTTGCTAGTTGCAGGTGAAGTTGAAGTTGGTTCCATGTTGGAACATGGATTTTTTTGACATATCACAATATCTCTTATTTAATTAATGCATCTATATATTTGATAAAGGGTGGAAGGCTCGGCCTTATGCCTGGTGTTTTGTTCCACTCTTGCCGCCCTAGTTTCCGTCATACCGGTGTTATGTTCCTTGAGTTTTGCGTTCCTTACGCGGTTGGGTGATTTATGGGACCCCCTTGACAGTTCGCCTTGAATAAAACTCCTCCAGCAAGGTCCAACCTTGGTTTTACCATTTTCCACCTAAGCCTTTTCCCTTGGGTTTTCGCGAGCCCGAGGGTCATCTTTATTTAACCCCCCCGGGCCAGTGCTCCTTCGAGTGTTGGTCCGAACCGAGCAGCCTGCGGGGCCACCTTGGGGAAACTCGAGGCCTGGTTTTACTCGTAGCTTGACTTATCCGGTGTGCCCTGAGAACGAGATATGTGCAGCTCCTATCGGGATTTGTCGATGCATCGGGCGGCTTTGCTGGTCTTGTTTTACCATTGTCGAAATGTCTTGTAAACCGGGATTCCGAGACTGATCGGGTCTTCCCGGGAGAAGGTTTATCCTTCGTTGACCGTGAGAGCTTATAATGGGCTAAGTTGGGACACCCCTGCAGGGTATTATCTTTCGAAAGCCGTGCCCTTGGTTATGAGGCAGATGGGAATTTGTTAATGTCTGGTTGTAGAGAACTTGACACTTGTCTTAATTAAAATACATCAACCGTGTGTGTAGCCGTGATGGTCTATTTTCGGCGGAGTCCGGGAAGTGTCGTGGAATAGTCACGGCAGATGTCCTCGTGCAAGGACTTATTCGTGGAGCCATCGCAACTAGGAAGCTTAAAGGGGTTAAACGGGACAAAGGACACGAGGATTATACTGGTTCGGCCCCTTACGGTGAAGGTAAAAGCCTACTCCAGTTGAGGTGGAATGACTTAGGGTTTCGATGACCAGGGAGCTAAACCGCTATGCCTGGCTATCGATCTGATCTTACTTGTCCTGAACCACCGCTGGGTCGTCCCTTTATATAGAGAGGTTAACGCCCAGCGGCTCTCAGAGTCCCGGCCGGCTTATAAACAGTGTCTGGCTCGGACTCCTAACTATTCTTGCCTTACACTACAAGTCATGCCTTAACGGCGGTTTATCACTACGGGCCTTAAGCCGCCTCTAGGCCTTAGGCCCATTACTGAACCTCCATCCTCAAGCTTGATATTGGGCTTCATGTGATGATCGTCATGACATAACCCGGCCCTTCCTGGGCGGGCGACTCCAGTAGTTATATCCCCAACATTAGGTCCTAGATTGATTTGAACCGGTTCATGTCAATCTTCAATACCTTAATAAAAAATCTTCTCGCTTCTGTCTGCGCAAAGGCTATAACCCGCCATGACGTCATCTTCTGGATTCTTTGTAACTCGCCATGACGTCATCCGCCATTAATGCACATTCTGCTCAACGTATCTCAACGGATCCTTGTCTTAATAACTCTCCCGAAAATCGAGGCGTCTCTGCAGCTGGATAATCATGTCTTCAGCCTCCTCGTTTCTCGCGCCCATTCATCAGCCGTCCCTTATAAGTAGGCCCAGCCCTTAGGTCTTCATCATTCTTCCCTTTCCATCATCTTCCTCCTCTCTACACCTCAGAGCCCGAGCTCCGCCGCCGCCGCCGCGCATCCCGTCCGCACCAACCAAGGCCGCTGCATCGACCTGTCTTGACCAGAGAACCGCGGCGCACCTCCGCTGCTCATCAACACCAGTAAGTCCTCGCCGTCCCGTATATTAGATCCGCATTAGGGTTCACGAGTTCTTCTGTGTTCTTCATGGTTCCTCGCGATTCCTTCGCAGTTCTTCCACAACGGCCTCCTTTGATCCAAGAGTAGTGCATAACTTCGGCGGTAGTCGTTTCACACCCATTTTCAATACTAGCAGATCCCTTTTGCTTGCAAAAAGACCTCATTTAGAGCTTATGAACTTCTCCGTATCAGTTTTTAGGTCTAGAAATTTTTCTTTTCTGGACGATCGTTTGATCCAAAATAATCCCTGCAATCTGCGAAACTTGTTTGTGCAACACTTAGGCAAAAACTGCATCTGTTAGCCATGGCGGCTCATATCGCCGGCTTAAAAGAGGCCATGCTTTGTGAAATTTCCGGATCATTCATAATAGAGTTAAATAACTTAATTGCTCATGATATCCACGGCGGCTTAAATAACCTGACACAATTAGCCATATATCATTAGGCCCTTTCATAAGCCGCCATCTTGAATACTGAACTGAAACTTTCCTCCGGCTTAAATTTGAACCAGAAATTTTATTTTGTCATAGGCTTCCATCTTTAACAATGCCGCCTAAGGCTCCCAAAGCACCCATCACATGCAACTGGGTTAGATCCAACGTCACCGATAGCATCTTAGCTGATTTTGTAAAGACGGGTTATCTGCCAAGGAAAGAGGTCATGTCCTATCATGCTACTGACCCGTCAGAAGAGAGGCCTCAACCCAAGGATGGGGAAGTTGTCATATTTACTGATCACATGAACCGGGGCTTTGCTCCTCCCAGCTCAAAATTCTTCAGAGATGTCCTGCACTTTTTTGATCTGCGACCTCAAGACATCGGACCCAATTCCGTGTCAAACATCTACAACTTCCAAGTGTTCTGTGAGGTGTACCTCGGAGAAGAACCCAGCTTGCTACTCTTTAGAGAGTTATTCTATCTGAACCGCCAAAACGAATGTGCCAACGGGCCCAGCTTGGAACTCGGTGGAATCTCAATCCAACGACGGAGAGATTGTCTCTTCCCTTATGCTGAGCCGCCAAGCCACCCGAAAGATTGGAACCAGACATGGTTCTATTGCCAAGACACTTCTCCGGCTGATGAAAACCCTCTGCCCGGCTTTCGTGCCCTGCGTCTGGAGTCAAATCACCCATTGCCAGACAAATTATCTCAAGCTGAACGTCAACCACTTACTCCCACCATCAACAAAATCAAAGCTCTCCTGGGGAACGGCCTAAATGGCATTGATCTGGTCCGGGTCTGGATTGCCTGGCGGGTGATTCCTTTAAGCCGCCGCCCTGGCTTGATGTGTGATTACACGGGCTAGAAGGATGATCCTCTTCGGCACAGTCCAGACGACTTACCTGAGGACGTCATTGATGATACAACCAAGTCTCTTCTGAACGAGAGCCTGGCAGATTGCGGGAGAGTGGGCTTAAGCCCTTTCTGCAAGGCTAACCCGGCTCCAGCGGTAAACCATTGACCAGAATACTTCACCTTCCATTTTAACGATTTTGTCTTAACTCACTAACCTTTGTTGTATTTTACAGGCTAATGATAAATTCTGGAAGGTCAAGTATGACCACGAAGCTGCCAAGAAAGCCAGAAAAGTTAAGAAAGCCGCCAGGAAAGCCGCTCCCCGTAAGAAAGGGAATAAACCAAGCGCCTCGGACCCGCTTCATCTGGAAGACACCTCCGAGTCAGAGGTAGCTCTTGACTCTTTAGGCTCCTTTTTAACCATCTTATTGACACGGATTATTGAAGGAAATATGCCCTAGAGGCAATAATAAAGTTATTATTTATTTCCTTATATCATGATAAATGTTTATTATTCATGCTAGAATTGTATTAACCGGAAACATAATACATGTGTGAATACATAGACAAACAGAGTGTCACTAGTATGCCTCTACTTGACTAGCTCGTTGATCAAAGATGGTTGTGTTTCCTGGCCATAGACATGAGTTGTCATTTGATTAACGGGATCACATCATTAGGAGAATGATGTGATTGACTTGACCCATTCCGTTAGCTTAGCACTCGATCGTTTAGTATGTTGCTATTGCTTTCTTCATGACTTATACATGTTCCTATGACTATGAGATTATGCAACTCCCGTTTACCGGAGGAACACTTTGTGTGCTACCAAACGTCACAACGTAACTGGGTGATTATAAAGGTGCTCTACAGGTGTCTCCAAAGGTACTTGTTGGGTTGGCGTATTTCGAGATTAGGATTTGTCACTCCGATTGTCGGAGAGGTATCTCTGGGCCCACTCAGTAATACACATCACTATAAGCCTTGCAAGCATTGTGACTAATGAGTTAGTTGCGGGATGATGTATTACGAAACGAGTAAAGAGACTTGCCGGTAACGAGATTGAACTAGGTATCGAGATACCGACGATCGAATCTCGGGCAAGTAACATACCGATGACAAAGGGAACAACGTATGTTGTTATGCGGTCTGACCGATAAAGATCTTCGTAGAATATGTGGGAACCAATATGAGCATCCAGGTTCCGCTATTGGTTATTGACCAGAGAGGTGTCTCGGTCATGTCTACGTAGTTCTCGAACCCGTAGGGTCCGCACGCTTAAACGTTACGATGACAGTTATATTACGAGTTTATATGTTTTGATGTACTGAAGGTTGTTCGGAGTCCTGGATGTGATCACGGACATGACGAGGAGTCTCGAAATGGTCGAGACATACAGATTGATATATTGGAAGCCTATGTTTGGACATCGGAAGTGTTCCGGGTGGAATCGGGATTTTTCCGGAGTACCGGGAGGTTACCGGAACCCCCCGGTAACTTAATGGGCCTTATTGGGCCTAGGTGGAAGAGAGGAGAGGAGGCCAGGGCAGGGCCGCGCGCCCCTCCCCCCCAGTCCGAATAGGACAAGGAGAGGGGGGCGGCGCCCCCCCTTCCTTCCCCCCCTCCACCTTTTCCCCCTTCCTCTCCTAGTCCAACATGGAAAGGGGGGAGTCCTACTCCCGGTAGGAGTAGGACTCCTCCTGGCGCGCCTCTCCTCCCTTGGCCGGCGGCCTCCCCCTTGCTCCTTTATATACGGGGGCAGGGGGGCACCTCTGGACACACAATTGATCAACGATCTTTTAGCCGTGTGCGGTGCCCCCCTCCACCATATTACACCTCGATAATATCGTAGCGGAGCTTAGGCGAAGCCCTGCGTCGGTAGAACATCATCATCGTCACCACGCCGTCGTGCTGACGAAACTCTCCCTCAACACTCGGCTGGATCGGAGTTCGAGGGACGTCATCGAGCTGAACGTGTGCTGAACTCGGAGGTGCCGTGCGTTCGGTACTTGATCGGTCGGATCGTGAAGACGTACGACTACATCAACCGCGTTGTGTTAACGCTTCTGCTTTTGGTCTACGAGGGTACATGGACAACACTCTCCCCTCTTGTTGCTATGCATCACCATGATCTTGCGTGTGCGTAGAATTTTTTTGAAATTACTATGTTCCCCAACAGTGGCATCCGAGCCTGGTTTTATGCGTTGATGTAATATGCACGAGTAGAACACAAGTGAGTTGTGGGCGATATAAGTCATACTGCTTACCAGCATGTCATATTTTGGTTCAGCGGTATTGTGAGATGAAGCGGCCCAGACCGACATTACGCGTACGCTTACGCGAGACTGGTTTCACCGTTGCAAGCACTCGTTGCTTAAAGGTGACTGGCGGGTGTCTGTCTCTCTCACTTTAGTTGAACCGAGTATGGCTACGCCCGGTCCTTGCGAAGGTTAAAACAACACCAACTTGACAAACTATCATTGTGGTTTTGATGCGTAGGTAAGAACGGTTCTTGCTAAGCCCGTAGCAGCCACGTAAAACTTGCAACAACAAAGTAGAGGACGTCTAACTTGTTTTTGCAGGGCATGTTGTGATGTGATATGGTCAAGACGTGATGCTATATTTTATTGTATGAGATGATCATGTTTTGTAACCAAGTTATCGGCAACTGGCAGGAGCCATATGGTTGTCGCTTTATTGTATGAAATGCAATCGCCATGTAATTGTTTTACTTTATCACTAAGCGGTAGCGATAGTCGTAGAAGCAATAGTTGGCGAGACGACAACGATGCTACGATGGAGATCAAGGTGTCGCGCCGGTGACGATGGTGATCATGACGGTGCTTCGGAGATGGAGATCACAAGCACAAGATGATGATGGCCATATCATATCACTTATATTGATTGCATGTGATGTTTATCTTTTATGCATCTTATCTTGCTTTGATTGACGGTAGCATTATAAGATGATCTCTCACTAAAATTTCAAGATAAAAGTGTTCTCCCTGAGTATGCACCGTTGCGAAAGTTCTTCGTGCTGAGACACCACGTGATGATCGGGTGTGATAGGCTCTACGTTCAAATACAACGGGTGCAAAACAGTTGCACACGCGAAATACTCAGGTTAAACTTGACGAGCCTAGCATATGCAGATATGGCCTCGGAACACGGAGACCGAAAGGTCGAGCGTGAATCATATAGTAGATATGATCAACATAGTGATGTTCACCATTGAAACTACTCCATCTCACGTGATGATCGGACATGGTTTAGTTGATTTGGATCACGTAATCACTTAGATGATTAGAGGGATGTCTATCTAAGTGGGAGTTCTTAAGTAATATGATTAATAGAACTTAAATTTATCATGAACTTAGTACCTGATAGTATCTTGCTTGTCTATGTTAATTGTAGATAAATGGCCCGTGCTGTTGTTCCGTTGAATTTTAATGCGTTCCTTGAGAAAGCAAAGTTGAAAGATGATGGTAGCAATTACACGGACTGGGTCCGTAACTTGAGGATTATCCTCATTGCTGCACAGAAGAATTACGTCCTGGAAGCACCGCTAGGTGCCAGGCCTCCTGCAAGAGCAACACCAGAAGTTATGAACGTCTGGCAGAGCAAAGCTGATGACTACTCGATAGTTCAGTGTGCCATGCTTTACGGCTTAGAACCGGGTCTTCAACGACGTTTTGAACGTCATGGAGCATATGAGATGTTCCAGGAGTTGAAGTTAATATTTCAAGCAAATGCCCGGATTGAGAGATATGAAGTCTCCAATAAGTTCTACAGCTGCAAGATGGAAGAGAATAGTTCTGTCAGTGAGCATATACTCAAAATGTCTGGGTATAATAATCACTTGATTCAACTGGGAGTTAATCTTCCGGATGATAGCGTCATTGACAGAATTCTTCAATCACTGCCACCAAGCTACAAGAGCTTCGTGATGAACTATAACATGCAAGGGATGAATAAGACAATTCCCGAGCTCTTCGCAATGCTAAAGGCAGCGGAGGTAGAAATCAAAAAGGAGCATCAAGTGTTGATGGTCAATAAGACCACTAGTTTCAAGAAAAAGGGCAAAGGGAAGAAGAAGGGGAACTTCAAGAAGAACAGCAAGCAAGTTGCTGTTCAGGAGAAGAAACCCAAGTCTGGACCTAAGCCTGAAACTGAGTGCTTCTACTGCAAGCAGACTGGTCACTGGAAGCGGAACTGCCCCAAGTATTTGGCGGATAAGAAGGATGGCAAGGTTAACAAAGGTATATGTGATATACATGTTATTGATGTGTACCTTACTAATGCTCGCAGTAGCACCTGGGTATTTGATACTGGTTCTGTTGCTAATATTTGCAACTCGAAACAGGGGCTACGGATTAAGCGAAGATTGGCTAAGGACGAGGTGACGATGCGCGTGGGAAATGGTTCCAAAGTCGATGTGATCGCGGTCGGCACGCTACCTCTACATCTACCTTCGGGATTAGTATTAGACCTAAATAATTGTTATTTGGTGCCAGCGTTGAGCATGAACATTATATCTGGATCTTGTTTGATGCGAGACGGTTATTCATTTAAATCAGAGAATAATGGTTGTTCTATTTATATGAATAATATCTTTTATGGTCATGCACCCTTGAAGAGTGGTCTATTTTTGTTGAATCTCGATAGTAGTGATACACATATTCATAATATTGAAGCCAAAAGATGCAGAGTTGATAATGATAGTGCAACTTATTTGTGGCACTGCCGTTTAGGTCATATCGGTGTAAAGCGCATGAAGAAACTCCATAATGATGGACTTTTGGAATCACTTGATTATGAATCACTTGGTACTTGCGAACCGTGTCTCATGGGCAAGATGACTAAAACACCGTTCTCCGGAACTATGGAGAGAGCAACTGATTTGTTGGAAATCATACATACAGATGTATGTGGTCCGATGAATATTGAGGCTCGTGGCGGATATCGTTATTTTCTCACCTTCACAGATGATTTGAGCAGATATGGGTATATCTACTTAATGAAACATAAGTCTGAAACATTTGAAAAGTTCAAAGAATTTCAGAGCGAAGTTGAAAATCATCGTAACAAGAAAATAAAGTTTCTACGATCAGATCGTGGAGGAGAATATTTGAGTTACGAGTTTGGCCTACATTTGAAACAATGCGGAATAGTTTCGCAACTCACGCCACCCGGAACACCACAACGTAATGGTGTGTCCGAACGTCGTAATCGTACTTTACTAGATATGGTGCGATCTATGATGTCTCTTACTGATTTACCGCTATCGTTTTGGGGTTATGCTTTAGAGACGGCTGCATTCACTCTAAATAGGGCACCATCAAAATCCGTTGAAATGACACCTTATGAACTATGGTTTGGCAAGAAACCAAAGTTGTCGTATCTTAAAGTTTGGGGTTGCGATGCTTATGTGAAGAAACTTCAACCTGATAAGCTCGAACCTAAATCGGAGAAATGTGTCTTCATAGGATACCCAAAGGAGACTGTTGGGTACACCTTCTATCACAGATCCGAAGGCAAGACATTCGTTGCTAAGAATGGATCCTTTCTAGAGAAGGAGTTTCTCTCGAAAGAAGTGAGTGGGAGGAAAGTAGAACTTGATGAGGTAACTGTACCTGCTCCCTTATTGGAAAGTAGATCATCACAGAAATCAGTTTCTGCGACACCTACACCAATTAGTGAGGAAGTTAATGATAATGATCATGAAACTTCAGATCAAGTTATTACTGAACCTCGTAGGTCAACCAGATTAAGATCCGCACCAGAGTGGTACGGTAATCCTGTTCTGGAGGTTATGTTGCTAGACCATGACGAACCTACGAACTATGAAGAAGCGATGGTGAGCCCAGATTCCGCAAAATGGCTTGAGGCCATGAAATCCGAGATGGGATCCATGTATGAGAACAAAGTATGGACTTTGGTTGACTTGCCCGATGATCGGCAAGCCATTGAAAATAAATGGATCTTCAAGAAGAAGACTGACGCTGACGGTAATGTTACTGTCTATAAAGCTCGACTTGTTGCGAAAGGTTTTCGACAAGTTCAAGGGATTGACTACGATGAGACCTTCTCACCCGTAGCGATGCTTAAGTCTGTCCGAATCATGTTAGCAATTGCCGCATTTTATGATTATGAAATTTGGCAAATGGATGTCAAAACTGCATTCCTGAATGGATTTCTGGAAGAAGAGTTGTATATGATGCAACCGGAAGGTTTTGTCGATCCAAAGGGAGCTAACAAAGTGTGCAAGCTCCAGCGATCCATTTATGGACTGGTGCAAGCCTCTCGGAGTTGGAATAAACGCTTTGATAGTGTGATCAAAGCATTTGGTTTTATACAGACTTTTGGAGAAGCCTGTATTTACAAGAAAGTGAGTGGGAGCTCAGTAGCATTTCTGATATTATATGTGGATGACATATTGCTAATTGGAAATGATATAGAATTTCTGGATAGCATAAAGGGATACTTGAATAAGAGTTTTTCAATGAAAGACCTCGGTGAAGCTGCATATATATTAGGCATCAAGATCTATAGAGATAGATCAAGACGCTTAATTGGACTTTCACAAAGCACATACCTTGACAAAGTTTTGAAGAAGTTCAAAATGGATCAAGCAAAGAAAGGGTTCTTGCCTGTACTACAAGGTGTGAGATTGAGTAAGACTCAATGCCCGACCACTGCAGAAGATAGAGAGAAGATGAAAGATGTTCCCTATGCTTCAGCCATAGGCTCTATCATGTATGCAATGCTGTGTACCAGACCTGATGTGTGCCTTGCTATAAGTTTAGCAGGGAGGTACCAAAGTAATCCAGGAGTGGATCACTGGACAGCGGTCAAGAACATCCTGAAATACCTGAAAAGGACTAAGGATATGTTTCTCGTTTATGGAGGTGACAAAGAGCTCATCGTAAATGGTTACGTTGATGCAAGCTTTGACACTGATCCGGACGATTCTAAATCGCAAACCGGATACGTATTTACATTGAACGGTGGAGCTGTCAGTTGGTGCAGTTCTAAGCAAAGTGTCGTGGCGGGATCTACGTGTGAAGCGGAGTACATAGCTGCTTCGGAAGCAGCAAATGAAGGAGTCTGGATGAAGGAGTTCATATCCGATCTAGGTGTCATACCTAGTGCATCGGGACCAATGAAAATCTTTTGTGACAATACTGGTGCAATTGCCTTAGCAAAGGAATCCAGATTTCACAAGAGAACCAAGCACATCAAAAGACGCTTCAATTCCATCCGGGATTTAGTCCAGGTGGGAGACATAGAAATTTGCAAGATACATACGGATCTGAATGTTGCAGACCCGTTGACTAAGCCTCTTCCACGAGCAAAACATGATCAGCACCAAGACTCCATGGGTGTAAGAATCATTACTGTGTAATCTAGATTATTGACTCTAGTGCAAGTGGGAGACTGAAGGAAATATGCCCTAGAGGCAATAATAAAGTTATTATTTATTTCCTTATATCATGATAAATGTTTATTATTCATGCTAGAATTGTATTAACCGGAAACATAATACATGTGTGAATACATAGACAAACAGAGTGTCACTAGTATGCCTCTACTTGACTAGCTCGTTGATCAAAGATGGTTGTGTTTCCTGGCCATAGACATGAGTTGTCATTTGATTAACGGGATCACATCATTAGGAGAATGATGTGATTGACTTGACCCATTCCGTTAGCTTAGCACTCGATCGTTTAGTATGTTGCTATTGCTTTCTTCATGACTTATACATGTTCCTATGACTATGAGATTATGCAACTCCCGTTTACCGGAGGAACACTTTGTGTGCTACCAAACGTCACAACGTAACTGGGTGATTATAAAGGTGCTCTACAGGTGTCTCCAAAGGTACTTGTTGGGTTGGCGTATTTCGAGATTAGGATTTGTCACTCCGATTGTCGGAGAGGTATCTCTGGGCCCACTCAGTAATACACATCACTATAAGCCTTGCAAGCATTGTGACTAATGAGTTAGTTGCGGGATGATGTATTACGGAACGAGTAAAGAGACTTGCCGGTAACGAGATTGAACTAGGTATCGAGATACCGACGATCGAATCTCGGGCAAGTAACATACCGATGACAAAGGGAACAACGTATGTTGTTATGCGGTCTGACCGATAAAGATCTTCGTAGAATATGTGGGAACCAATATGAGCATCCAGGTTCCGCTATGGGTTATTGACCGGAGAGGTGTCTCGGTCATGTCTACATAGTTCTCGAACCCGTAGGGTCCGCACGCTTAAACGTTACGATGACAGTTATATTATGAGTTTATATGTTTTGATGTACCGAAGGTTGTTCGGAGTCCCGGATGTGATCAAGGACATGATGAGGAGTCTCGAAATGGTCGAGACATACAGATTGATATATTGGAAGCCTATGTTTGGACATCGGAAGTGTTCCGGGTGAAATCGGGATTTTTCCGGAGTACCGGGAGGTTACCGGAACCCCCCGGTAACTTAATGGGCCTTATTGGGCCTAGGTGGAAGAGAGGAGAGGAGGCCAGGGCAGGGCCGCGCACCCCTCCCCCCAGTCCGAATAGGACAAGGAGAGGGGGGCGGCGCCCCCCTTCCTTCCTCCCCTCCACCTTTTCCCCCTTCCTCTCCTAGTCCAACATGGAAAGGGAGGGAGTCCTACTCCCGGTAGGAGTAGGACTCCTCCTGGCGCGCCTCTCCTCCCTTGGCCGGCGGCCTCCCCCTTGCTCCTTTATATACGGGGGCAGGGGGGCACCTCTGGACACACAATTGATCAACGATCTTTTAGCCGTGTGCGGTGCCCCCCTCCACCATATTACACCTCGATAATATCGTAGCGGAGCTTAGGCGAAGCCCTGCGTCGGTAGAACATCATCATCGTCACCACGCCGTCGTGCTGACAAAACTCTCCCTCAACACTCAGCTGGATCGGAGTTCGAGGGACGTCATCAAGCTGAACGTGTGCTGAACTCGGAGGTGCCGTGCGTTCGGTACTTGATCGGTCGGATCGTGAAGACGTACGACTACATCAACTGCGTTGTGTTAACGCTTCCGCTTTCGGTCTATGAGGGTACGTGGACAACACTCTCCCCTCTCGTTGCTATGCATCACCATGATCTTGCGTGTGCGTAGAATTTTTTTGAAATTACTATGTTCCCCAACAATTATCAGCAGGAGGACACCGGAGCGAGTCATGAAGTGAATGAAGAGGTAACTATAATTTCCTCCGACTCCGAGCCTTTGCCGAGACAGAAAGTCGGAAGAGTAACCTGGAAAGTAAGATTTTCACATCCTTTAGCTTATCAAGATCCACAATTTCTTTTGAAGCGACAGATTTATGAGAGTCGGAGGCAGACCCGGACCAGCAAAGATGCAGACCTCTCCTCTGGCTTACCCGAAGCATCAAGGAAGCGCCGGACTGAGGTTATCTCCGACTTATATTCTTTGTATCCTTTGGCGGGCGCCACTCGTCAACCCCTTAATTCTTCTGACTCAAACTACCAGGGAACTTCGCCTTCCTCCGGCGACTCAATGCAGTCCAGCTTGCCGGCTTTCAAAACCGCTCCCGGGTAATGATGATCAGTTGATTTTGTGCTTATCTTACTCATGTTTTTGCACTAACCCTTTGACTTGCAGTGTACAAGTGAAGCCCAGCAAGAGGGCGAAGAAAAATAAGCCGGCCGAAGAGCCGGTCCTGGCTGAGCCGGAACTCAGAACGGCTACTCCTAATGCCTCTGCTGATGAGTCGCCGGCTGTACCATCTCCGGATGCCACCGCTGCTCCAACTGTTGAACAAGCTATGGAAGGTTCTGAGAACCCGGAGATCCCCAGCCCGGCTCATCCAGATGATCCGGACGTTGAGATCACCCAGATTGAATTTGTCGAACCGGGACGACCTACCGTGCTGGCCAAGTGCTCTGCCAAGGAAGAACTTCTGGAGCGCCGCCGGGCCAAGTTGAACATCACTGATTATGCTCATCTGAGCATTGAAGATATTGTCTCTGGCTATGTAAATCAAGTGCACAACAGCCGGGATCTGGAGATTGACATGGTGAAACAAATACAGCAAAAATCTGAGGTATAACTCTCTTTCTTACTCCATAGTTATACTTACCATGCCAGCCCCCAAGTCTATTACTTATGATAAAATATGTTGTAGACTTAATACCGGCTTAGTAATCACTGCAAGAAAGCCGTCTTACCTGGTAGCACTCAAGGTCCGGTTTAATCAGCATATCTGAATCGGTCCTTACCTTGTTTTTAATCAAGTAGTTGAACAGCAATATGCATTAGCCCCCAAGTGCCAAGTACCTTTGCTTGCAAAGTGCTTGGGACTTATTTGCATGAACCGCCACTGTAAATAGAGCTCTTCAGCATACATTAGCCCCCAAGTGCCAAGTGTCTTTGCTTGCAAAGTGCTTGGGACTTAATGTTGCATTATAATCACCCTAACTGTGACCCGGAATTTATACAGGACGCCGTCAAGCAATTTGAATCAAAGATCTCTGATTTAAAGAACCGCCTGAAGACTCAAGAAAATGAAACCCAAAAGGCCAACTCCAAGTTTGAATTCAGTGTATCTGCTCAAGAGAAACTGAAGAAGAAATTTGAAGCAGCGAGAAAAGCCTGGGCGGATGAAAAGACGGCTTTGCTCAGCCGGGCCGAACAAGCGGAGGCCACTCTTGCTGAAACAGCCGCTGAGCTATCCGGCTTAAAACACCATGTTTCTCAGATGGTCTCCGCAATCTTTGGTAAGTTACTCTATAAGTGTTTAGCTAGTTTACATCTTTTCCAAAGAGCATCTCAATTGTCATCAGCTTACCTGTCTTTGCAATGCAGGCCCCAGGAGCTCCAATCTTAATCAAAACGTGCTGACAAAATTGAAGGCGGTTTATAGCTTGGTAGAGCAACTTTACACCGGGTCACAATGTGCCTTAGCCGTTGTGGCTCTGTCAAATGAAGTTCCCACTCACCTGGCGGATGTACTCAGGCGGCTTGCCGTACTTCCTCAACGCTTCCAAGAGTTGAGATGGGCTTCTGCAAGAGCCAGAGCTATAGCCGCTCTGAGCCGGGCCAAGGCGTTTCTACCGGAGCTAGACCCGGCCGACATCGCCCTTGGGTATCCCAGCTTGAAGGAAGACGGCACCCCCTTTGACCAGAAGGACTTCGCCGGTTGTGTGAAGAGCGTACGCCCTATGGCCACTTTGATTGGCAATGACACAGATCTTACCAAATATCAACCGGGCTATGCGCGGAGAATCAGAGAATCCCAACACCACGCTAGGAAGCAGTCAGCCTGGTTCCTCCAACTCGTAAGCATACCTTCGCCCCTGAAGTTGACCCGGCCGGGTTAATTGATGATGAGGCTCAATTTGAAGCTTTGAGTGGCATTGACTGGAAATCATCAACCTTCCAGGTCATGGAAACAGCCAGAGGAGCGGAGAGGGGTGACCCGGAAACCTCAGGCCAACAACGCCCTTGATCTCGCAGGCGGCTCATGGTTATGTCTTAAAAGACGATGCCTCACCTTTTGGACTCGGGGAGTCATGTAATAGAGTAGGACAAACACTTAATTTTGTCGTGCCATCGTGCACGTGTGTAGCGCTCAACATTGTTTAAGCTGCCCTTTTTATATTCTTCCGGGTTATGCTTGATCCTCTGTTTTCCTTATGTTTAAAGAGCTGTCTTTAATTGTCCTGCATAGAAAACAAATCACAAGTCCCTTGGCGGCTTACCGCATGGAGAGTCATACACTTTTCATATAACCCGGAATCATAACAAACCGGTCCTCCATTATATCCTTGAGACAACCATAACAGCATACCTGTGATCCTTCAAGTACACCTCCGGTTTATGTGATCCGAATAATGAGTAAAAACCCCACTATGTAACATGATGCTTATCATGTGCGGTCAACTTTATTGACCAAAGTTAAGCCGGTGGAGTAGAAACCACCCTTGAACACTTTAGATATAATCAAAAGAACTTGTTTGCAACAAAGAGACTTCAAAAATTTGGAGGCTTCTGATTCGAATACGACCAGAGAACCGTCCCAAAGGGGTTAAGCTAAGATTCGAATACGATCATATAGCCCCCAGTGGCTTTGGCGTTGCCGATCAAGAGGGTATCGACAGCTATGTTCTCTTTGGTTCGAATACGACCTATGTTTGAACAGGAAGCCCCCAAATGATCTTGAGAGTTGTTTAACGACGCTGATTCGAATACGATCCACGTCGGTTCCCAAAGGGGGTTGAGCTATGATTCAAATATGATCAAGAAACTCCCCAGTGAGCTCGGCAATATGCCAATCAAGTGGGTATCGACAGCTATGTTCTCTTTGGTTCGGATACGACCTATGTTTGAACAGGAAGCCCCCAAGTGATCATATATTTAACGGCTAGATTCGAATACGATCATAAGCCGGATCAGCCTCCAAGTGATCATGTGATATCATAATGAAAATAACAATGACACATTTACCTTTGGAGGGGAAAAAAGGACAGAGGTCCTGCTTTATTATTCATCATAATATATACATGGCTATAGAAATATGTACATTATGAGAGCCGGTGGCTCAGGTGTAATAAGGCCGAAGCTGAGCTATATTCCACGGCCGGCGGGTCTCCTCCTCCGACTTACGTGAATCTTTGTGCTCTCGAATATCGACGAGGTAGTATGACCCGTTGTGCAAGTTCTTGCTGACCACAAAGGGCCCTTCCCAAGGTGGGGATAGCTTGTGTGCATCTGTTTGATCATGGATGAGCCGGAGCACCAAATCACCTTCCTGAAAGGTCCTGGACTTAACCCGGCGGCTGTGATAGCGGCGCAGGTCTTGTTGGTAAATCGCCGAGCGAGCTGCTGCTACGTCACGTTGTTCGTCCAACAAGTCAAGAGCATCTTGACGCGCTTGCTCATTGTCCGCCTCGACATAAGCCGCCACTCAAGGCGAGTCATGACGGATGTTGCTAGGGAGAACCGCCTCAGCGCCGTAAACCATGAAGAAAGGCGTGTAACCCGTAGACCTGTTAGGAGTAGTATTGATGCTTCATAACACAGAGGGTAACTCCTCCACCCAACAACCCGGCGTCCGTTGCAAAGGGACCAAAAGCCGGGGCTTGATGCCCTTCAAGATTTCCTGATTGGCTCTCTCAGCTTGACCATTGGATTGGGGGTGAGCTACTGATGAAATATCAAGCCGAATATGCTCTCGTTGGCAAAATTCTTCCATGGCGCCTTTAGACAGATTGGTACCATTGTCAGTTATAATGTTGTGTGGAAAACCAAAGCGAAATATCACCTTTTTCATGAACTAAACCGCCGTGGCTGCGTCACACTTACTAACTGGCTCTGCCTCAACCCACTTTGTGAACTTGTCCACCGCCACCAAGAGGTGGGTCTTCTTATCCTTGGACCTTTTGAAAGGCCCAACCATATCAAGCCCCCAGACTGCAAACGGCCAAGTGATTGGAATCATCCTCAACTCTTGAGCCGGCACGTGAGCACGTCTTGAGAACTTCTGACAACCGTCACATTTACTGACTAAGTCCTCTGCGTCAGCGTGAGCCGTCAGCCAATAAAAACCATGACGAAAAGCCTTCGCCACAAGGGATTTCGAGCCGGCATGATGGCCACAATCCCCCTCGTGAACCTCTCGTAAAATTTCTTGACCCTCCTCAGGGGAAACACAACGCTGAAAAGCCCCAGTAACACTGCGATGATGCAGCTCGCCATTGATAATTATCATTGACTTAGACCGCCGGGTTATCTGTCTGGCCAAAGTTTCATCCTCAGGCAAGTCTCCCCGGGTCATGTAAGCCAAGTATGGCACTGTCCAATCTGGGATAACGTGAAGAGCCGCCACCAACTGTGCTTCTGGGTCAGGAACAGCCAAGTCTTCCTCTGTAGGCAACTTGACAGAAGGGTTATGCAGAATATCCAAGAAAGTATTAGGCGGCACCGGCTTACGCTGAGAGCCCAGCCGGCTTAAGGCATCAGCCGCTTCGTTCTTTCTGCGGTCAATGTGCTCCACTTGATAACCCTGAAAATGCCCGGCGATGGCATCAACTTCACGGCGATAAGCCGCCATGAGGGGGTCCTTGGAATCCCACTTGCCTGATACCTGTTGAGCCACCAAATCTGAGTCGCCAAAGCATCTCACCCGGCTTAAGCTCATCTCCTTAGCCATCCGAAGACCATGGAGCAAGGCCTCATACTCAGCTGCATTGTTAGTACAGGGAAACATCAACCGTAGCACATAACGAAATTTGTCACCTCGAGGGGAAGCTAAAACGACTCCAGCCCCCGAGCCCTCCAACTGCCTGGACCCGTCGAAGTGAATAGTCCAGTATGTGTTATCTGGCCTCTCCTCAGGCATCTGCAGTTCTGTCCAGTCGTTGATGAAGTCTACCAATGCTTGAGATTTGATAGCAGTGCGTGGCACATACTTTAAATCATGAGGCCCAAGTTCAATGGCCCACTTAGCAACTCTTCCGGTGGCTTCTCTGTTTTGGATGATATCTCCTAAAGGAGCAGAACTAACCACAATGATGGGGTGGCCCTGGAAATAATGCTTAAGCTTCCGGCTTGCCATGAACACCCCATAAACAAGCTTCTGCCAATGTGGATACCGTTGCTTGGACTCAATGAGTACTTCGCTGACGTAGTAAACCGGCCGCTGAACCGGATGTTCCTTACCCGCCTCCTTGCGCTCCACCACGACGGCCACACTGACGGCTCGTGTGTTAGCGGCTACATACAACAATAAGGGCTCCTTATCGACAGGAGCAGCAAGGACTGGCGGCTCAGCTAACTGTCTTTTCAAATCCTCAAAAGCAGCATTAGCAGCATCACTCCAGACAAAGTCATCTGTTTTCTTCATCATCTGATACAGTGGTATGGCCTTTTCGCCCAACCGGCTTATAAATCGACTCAAAGCAGCGATGCGACCCGCCAGACGCTGGACGTCATTTATGCACGCCGGCTTAGCCAGAGAGGTGATTGCCTTGATCTTCTCCGGGTTAGCTTCAATGCCTCTGTGAGAAACCAGAAAACCCAAGAGCTTGCCTGCAGGAACACCAAAAACACACTTGGCCGGGTTAAGCATCATCTTGTAGACCCGGAGATTATCAAAGGTCTCTCTCAGATCATCTATCAAGGTCTCCTTCTCTCTGGATTTGACCACAATATCATCCACATAGGCATGAACGTTGCGCCCAATCTGATTATGAAGACAATTCTGCACGCAACGCTGGTAAGTCGCCTGTGCACTCTTGAGCCCAAAAGGCATAGACACATAACAGAAAGCTCCAAAGGGAGTAATGAACGCCGTCTTCTCTTGGTCCTTAACAGCCATTTTGATCTGATGGTAACCAGAGTACGCATCCAAAAAACTCAAACGCTCACAACCCGCCGTAGCATCAATAATTTGATCAATACGAGGGAGAGCAAAAGGATCAGCCGGACAAGCCTTGTTTAAATCCGTATAATCCACACACATACGCCAGGTGCCGTTCTTTTTGAGTACGAGCACCGGGTTAGCTAACCATTCTGGATGAAAGACTTCCACAATGAACCCGGCCGCCAAGAGCCGAGCTACTTCCTCACCAATGGCCTTCCGCCTCTCCTCATTAAACCGCCGGAGGAATTGCCTGACTGGCTTAAATTTTGGATCAATATTAAGAGTGTGCTCAGCGAGCTCTCTCGGTACACCCGGCATGTCAGAAGGTTTCCATGCAAAGATGTCCCGGTTCTCACGGATGAACTCGATGAGCGCGCCTTCCTATTTAGGATCCAGATTGGCGCTGATGCTGAACTGCTTAGATGAGTCACCTGGAACAAAGTCAACAAGCTTAGTCTCATCGGCCGACTTAAATTTCATTACCGGCTCATGCTCCGTGGTTGGCTTTTTCAGAGACGTCATATCTGCCGGGTCAACATTATCCTTATAAAACTTCAACTCTTCTGTCGCACAAACAGATTCAGCGTAAGCAGCGTCACCTTCCTCGCACTCCAAAGCTACTTTTCGGCTGCCATGAACCGTAATGGTCCCGTTGTGACCAGGCATCTTGAGCTGCAAATATACATAACACGACCGTGCCATAAACTTGGCGTAAGCCGGCCGCCCAAATAGAGCATGGTACGGGCTTCTGATCTTGACCACCTCAAAAGTCAGTTTTTCCGCCCTGGAGTTGTACTCATCTCCAAAGGCTACTTCCAGCTCGATCTTACCAACTGGATACGCCGACTTACCAGGCACCATGCCGTGGAAAAAAGTATTGGACTGGCTAAGGTTTTTATCGGTTAATCCCATACGACGGAAGGTCTCATAATAGAGGATGTTGATGCTGCTGCCCCCGTCCATGAGCACCTTAGTGAATTTATACCCACCAACCTGAGGAGCCACCACCAAAGCCAGGTGACCCGGATTATCAACCTAGGGAGGGTGATCCTCCCTACTCCATACAATAGGTTGCTCAGACCATCGCAAGTAACGTGGAACCGCCGGCTCAACAGCGTTCACAGCCCTTTTATGAAGCTTCTGGTCTCGCTTGCACAAACTGGTAGTAAACACATGATACTGTCCACTGTTGAGCTGCTTTGGATTGGTCTGATATCCCCCTTGCTGCTGCTGATTACCCTGGCCAGATTGCTGGTTGAACCCCCCTTGATTACCTTGAAAATTCTGAAAATTGGAACTTGAACCGCCGCCCGGGCCATGGAAGCCGACGCCGCCTGAGCCGCCGCCCTGCCCATTGTTGCTATTGAAAGTGTTGGAATTTTTGAAAGCTTTCATGATTGCGCAGTCTTTCCATAGATGAGTGGCTGGCTTCTCCCTAGAACCGTGCCTTGGACAGGGCTCATTCAACAATTGCTCAAGCGTCGGGCCTGATCCGGCGGATCGGGGAGGTGGTCTCCCCTTACGTCAGTGGTTGTTACCTTGCGCATTGGCGTTGGCCACAAATTCCATACTGCCATCAGCCTTACGTTTATTACTTCCCTGGTTCGCCGGGTTATGCTGAGGGCCCTTGCCGTTGCCATTCTTCTTTCCCTTCCATGTCTTTTCCTCATCAGACGCGGGATCTTTGGTATTATCAGAGTCGGCGTACTTGACCAGAGCCGCCATCAGCGTACCCATATCGTTGCAATCACACTTGAGCCGCCCAAGCTTCATCTTCAGGGGCGCAAAACGACAATTTTGCTCCAACATCAAGACCGCAGAGCCGGCATCCATCTTATCAGACGAATGTATTATCTCTTTGACCCGGCGTACCCAATGGGTTGTAGACTCGCCTTCTTGCTGTTTGCAGTTAGTCAAATCCACAATTGACATAGATTGCCTACATGTATCTTTGAAGTTTTGGATGAACCGGGCTTTTAGCTCTGCCCATGACCCGATGGAATTGGGTGGCAGTCCCTTCAACCAAGTGCGGGCAGTCCCATCCAACATCATGGTGAAGTATTTGGCCATTGCCGCTTCGCTGACCTCCAGCAACTCCATAGCCATCTCGTAGCTCTCAATCCATGCTCCGGGCTGTAAATCAGCCGTGTAATTAGGTACCTTCCTAGGTCCTTTGAAATCTTTGGGCAGACGTTCGTTACAGAGAGCCGGCACCAGGCAAGGGACACCTCCGGCTCTTGTAGCCATGCCTGCCTCAATAGAAGCCGTCGGGTAAATCGGAAAAGGCTGGTAAGCCATCATCTGAACCGCCTGCTCAGCTTCCTGACGCGCTCTGTCTTGATCTATGGCATTAAAGGCTCCATTATGTGCCAGGCCATGCCCCCCAGGAAAGTCATGGCGCCGGACGTTGCTTGAGCCGGTCGTCGACGCCATGTGTCTGCTATAACTCGGACTCCAGTTTTGACGAATTGCCTGCCGAGGGGTCGAATGAATCCTGTCTCGGCTATATGAATATGCCTCCTGCTGCGCAAGCCGTCTGAAGAAGTTCTCTGACCCTACGGGTTTCGACCGCCGTTGGGGAGTCACCCTCAACCGGAAGAGCCACCAGTCGCGCTGCTGCAGCGATCATGTTTTCCAACGGGTTAGAATAATGACCCGGTGGTGTTGGCACATATGGAGGCGGTGCAGTATTCACACGGGGAGGCCCCATCACTGGTGGCTGAACCAGCGTTCCCACCCCGGCTGCCGTGATCTGATTTATCTCTAGCGGGTTGCTAGGCCCTGCACCGGGTGTGTTGAAGAGATTGCGAGGATCATAAACCGGAGGGAGCCGAGATTGAGCCTTCTAATACCTCCTTCTCATGACCTCATTGGATGCGTTCTGATCCATTGTGAGCCGGAAAGACTGCGCCTGAATAAACTGAGTCTGGGCGTCCAGAGCCGCCCGCTCTGCAGCCATCCTAACTCCTTCCGCTGCCAGGTCTTCCTTGGCCTGCGCTATGTCCAATTTTAGTTGTGCCACTTCTGCATCATGTTGAGCTTGATCCGCCGGGACGACCGTGGCAGTTAACAGGGCCGTCATCTTATCTGTGAGATACATTAGCACCTGAGCCGGCGAGTGCACAGGGCCTCCTGCCCCAGCGGCGGGGTTTTGAACAAGTTGTGTGCCGGCCATGAAGATTCCAACCCGGCTTGGCGGCTCAAAGGGGTCCGGAATACTGTCGCCATCGGAACAACCCCTGAGCCTGCCATCTTGAAGTTGATATAACGAGTTGGTCTCATCTGTGGACGACTCGCCGTCAGAGCGGGCGGCCGTCTCATCGCCAGATCCAGATCCTTCAGAGAGTCCTCCATGGACGCATCCCACGAAAGCACGCTTCAAGGCAGGCAGAGTCCGGGCGGGTCTCGCACGCTGAGCCGTCTCGACGAGATCGGTGCAGAGGTCCGGCTCAGGGCCCGGCTCACCAATCTTGCCAATGAAAACGTGGATTCCGCCGAAGGGGACCCGGTACCCGTACTCGATTGAGCCGGCGTCGGGGCCCCAGCCTGCGTCGTCGATGTAGAGCTTGCCGTGACGACTCTTGGTCATCCGGCCCACAGCGTATCCCTTGAGCCCTTCGAAGCTTCCCTTCAAGAACTCAAATCCACCGTGCGCTGGCCCCACGGTGGGCGCCAGCTGTCGTGGAATAGTCACGGCAGATGTCCTCGTGCAAGCACTTAGTCGTGGAGCCATTGCGACTAGGAAGCTTAAAGGGGTTAAACGGGACAAAGGACACGAGGATTATACTGGTTCGGCCCCTTACGGTGAAGGTAAAAGCCTACTCCAGTTGAGGTGGAATGACTTAGGGTTTTGATGACCAGGGAGCTAAACCGATATGCCTGGCTATCGATCTGATCTTACTTGTCCTGAACCGCCGCTGGGTCGTCCCTTTATATAGAGAGGTTAACGCCCAGTGGCTCTCAGAGTCCCGGCCGGCTTATAAACAGTGTCCGGCTCGGACTCTTAACTATTCTTGCCTTACACTACAAGTCATGCCTTCACGGCGGTTTATCACTACGGGCCTTAAGCCGCTTCTAGGCCTTAGGCCCATTACTGAACCGCCATCCTCAAGCTTGATATTGGGCTTCATGTGATGATCGTCATGACATAACCCGGCCCTTCCTGGGCGGGCGACTCCAGTAGTTATATCCCCAACAGGAAGTGAACACGGTTTGAGTTATGCATGAACGTAAGTAGTTTCAGGATCACTTCTTGATCATTTCTAGCTTCACGACCGTTGCGTTGCTTCTCTTCTCGCTCTCTTTTGCGTATGTTAGCCACCATATATGCTTAGCGCCTGCTGCAGCTCCACCTCATTACACCATCCTTTCCTATAAGCTTAAATAGTCTTGATCTCGCGGGTGTGAGATTGCTGAGTCCTCGTGACTCACAGATTCTACCAAAAACAGTTGCAGGTGCCGACGATGCCAGTGCAGATGACGCAACCGAGCTCAAGTGGGAGTTCGACGAGGAACGTGGTCGTTACTATGTTTCTTTTCCTGATGATCAGTAGTGGAGCCCAGTTGGGACGATCGGGGATCTAGCATTTGGGGTTATCTTATTTCCATTTGGATTTGACCGTAGTCGGTCTATGTGTGGATTTTGGATGATGTATGAATTAATTTATGTATTGTGTGAAGTGGCGATTGTAAGCCAACTCTCGTTATCCCATTCTTGTTCATTACATGGGATTGTGTGAAGATAACCCTTCTTGCGACAATACCACAATGCGGTTATGCCTCTAAGTCGTGCCTCGACACGTGGGAGATATAGCCGCATCGTGGGCGTTACAAGTTGGTAATCAGAGCCATCCCCGACTTAGGAGCCCCCTGCTTGATCGAATCGCTGGCGTTGTTGAGTCTAGAACAAAAATGTTTTGAGTCTTAGGATTATATATATCAGAGAGTAGGATTCTTTTTACTCCTCAGTCCCTTCGTCGCTCTGGTGAGGTCTCCTGACGTAGAGGTTTTGTCTCTTCTCTCCTCAAATTTCACTAAAAAAAATTTAGGATCACGCGGGTATCTTGGAATCGTTCCGATGGTTTTGTGACGAGAACATTGTTCTTGGTGCCTCCTGACATTTAGGGGTTGTGGCAGTGTCCCGGGGAGTTGAGCTCCGAGGTGTTGTCGTCACAATTTTATTGTTGCAGTTCTGGAATACCTGAGTTTCGCCGACATCGAAAATCTCTTTTATGCAGTTGTTGGTGAGATCACCTCGACGCCACCCAGTACTGGGGCGGGAGTTCGGGAGTATTGCCATAACTCGTATAACAGATGCTTTTCGAAGGTTGAGGTACACGATTTCCGAAGGTTTCTTGGTTATGTGTTGACGGATGGATACAGCTGGATCTAGGGATTGCTAGTTTGGGTGATATATTTTGTGTCCCCTGTATCCCCAACACCAGATTGCATAACCAGAAAGTTTTGGGAGTTTATAGGTGGGATTCAAGTAGCTCTTAGCATTTCTTCCCGCAGATATTTGGTTTGTGATTGGGTAATCCTTACCACTTATTTGTTCCACTCGTACCTTTTTATTTTATTCATCAATCTCTTATCAAGTGGCTTCTCACCTTAATGGAAGTGTGATGATTTACTATGGAATTCATTCGTTCATCCTTGTTCGAATGTTTATTGTGAAGACTATATGTTGCAATTTCTATCCGTTGATTCAACTTGTCTATTTGTCTATCAAGATGCTAACGGATGTCACCCTCTTCAGGATGGCTCCGCCAACGCGTCAGAATCCGGAACGCAATGAAGAGAGTCAGGGACGCAGTTCAGTCTTCTTCTTCCTCACTAGTGGCTGCTAAGCAACAGAAGTGCGGGTTGCCTCCTCCTCCTCCGTTTTGTCAGCCTTTCCAGCAGAAGAACAAAGGTGGCCATGGATCTTCCCACTCATCCAACCCTGGCTATCAGAACAAGTCTCAGAATCAAGCTCCAAAGTCGAATGCTCCTTATCATCGTCCACTCTCAGAGGTGACTTGCAACAAGTGTCAGCAGAAAGGTCACTATGCTAACAAGTGCTTCAATCAAAGGCGCCTTCCGCCTCCTCCTCCTGTGAGATCTTCCAGCAATGCAGTGGTCAAGCATAATCCCAAGTCTGCAAAGGTGAACATGATGAATGCAGCTCAAGCGGAGGAATCTACTGATGTGATAATGGGTAATCTCTCAGTTAATGATATTCCTGCAAAAGTCTTATTTGACACTGGTGCTTCGCTTTGTTTCATGTCAAGACCGTTTTTTGCCAAGCATGAATTCACTTGTTCACATTTGGGTAAACCCATGGATGTCGTTTCTCCGGGTAAACGTTTGAGTTCTAGTTTGGTGGTTCCGGATGTTTCCATCAAGATGGGAAACTATAAATTTCTGTCTTCTCCTATTGTTCTTGGTGACTCGGATATTGATCTAATTCTTGGGATGGACTGGCTTTCTACGCACAAGGCTCAACTTGATTGTGCTGCCAGGGAAATTCAATTGACACACTCTTCTGAGGATGTTATCATCTATGCCGCTTGTGATGAAACCATTCGGTTGTTTTCTCTCAACGAGAAGGGCGAGTTGGATGCTATTTCTCAAATTCCAGTCATTTGTGAGTACCAAGATGTCTTTCCAGAAGAGCTTCCGGGTATGCCTCCTCACCGGCCAGTTGAGTTCATTATTGATCTTGAGCCCGACACTGAACCCGTTTGCAAGCGTCCTTACAAGCTTGGACCCAAGGAGCTGAAAGAATTGAAGAAACAACTCGATGAACAAGAGCGTCTGGGTTTGATCAGACCGAGTTCATCTCCATGGGGTTGTGGTGTTCTTTTTGTCCAGAAGAAGGATGGCACGAACCGACTTTGTGTCGACTACCGTCCATTGAACAAGAAGACAATCAAGAACAAGTATCCACTTCCCAACATCAATGAGCTATTCGAGCAACTTAAAGGTGCTAAAGTATTCTCCAAGCTTGACCTTCGTATGGGTTATCATCAGATTCGCATTCGTGAAGAAGATATTCCCAAGACAGCATTCAGAACAAGCTTTGGTTCTTATGAATATATTGTCATGTCTTTCGGCCTTGTCAATGCTCCTCCAACATTCTCTCGGATGATGAATTTCATCTTCAACCCCTATACCAATGAATTCGTCCTGGTGTATCTCGATGATATCTTGGTCTTCTCCAAGAATAAGAAGGATCATGCCAAACATTTGCGATTGGTGCTCGACAAGCTCAGAGAGTATCGATTCTATGCGAAGTTTTCCAAATGTGAGTTTTGGCTTGATGAAGTTCTTTACCTTGGTCATATCATCTCTGCCAAGGGCATCGCTGTTAATCCCGAGAAGGTGTCTGCAATTGTGAATTGGGAACCTCCTCAGAATGTCAAGCAGCTCCGCAGTTTTCTTGGTCTTGCAAGCTATTGCCAAAGATTCGTTGAGAATTTCTCTAAGATTGCAAAGCCTCTTTCCAACCTCCTCCAGAAGCATGTGAAGTATGTCTAGACTTGTGAGTGTGACGTTGCTTTCAACACTCTCAAAGAGAAACTCGTCACAGTGCCTGTCTTGACTCCTCCTAACGAATCCAAGCCATTCGAAGGTTTCTGTGATGCTTCTCTTCAAGGTCTCGGTGCTGTGTTAATGCAAGAGAAGAAAGTTGTGGCCTATACCTCTCGTCAGTTGAAGCCCAACGAAAAGAACTACCCCACTTACGATCTTGAGTTGGCGGTAGTTTTCCATGCATTAATAACATGGAGACATCTCTTGTTGGGAAGGAAAGTGGACATATTCACCGACACAAGAGTCTCAAGTACATCTTCACTCAGCCCAACCTCAACCTCAGGCAGACTCGATGGGTCGAGATGATTCAAGAGTACAATCCGAGTATTGAATATACTCCAGGTAAGGCCAATGTCATTGCAGATGCTTTGAGCAGGAAGGCTTATTGCAACAGCTTAATTCTCAAGCCCTTCCAACCGGACCTTTGTGAAGCTTTCCGCAAGATGAATCTCCAAGTTGTTCCTCAAGGCTTTCTTGCCAACCTCATAGTCTCTCCTACTTTGGAAGATCAAATTCGTGAGGCACAACTTCTGGATACCATGGTGAAGAAGGTGAAATGTGGTATCGACAAGGGTCTTTCCAAATACAAGTGCTATCGCATTGATGACAGAGACACTTTATTCTTCGAGGACCGGTTTGTGGTTCCTAAAGGTGATCTAAGGAAAGTCATAATGAACGAGGCGCACAATTCTCTTCTTTCCATCCATCCTGGAAGTACGAAGATGTACCATGACCTCAAGCAGTCGTATTGGTGGACTCGAATGAAACGAGAAATCGCTCAATTCGTGAACGAATGTGATGTCTGTCGAAGGGTGAAAGCAGAACACCAACGACCAGCTGGTCTCCTCCAACCTCTTTCTATCCCAGAATGGAAGTTTGATCATATCGAAATGGACTTCGTGACTGGATTTCCAAAGTCCAAGCGTGGAAATGATGCTATCTTTGTTGTCATCGACAAGCTTACAAAAGTGGCTCATTTCCTTCCAATCAAAGAATCTATCACAGCAGCTCAGTTGGCAGAGCTATACACCTCCAGGATTGTCTCCTTGCATGGCATTCCACAATTGATATTTCAAATCATGGAAGCATCTTCACTTCTAAGTTCTGGGACTCCTTCCAGAAGGCCATGGGCACCAACATTCGCTTCAGCACAGCTTTCCATCCTCAAACTAGTGTCCAAGTCGAGCGAGTCAATCAAATCCTTGAAGATATGCTCAGGGCTTGTGTCATTTCTTTTGGCATGAAGTGGGAAGATTGTATTCCATATGCCGAATTCTCCTACAACAACAGCTTCCAAGCGAGTTCGGGCAAGGCCCCATTCAAAATTCTCTATGGCAGAAAGTGTCATACTCCTCTCAATTGGTCAGAGACTGGTGAACGCCAACTTCTTGGTAATGACTTAATCACAGAGGCTGAAGAAATGTGTGAAGTCATCCGTGAGAATCTCAAAGCCGCGCAATCGCGCCAGAAGAGTTACTATGATAGTAAGCACCGTGATGTGGCTTTCGAGATCGGAGACCATGTCTACCTCCGCGTCTCTCCAATGAAAGGCACTCGTCGCTTTGGTATCAAAAGGAAGCTTGCCCCTAGATACGTGGGTCCTTTCAAGATCATTGGCAAAAGAGGCGACCTCGCCTATCAACTTGAGCTTCCCTCCAACTTCGCGAACGTGCACGATGTGTTCCACGTGTCACAGCTCCACAAGTGCTTCAAGACTCCTACGCGCACCATCAACTTCGAAGAGATTGACCTCCAAGAAGATCTGTCTTATCATGAGCACCCCGTTGCTATTCTTGAAGAAACTGAGCGCAAGACTCGCAACAAGTCAATCAAATTCCTGAAAGTGAAGTGGTCGCACCATTCTGACCGAGAAGCCACCTGGGAACGCGAGGACCACCTCCATTCCGAATATCCGGAGTTCTTTCAGTCCTAGATCTCAGGACGAGATCCTCTCGTAGGAGTGGAGTGTTGTAACGCCCCGGATGTAACTTTCCATATTTGTAACTCCAACTCTTGCCATTTTCGGCTATGTGTTATGATATTCCCTTCGTGGTTGGGTTTTGTCTTTCGTTTTGCATTTTGTTCATGTCATCATGCGCATCTCATTTGCATACGTGTTTGTCTCATGCATCCGAGCATTTTCCCCGTTGTCTGTTTTGCAATCCGACACTCCCACATGCACCGGCGCACCCCTCTTGTTTCTTTTCGTGAGCGGGTGTTAAACGTTCTCGGAATGGACCGAGGTTTTCCAAGTGGCCTTGGTATACCACCGGTAGACCACCTGTCAAGTTTCGTTCCATTTGGAGGTCGTTTGATGCTCCAATGGTTATCCGGGTAACCGCAAAGTCCTTTTGTGTGTTGCAGCAAAACCCCACTCCAAACAGCCCAATAACCCCTCTAAGTCACCTCCATGCTCTCGGTCGTTCGATCACGATCGTGTGGGCGAAAACCGCACTCCATTTGGAGTCTCCTAGCTCCCTCTAGCTATAAATAGGTGATTCCCCCGTTATTTTCGCGCAGATCAAACCCTAGTCCCGCTCCCTCCGCGCGTCGGACACGTCCGGCCAGCGCCGGACGAATCCCGCCGCCGCGCCCGACCAACCGCGAGCCGCCACGTGGCGCCCCCGCCGCCCGTATGCCGCCGGCCCGCGAGGCCCGCGCTAGGCCCCCGCGGCCCAGTTCGCCGCCGCCGCCCCGCGCGGGACCCTGCCCGCGCCCGCCGCCGACCGCCGCCGCCAGCGTCCGTCCCCGCCGCCGACCGCCGCCGTCGCCTCCGTCCGCCTCGTCGCCGGCGCACCCGTCGCCGGCCGCCGCCGCCTCCCCGTCCCCGTCCGGCGCCTCCTCCCTCTCTCTCGAGCTCCTCTGGCCGCCGCGGCTCTGTCTCCGGTGAGCCTCGAGCCGGCCCGATCCAGATCTGCCCGAGAGGTTGACTTTCCCCCTCCACTCAAATTCTCCAAGTCCCGAGATATTGCATTATATGCTCCTGTTCATCGCATCATATCTCGTCGCATACTGCTCCGTTTTGCGTGCATGATATATCGAAATGTTCGTCACGAGATGCTCTTCATTTTGTTCCATTGTGCCATGCTCGTTTGAGTCCATCTTGATGCCCAAATCTCTGCTGCAAGAGTGCTATATGATGTTTACTGCTGTTACTTACCAGAACTTGGTGATTTGTTATTTTTGTTGCAATTGATGTGTGCATCTTTTGGGCATGAGCTCTACAGGTGTTTTGATCTATGCCATGCCATCTTTACAGAGGTGTATGCCATGTATTTTTGTGATCTATGTGGTGACTAGCAAAAGCATGCAAACTAGGCTTCGTGATGTTTCTGTTTTCAGGGACAGGCTTTTGCCAAGTCTTTTACTGCTGTTATTTTGTTGCCATGTATCCATGTGTCTACAGTGAGATCCATGCTTATTTTGAGTATGTTTAGTAAGGATGTTTTGTAGATATAGTTGTGCTCTATCCATCCATGCCCCTGTTTGTAATTATGAAGGGCCATAACATGTCTTAATCTTGCTCTACTTTTGCTATAAAATATTCCTGGCAGATTGTTAACATTATATTCAAATTTGCCAAGGTTGTTGTAGTTGATCCATACATGCTATGAACTTGCTCTTGCCATGGTTAGCTTCATAAACATGCTATCTTGTTGTAGGTATGCTTGTTTTGTCATGCATTTCTTTGTGATGAGTGAATCAAGCTCACAAAGATGCCCTCATAATTCTGGTAATGCCATGTTTTGTTTTCTGCTGTCTGAAACATGTTAACGAAACTTGCTATGTTTACATGGGTGCCATCATATCTTCTGATCCTTTTTGGCTCATGGTCAGTATGGGACTTTTGTTCTATGAATTTAGTAGATTCGTGTCAGGCCTTGTTTTGCTATGTTAAGTTTCTGTAGCATGTGTTTTGCTTGCTCTGAACATTGCTACCTGATGCTGTTTCTGCCATGTCCAGTATTTTCACCAAGTCTGTGATGCTTGTTTGAACCTGTTATGTTGTGATCTAGCCGTAGCTCAGTGTTCATCTTTTGTCAAGCATCTCCTGCAGATTACTGCCATATGTTTTTTTTTGCTATTTTGAGGTGCTGTAGCATAGTTACTTGATGTATTCTAAGTGCTATCCTGCTGTTAATCGCAGATTTATGTCATTCTTGTTTTGCTTGCCATTTGCAAACCGTGCATCTGTTTCCGGTGATCTTTATATCGATTTCGACCGAAATCATCTCATCTTTCCAGTGGCATACTTGGTTTGCCAAGTTACTGCCTTGTTCATCATTTTTCTTCCGGAGCACGCATACGCATCGCATATCATATCTCACATATCATGCATGTATTGCATCATGTTGCTTGGGCATTTCCCGTGATTGATTGTGGTTTCATTGCTTGTATTCTTGCTGTGGGTAGAGCCGGGAGACGAGTTCGTGTACGAGGAACCTGTTGAGTACGCTTACGAGGATCAAGCTTTCGACAACTCTGAGAACCTTGCAGGCAAGATGACCATACCCTCGAAATCACTTCTATCTTTGCTTTGCTAGTTGTTCGTTCTTTTGCCATTACATGGGATTGTGTGAAGATAACCGTTCTTGCGACAATACCACAATGCGGTTATGCCTCTAAGTCGTGCCTCGACACGTGGGAGATATAGCCGCATCGTGGGCGTTACAGGAGACCCGACCAGAAGTGTGGTACCCAAGCAATCAGGCGGTTGCTTTTGTAGAACCGAAACCCCACACGCCCAGGAGGGACTCCGTCTGGACACTACGTCTATAGGATGCCCTAGGTAGACCTGGTCGCCCATACGGCCTCGTGGATCGCTGCCCTATTGGGGAACGTAGTAATTTCAAAAAAATTCCTACGCACACGCAAGATCATGGTGATGCATAGCAACGAGAGGGGAGAGTGTTGTCCACGTACCCTCGTAGACCGAAAGCGGAAGCGTTAGCACATTGCGGTTGATATAGTCGTACATCTTCACGATCCGACCAATCAAGTACCGAACGTACGGCACCTCCGAGTTCAGCACACGTTCAGCCCGATGATGTCCCTCGAGCTCTGATCCAGCCGAGTGTTGAGGGAGAGTTTTGTTAGCACGACAGCGTGGTGACGACGATGATGTTCTACCGACGCAGGGCTTCGCCTAAGCACCGCTACAGTATTATCGAGGTGGACTATGGTGGAGGGGGCACCACACACGGATAAAAGATCAAACGATCAATTGTTGTGTCTCTAGGGTGCCCCCTGCCCCCGTATATAAAGGAGCAAGGGGGAGGTGCGGCCGGCCAGGAGGGGGTGCGCCAGGAGGAGTCCTACTCCCACCGGGAGTAGGACTCCCTCCCTTTTCCTTGTTGGATTAGGAGACTAGGGGGAAAGAGGTGGAGGAGAAGAATGAAAGGGGGGCGCCGCCCGCTTCTTCTTGTCCTATTCGGACTTGGGGAGGGGCGCGCGGCCCTTGCCCTGGCCGCCTCTCCTCTTCTCCACTAAGGCCCACTATGGCACATTAACCCCCTGGGGGGGGGGTTCCGGTAACCCCTCCGGTACTCCGGTAAAATCCCGATTTCACCCGGAACACTTCCGATATCCAAATATAGGCTTCCACTATATCAATCTTCATGTCTCGACCATTTCGAGACTCCTCGTCATGTCCGTGATCACATCCGGGACTCCGAACAATCTTCGGTGCATCAAAACATATAAACTCATAATATAACTGTCATCGAAACGTTAAGCATGCGGACCCTACGGGTTTGAGAACTATGTAGACATGACCAAGACACGTCTCCGGTCAATAACCAATAGCGGAACCTGGATGCTCATATTGGCTCCCACATATTCTACGAAGATCTTTATCGGTCAGACCGCATAACAACATACGTTGTTCCCTTTGTCATCGGTATGTTACTTGCCCGAGATTCGTTCATCGGTATCTCAATACCTAGTTCAATCTCGTTACCGGCAAGTCTCTTTACTCGTTCCGTAATACATCATCCCGCAACTAACTCATTAGTTGCAATGCTTGCAAGGCTTAAGTGATGTGCATTACCGAGTGGGCCCAGAGATACCTCTCCGACAATCGGAGTGACAAATCCTAATCTCGAAATACGCCAACCCAACAAGTACCTTCGGAGACACCTGTAGAGCACCTTTATAATCACCCAGTTACGTTGTGACGTTTGGTAGCACAGAAAGTGTTCCTCCGGTAAACGGGAGTTGCATAATCTCATAGTCATAGGAACATGTATAAGTCATGAAGAAAGCAATAGCAACATACTAAATGATCGAGTGCTAAGCTAACAGAATGGGTCAAGTCAATCACATCATTCTCCTAATGATGTGATCCCGTTAATCAAATGACAACTCAGGTCAATGGCTAGGAAACATAACCATCTTTGATCAACGAGCTAGTCAAGTAGAGGCATACTAGTGACACTCTGTTTGTCTACGTATTCACACAAGTATTATGTTTCCGGTTAATACAATTCTAGCATGAATAATAAACATTTATCATGATATAAGGAAATAAATAATAACTTTATTATTGCCTCTAGGGCATATTTCCTTCAGTCTCCCACTTGCACTAGAGTCAATAATCTAGTTCACATTGCCATGTGATTTAACACCAATAGTTCACATCACCATGTGACCAAAACCCAAAGGGTTTACTAGCGTCAATAATCTAGTTCACATCGCTATGTGATTAACACCCAAAGAGTACTAAGGTGTGATCATGTTTTGCTTGTGAGAGAAGCTTAGTCAACGGGTCTGCCACATTCAGAGCCGTATGTATTTTGCAAATATTCTATGTCTACAATACTCTGCATGGAGCTACTCTAGCTAATTGCTCCCACTTTCAATATGTATCTAGACCGAGACTTAGAGTCATCTAGATTAGTGTCAAAACTTGCATCGATGTAACCCTTTACGACGAACCTTTTGTCACTTCCATAATCGAGAAACATATCCTTATTCCACTAAGGATAATTTTGACCGCTGTCCAGTGATCTACTCCTAGATCACTATTGTACTCCCTTGCCAAACTCAGTGGTAGGGTATGCAGTAGATCTGGTACACAGCATGGCATACTTTATAGAACCTATGGCTGAGGCATAGGGAATGACTTTCATTCTCTTTCTATCTTCTGCCGTGGTCGGGCTTTGAGTCTTACTCAATTTGACACCTTGTAACACAGGCAAGAAACTCTTTCTTTGACTGTTCCATTTTGAACTACTTCAAAATCTTGTCAAGGTATGTACTCATTGAAAAAACTTATCAAGCGTCTTGATCTATCTCTATAGATCTTGATGCTCAATATGTAAGCAGCTTCACCGAGGTCCTTCTTTGAAAAACTCCTTTCAAATACTCCTTTATGCTTTGCAGAATAATTCTACATTATTTCCGATCAACAATATGTCAGTCACATATACTTATCAGAAATGCTGTAGTGCTCCCACTCAATTTCTTGTAAATACAGGCTTCACCGCAAGTTTGTATAAAACCAAATGCTTTGATCACACTATCAAAGCGTTTATTCCAACTCCGAGAGGCTTGCACCAGTCCATAAATGGATTGCTGGAGCTTGCACACTTTGTTAGCTCCCTTTGGATCGACAAAACCTTCCGGTTGCATCATATACAACTCTTCTTCCAGAAATCCATTCAGGAATGCAGTTTTGACATCCATTTGCCAAATTTCATAATCATAAAATGCGGCAGTTGCTAACATGATTCGGACAGACTTAAGCATCGCTACGGGTGAGAAGGTCTCATCGTAGTCAATCCCTTGAACTTGTCGAAAACCTTTTGCAAAAAGTCGAGCTTTATAGACAGTAACATTACCGTCAGCGTCAGTCTTCTTCTTGAAGATCCATTTATTCTCAATTGCTTGCCGATCATCGGGCAAGTCAACCAAAGTCCACACTTTGTTCTCATACATGGATCCCATCTCAGATTTCATGGCCTCAAGCCATTTTGCGGAATCTGGGCTCACCATCGCTTCTTCATAGTTCGTAGGTTCGTCATGGTCTAGTAACATAACCTCCAGAATAGGATTACCGTACCACTCTGGTGCGGATCTTACTCTGGTTGACCTACGAGGTTCAGTAATAACTTGATCTGAAGTTCCATGATCATCATCATTAACTTCCTCACTAATTGGTATAGACGTCACAGGAACCGGTTTCTGTGATGAACTACTTTCCAATAAGGGAGCAGGTATGGTTACCTCATCAAGTTCTACTTTCCTCCCACTCACTTCTTTCGAGGGAAACTCCTTCTCCAGAAAGGATCCATTCTTAGCAACGAATGTCTTGCCTTCGGATCTGTGATAAAAGGTGTACCCAACAGTCTCCTTTGGGTATCTTATGAAGACACATTTCTCCGATTTGGGTTCGAGCTTATCAGGTTGAAACTTTTTCACATAAGCATCATAGCCCCAAACTTTAAGAAACGACAACTTTGGTTTCTTGCCAAACCACAGTTCATAAGGCGTTGTCTCAACGGATTTTGATGGTGCCCTATTTAACGTGAATGCATCTGTCTCTAGTGCATAACCCCAAAACGATAGTGGTAGATCGGTAAGAGACATCATAGATCGCACCATATCTAATAAAGTACGGTTACGACGTTCGGACACACCATTACACTGTGGTGTTCCAGGTGGCGTGAGTAGTGAAACTATTTCACGTTGTTTTAACTGAAGACCAAACTCGTAACTCAAATATTTTACCTCTGCGATCATATCGTAGAAGCTTTTATTTTCTTGTTACGATGATTTTCTACTTCACTCTGAAATTCTTTTGAACTTTTCAAACGTTTCAGACTCATGTTTTATCAAGTAGATATATCCATATCTGGTCAAGTCATCTGTGAAGGTCAGAAAATAACGATACCCGCCGCGAGCCTCAACACTCATCGGATCGCATACATCAGTATGTATTATTTCCAATAAGCCAGTTGCTTGCTCCATTGTTCCGGAGAACGGATTTTTAGTCATCTTGCCCATAAGGCATGGTTCGCAAGCATCAAATGATTCACAATCAAGTGATTCCAAAAGCCCATCAGCATGGAGTTTCTTCATGCGCTTTACACCAATATGACCTAAACGGCAGTGCCACAAATAAGTTGCACTGTCATTATTAACTTTGCATCTTTTGCCTTCAATATTATGAATATGTGTATCACTACGATCGAGATCCAATGAACCATTTTCATTGGGTGTATAACCATAGAAGGTTTTTTATTCATGTAAACAGAACAACAATTATTCTCTAACTTAAATGAATAGCCGTATTGCAATAAACATGATCAAATAATATTCATGCTCAACGCAAACACCAAATAACACTTATTTAGGTTCAACACTAATCCCGAAAATATAATGAGTGTGCGATGATGATCATATCAATCTTGGAACTACTTCCAACACACATCGTCACCTCGCCCTTAACTAGTTTCTGTTCATTCTGCAACTCCCGTTTCGAGTTACTACTCTTAGCAACTGAACCAGTATCAAATACCGTGGGGTTGCTACGAACACTAGTAAAATATACATCAATAATCTGTATATCAAATATACCTTTGTTCACTTTGCCATCCTTCTTATCCCCCAAATACTTGGGGCAGTTCCGCTTCCAGTGACCAGTCCCTTTGCAGTAGAAGCACTTAGTCTCAGGCTTAGGTCCAGACTTGGGCTTCTTCACTTGAGCAGCAACTTGCTTGACATTCTTTTTGAAGTTCCCCTTTATTCCCTTTGTCCCTTTACTTGAAACTAGTGGTCTTGTTAACCATCAACACTTTGATGCCCTTTCTTGATTTCTACCTTCGTCGATTTCAGCATCGCGAAGAGCTCGGGAATTACTTTCGTCATCCCTTGCATATTATAGTTCATCACGAAGTTCTAGTAACTTGGTGATAGTGACTAGAGAATTTTGTCAATTACTATCTTATCTGGAAGATTAACTCCCACTTGATTCAAGCAATTTGTAGTACCCAGACAATCTGAGCACATGCTCACTGGTTGAGCTATTCTCCTCCATCTTGTAGGCAAAGTACTGTCAGAGGTCTCATACCTCTCGACACGGGCATGAGTATGAAATACCAATTTCAACTATTGGAACATCTTATATGCTCCGTGGCGTTCAAAACCTTTTTGAAGTCCCGATTCTAAGCCGTAAAGCATGGTGCACTTAACTATCAAGTAGTCATCATACCGAGCTTTTGTCAAATGTTCATAATGTTTGCATATGCTCCTGCAATAGGTCTGTCACCTAGTGGTGCATCAAGGACATAATTCTTCTGTGCAGCAATGAGGATAATCCTTAGATCGCGGATCCAATCCTTATCATTGCTACTAACATCTTTCAATACAGTTTTCCTCTAGGAACATATCAAAAATATAATAGGGGAGCTAAACGCGAGCTATTGATCTACAACATAGATATGCTAATACTACCAGGACTAAGTTCATGATAAATTTAAGTTCAATTAATCATATTACTTAAGAACTCCCACTTAGATAGACATCCCTCTAATCCTCTAAGTGATCACGTGATCCAAATCAACTAAACCATAACCGATCATCACGCGAAATGGATTATCTTTCAATGGTGAACATCACTATGTTGATCATATCTACTATATGATTCACGCTCGACCTTTCGGTCTCAGTGTTCCGAGGCCATATCTGCATATGCTAGGCTCGTCAAGTTTAACCTGAGTATTCTGCGTGTGCAAAAACTGGCTTGCACCCGTTGTAGATGGACGTAGAGCTTATCACACCCGATCATCACGTGGTGTCTGGGCACGACGAACTTTGGCAACGGTGCATACTCAGGGAGAACACTTTTATCTTGAAATTTAGTGAGAGATCATCTTATAATGCTACCGTCAATCAAAGCAAGATAAGATGCATAAAAGATAAACATCACATGCAATCAATATAAGTGATATGATATGGCCATCATCATCTTGTGCTTGTGATCTCCATCTCCGAAGCACCGTCATGATCACCATCGTCACCGGCGCGACACCTTGATCTCCATCGTAGCATCGTTGTCGTCTCGCCAATCTTATGCTTCTACGACTATCGCTACCGCTTAGTGATAAAGTAAAGCATTACAGGGCGATTGCATTGCATACAATAAAGCGACAACCATATGGCTCCTGCCAGTTGCCGATAACTCGGTTACAAAACATGATCATCTCATACAATAAAATTTAGCATCATGTCTTGACCATATCACATCACAACATGCCTTGCAAAAACAAGTTAGACGTCCTCTACTTTGTTGTTGCAAGTTTTACGTGGCTGCTATGGGCTTAGCAAGAACCGTTCTTACCTACGCATCAAAACCACAACGATAGTTTGTCAAGTTGGTGCTGTTTTAACCTTCGCAAGGACCGGGCGTAGCCACACTCGGTTCAACTAAAGTTGGAGAAACTGACACCCGCCAGCCACCTGTGTGCAAAGAACGTCGGTAGAACCAGTCTCGCGTAAGCGTACGCGTAATGTCGGTCCGGGCCGCTTCATCCAACAATACCGCCAAACCAAAGTATGACATGCTGGTAAGCAGTATGACTTATATCGCCCACAACTCACTTGTGTTCTACTCGTGCATATGACATCTACGCATAAAACCTGGCTCGGATGCCACTGTTGGGGAACGTAGTAATTTCAAAAAATTTCCTACGCACACGCAAGATCATGGTGATGCATAGCAACGAGAGGGGAGAGTGTTGTCCACGTACCCTCGTAGACCGAAAGCGGAAGCGTTAGCACAAAGCGGTTGATGTAGTCGTACGTCTTCACGATCCGACCGATCAAGTACCGAACGTACGGCACCTCCGAGTTCAGCACACGTTCAGCCCGATGACGTCCCTCGAACTCCGATCCAGCCGAGTGTTGAGGGAGAGTTCCGTCAGCACGATGGCGTGGTGACGATGATGATGTTCTACCGACGCAGGGCTTCGCCTAAGCACCGCTACAGTTTTATCGAGGTGGACTATGGTGGAGGGGGCATCGCACACGGCTAAAAGATCAAACGATCAATTGTTGTGTCTCTAGGGTGCCCCCCTGCCCCCGTATATAAAGGAGCAAGGGGGGAGGTGCGGCCGGCCAGGAGGGAGCGCGCCAGGAGGGGTCCTACTCCCACCGGGAGTAGGACTCCTCCCTTTTCGTTGTTGGATTAGGAGAAGAGGGGGAAAGAGGTGGAGGAGAAGAAGGAAAGGGGGGCGCCGCCCCCTTCTCCTTGTCCTATTCGGACTAGGGGGAGGGGCACGCGGCCCTTGCCCTGGCCGCCTCTCCTCTTCTCCACTAAGGCCCACTATGGCCCATTAACCCCCGGGGGGTTCCGGTAACCCCTCCGGTACTCCGGTAAAATCCCGATTTCACCCGGAACACTTCCGATATTCAAATCTAGGCTTCCAATATATCAATCTTCATGTCTCGACCATTTCTAGACTCCTCGTCATGTCCGTGATCACATCCGGGACTCCGAACAATCTTCGGTACATCAAAACATATAAACTCATAATATAACTGTCATCGAAACGTTAAGCGTGCGAACACTACGGGTTCGAGAACTATGTAGACATGACCAAGACACGTCTCCGGTCAATAACCAATAGCGGAACCTGGATTCTCATATTGGCTCCCACATATTCTACGAAGATCTTTGTCGGTCAGACCGCATAACAACATACGTTGTTCCCTTTGTCATCGGTATGTTACTTGCCCGAGATTCGATCGTCGGTATCTCAATATCTAGTTCAATCTCATTACCAGCAAGTCTCTTTACTTGTTCCGTAATACATCATCCCGCAACTAACTCATTAGTTGCAATGCTTGCAAGGCTTAAGTGATGTGCATTACCGAGTGGGCCCAGAGATACCTCTCCGACAATCGGAGTGACAAATCCTAATCTCGAAATACGCCAACCCAACAAGTACCTTCGGAGACACCTGTAGAGCACCTTTATAATCACCCAGTTACGTTGTGATGTTTGGTAGCACACAAAGTGTTCCTCCAGTAAACGGGAGTTGCATAATCTCATAGTCATAGGAACATGTATAAGTCATGAAGAAAGCAATAGCAACATACTAAACGATCGAGTGCTAAGCTAACGGAATGGGTCAAGTCAATCACATCATTCTCCTAATGATGTGATCCCGTTAATCAAATGACAACTCAGGTCAATGGCTAGGAAACATAACCATCTTTGATTAACGAGCTAGTCAAGTAGAGGCATACTAGTGACACTCTGTTTGTCTATGTATTAACACAAGTATTATGTTTCCGGTTAATACAATTCTAGCATGAATAATAAACATCTATCATGATATAAGGAAATAAATAATAACTTTATTATTGCCTCTAGGGCATATTTCCTTCATTCAACAAAAAAACAATCGAAGAACGAGGAAGAAGAAGAATAAGGAAGAAAGAAAGGATAAAGGTGAAAAAGTGATAGATTGGTTTGTCGATTATGTGGGGTTCAATCGGCCATAACCTCTCATCTATATATGAGGCGACTGGATTTCCTCTACAAGAAAAGGACTTCAAATCCCGACCAAATCTTTTCAAATTTAACCGAACTCGGATTACGTAGGTCTAGGACAATAGTTTGGTTTTTGGTCTGTAGAATTTGCATATGACCTCTGATGGAGAGTCCAACAACTGCTAGCTTTATCTAACTTTCTTCTGACTCTCTACTTGTTTGTTGCTCAATGCGGCTCAGGCTCTGCCTGCCTGGCATGTAATATACTGTCGAATTCAGGGCTCCGCGGATCCAAGAAAGGTTCAAACTCTGGGGCGTGTGCGAAGAAATCGACCTCTCCAGCCAACCAACTCGTCGCTCTCACGGCCTAGCTCAATGAACAGGGAAAAGGAAGGGACACGACAGTTTACCCAGGTTTAGGCCACCTTGTGGTGTAATATCCTACTCCTGCTTTGGGGTGGATTAGCCTCGCGAGGGGCTGAGGATGAACTAGTACAGGGGAAGAACAACCTCAGGAGGTCCGTTCTTGTGAGATGGTGAAGGTTTGATCTCTCTCCCGGATCCGGTTCGGTCCCCATCTATGGTGGTGGCTAAGCTATATTTATAGTGGCCTTGGTCCTCTTTCCCCAAAGCGAAGGCAAGAAGGGATCCCACAGTGGCCAAGTTTGAAGGTAGACAACTAGTACATCTTATCCTGACGAAAGGTGGTCTTCGCCTGCAAAGCTTCCGGTCGTGACGCTGTGGTGGGCTCGACGATGACATCCGTCCTGGCGGTCCTGGTCTTGTTGCACAGGAATGGAAACCTTTGGTTGATTCCTCGGGACTCCGCGCCTGCGCTTGCCTCCTTAGCACCAAAGAGGAAACCTGTTGTACTGCGCCCGCTGGCGCCCGCCTGGCCTTGGTCGTCATGGCTTGCGTCACCCAAACCTCATGAGGTGAACGCCTGCATAGAAATCTCCGCTCCTTAGGAGCCAACCTAGGGAGGCCGCTCCCTCCAAAGGTCTTGGTGTCGTCCGCCTCGCGAGGCTTGGCCCCTCGCGAGGGTCTTGTCTTGACGATGCTGAAGATGGGTTGTACCAGGCCGTCGATGCAGCCACGTCGTGGGCTGCAGGTAGGCAAGTCTGGGTACCCTGGTTCCCAGAACACCGACAGTAGCCCCCGGGCCCAAGGTGCGGTCGGACTTGGCTCCGAGGCGAAGCCAAAGGGCAAGGGTGAAGCACCACGGGCCCCAATCGCGTGCGGACCGAGTCGACGCGTGGCGCTTGATGGGACGTGGGCATCTCCACTTCCCCACGCAGCTGATACGTCTCCAACGTATCTATAATTTTTGATTACTCCATGCTATATTATCTTCTGTTTTGGACATTATTGGGCTTTATTTTTCACTTTTATATTATTTTTGGGACTAATCCATTAACCGGAGGCCCAGCCCAGAATTGCTGTTTTTTTGCCTATTTTAGAGTTTCGGAGAAAAAGAATATCAAACGGAGTCCAAACGGAATGAAACCTTCGGGAACGTGATTTTCGGAACGAACATGATCCAGAGGACTTGGACCCTACGTCAAGAAACAAAGCAGGAAGCCACGAGGTAGGGGGGCGCGCCTACCCCCTGGGTGCGCCCTCCACCCTCCTGGGCCCCATGTTGCTCCACCGACGTACTCCTTCCTCCTATATATACCTACGTACCCCCAAACGATCAGATACGGAGCCAAAAACCTAATTCCACCGCCGCAACCTTCTGTACCCACGAGATCCCATCTTGGGGCCTGTTCCGGAGCTCCACCGGAGGGGGCATCCATCACGGAGGGCTTCTACATCAACACCATAGCCCCTCCGATGAAGTGTGAGTAGTTTACCTCAGACCTTCGGGTCCATAGTTATTATCTAGATGGCTTCTTCTCTCTTTTTGGATCTCAATACAATGTTCTCCCCCTCTCTTGTGGAGATCTATTCGATGTAATCTTCTTTTGCGGTGTGTTTGTTGAGACCGATGAATTGTGGGTTTATGATCAAGTTTATCTATGAACAATATTTGAATCTTCTCTGAATTCTTTTATGTATGATTGGTTATCTTTGCAAGTCTCTTCGAATTATCAGTTTGGTTTGGCCTACTAGATTGATCTTTCTTGCAATGGGAGAAGTGCTTAGCTTTGGGTTTAATCTTGCGGTGTCCTTTCCCAGTGACAGTAGGGGCAGCAAGGCACGTATTGTATTGTTGCCATCGAGGATAACAAGATGGGGTTTTTATCATATTGCATGAATTTATCCCTCTACATCATGTCATCTTGCTTAAGGCGTTACTCTGTTCTTATGAACTTAATACTCTAGATGCATGCTGGATAGCGGTCGATGTGTGGAGTAATAGGTAGATGCAGGCAGGAGTCGGTCTACTTGTCTCGGACTTGATGCCTATATACATGATCATACCTAGATATTCTCATAACTATGCTCAATTCTGTCAATTTCTCAACAGTAATTTGTTCACCCACCGTAAAATACTTATGCTCTTGAGAGAAGCCACTAGGGAAACCTATGGCCCCGGGTCTATTTTCATCATATTAATCTTCCGACACTTAGTTATTTCCGTTGCTTTTATTTTAGTTTGCATCTTTATCATAAAAATACCAAAAATATTATCTTATCATATCTATCAGATCTCACTCTTGTAAGTGACCGTGTAGGGATTTACAACCCCTTATCGCGTTGGTTGCGAGGATTTATTTGTTTTGTGTAGGTACGCGGGACTTGCGTGTAGCCTCCTACTGGATTGATACCTTGGTTCTCAAAAACTGAGGGAAATACTTATGCTACTTTGCTGCATCACCCTTTCCTCTTCAAGGGAAAACCAACACAATGCTCAAGAGGTAGCAAGAAGGATTTCTGGCGCCGTTGCCGGGGAGGTCTACGCAAAAGTCAACATACCAAGTACCCATCACAAACCCTTATCTCCCGCATTACATTATGTGCCATTTGCCTCTTGTTTTCCTCTCCCCCACTTCACCCTTGCCGTTTTATTCGCCCTCTCTTTTTCGTTCACCTCTTTTTCGCTTGCTTCTTGTTTGCTTGTGTGTTGGATTGCCTGTTTGTCACGATGGCTCCAGATAATACCAAATTATGTGACTTTACCAATACCAACAATAATGATTTCCTTAGCACTCCGATTGCTCCTCTTACTGATACTAAATCTTGTGAAATCAATGCTGCTTTGTTGAATCTTGTTATGAAAGATCAATTCGCCAGCCTTCCTAGTGAAGATGCCGCTACTCATCTAAATAGCTTCGTTGATTTGTGTGATATGCAAAAGAAGAAAGATGTTGACAATGATATTGTTAAATTGAAGCTATTTCCTTTTTCTCTTAGAGATCGTGCTAAAGCTTGGTTTTCGTCTTTGCCTAAAAATAGTATTGATTCTTGGAATAAGTGCAAAGATGCTTTTATCTCTAAGTATTTTCCTCCCGCTAAGATTATCTCTCTTAGAAACGATATTATGAATTTTAAGCAACTTGATCATGAACATGTTGCACAAGCTTGGGAGAGGATGAAATTAATGATACGTAATTGCCCCACTCATGGTTTGAATTTGTGGATGATTATACAAAAATTTTATGCTGGATTGAATTTTGCTTCTAGAAATCTTTTAGATTCGGCCGCGGGGGGCACTTTTATGGAAATCACTTTAGGAGAAGCTACTAAACTCCTAGATAATATTATGGTTAATTATTCCCAATGGCACACTGAAAGATCTACTAATAAAAAAGTGCATGCGATAGAAGAAATTAATGTTTTGAGTGGAAAGATGGATGAACTTATGAAATTATTTTCTACTAAGAGTGTTTCTTCCGATCCTAATGATATGCCTTTGTCTACTTTGATTGAGAATAATAATGAATCTATGGATGTGAATTTTGTTGGTAGGAATAATTTTTGGTAACAACGCATATAGAGGGAACTTTAATCCTAGGCCTTATCCTCGTAATTCCTCTAATAATTATGGTAATTCCTACAACAATTCTTATGGAAACTTTAATAAGATGCCCTCTGAATTTGAGACTAGTGTTAAGGAGTTTATGAATTCGCAAAAGAATTTCAATGCTTTGCTTGAAGAGAAATTGCTTAAAGTTGATGAATTGGCTAGGAACGTTGATAGAATTTCTCTTGATGTTGATTCTTTAAAACTTAGATCTATTCCTCCTAAGCATGATATCAATGAGTCTCTCAAAGCCATGAGAATTTCCATTGATGAGTGCAAAGAAAGAACCGCTAGGATGCGTGCTAAGAAAGATTGCTTTATAAATGCGTGTTCTTCTAATTTCTATGAAAATAAAGATGAAGATCTAAAAGTTATTGATGTATCCCCTATTAATTCTTTGTTTTTCAATATGAATCTTGATAATGATGGGACTGAATATGATCCACCTTTACCTAGAAGGCGTTCCAAAAATTCGAAGTTTTTAGATCTTGATGCTAAAATTGATAAAAGTGGGATTGAAGAAATAAAATATTAGATGTTAATAAACCCACTATTTTGGATTTCAAGGAATTTAATTTTGATAATTTCTCTTTGATAGATTGTATTTCCTTGTTGCAATCCGTGCTAAATTCTCCTCATGCTTATAGTCAAAATAAAGCTTTTACCAAACATATCGTTGATGCTTTGATGCAATCTTATGAAGAAAAACTTGAGTTGGAAGTTTATATTCCTAGAAAACTTTATGATGAGTGAGAACCTACTATTAAAATTAAGACTAAAGATCATGAATGCTATGCTTTGTGTGATTTGGGTGCTAGTGTTTCCACGAATCCAAAAACTTTGTGTGATTTGTTAGGTTTCCGTGATTTTAATGACTGCTCTTTAAACTTGCACCTTGCGGATTCCACCATTAAGAAACCTATGGGAAGAATTAATGATGTTCTTATTGTTGCAAATAGTAACTATGTGCCCGTAGATTTTATCATTCTTGACATTGATTGCAATCCTTCATGTCCTATTATTCTTGGTAGACCTTTCCTTAGAACGATTGGTGCAATCATTGATATGAAGGAAGGGAATATTAGATTCCAATTTCCATTAAAGAAAGGCATGGAACTTCCCTATGAAGAAAATAAAATTACCATATGAATCTATTATGAGAGCCACTTATGGATTGCCTACTAAAGATGGCAATACCTAGATCTATCCTTGCTTTTATGCCTAGCTAGGGGCGTTAAACGATAGCGCTTGTTGGGAGGCAACCCAATTTTATTTTTAGTTTTTTGCTTTTTACTTCTTTTTAGGAATAAATATTTGTTCTAGCCTCTGGTTAGAGGTGTTTTTATGTTTTAATTAGTGTTTGTGCCAAGTTAAACCTATAGGATCTTCTTGGATGATAGTTATTTGATCTTGCAGAAAATTCCAGAAACTTTCTGTTCACGAAAATAATTGTTAAAAATCACCACAACGTGATAAAATATTGATTACAATTGCTTCTGATCAATAAACAAATTGCCTAGGTCATCCTATTTTGGCTGATTTTTTGGAGTTCCAGAAGTTTGCGTTAGTTACAGATTACTACCGACTGTTCTGTTTTTGACAGATTCTGTTTTTCGTGTGTTGTTTGCTTATTTTGATGAATCTATGGCTAATAAAATAGTTTATAAACCATAGATAAGTTGGAATACAGTAGGTTTAACACCAATATAAATAAAGAATGAGTTCATTACAGTACCTTGAAGTGGTCTTTTGTTTTCTTTCGCTAACGGAGCTCACGAGATTTTCTGCTGAGTTTTGTGTTGTGAAGTTTTCAAGTTTTGGGTGAAAGATTTGATGGATTATGGAACAAGGAGTGGCAAGAGCCTAATCTTGGGGATGCCCATGGAACCCCCAAGATAATCTAAGGACACCAAAAAGCCAAAGCTTGGGGATGCCCCGGAAGGCATCCCCTCTTTCGTCTACTTCCATCGGTAACTTTACTTGGAGCTATATTTTTATTCACCACATGATATGCGTTTTGCTTGGAGCGTCTTGTATGATTTGAGTCTTTGATTTTTAGTTACCACAATCATCCTTGCTGTACACACCTTCTGAGAGAGACACACATGATTCGGAAATTATTAGAATACTCTATGTGCTTCACTTATATCTTTTGAGTTATATAGTTTTTGCTCTAGTACTTCACTTATATCTTTTAGAGCACGGTGGTGGATTTGTTTTATAGAAACTATTGATCTCTCATGCTTCACTTAGATTATTTTGGGAGTCTTAAATAGCATGGTAATTTGCATAAAAAAATCCTAATATGCTAGGTATTCAAGAATAGTAAAAACTTTCTTATGAGTGTGTTGAATACTAAGAGAAGTTTGATGCTTGATGATTGTTTTGAGATATGGAGGTAGTGATGTCAAAGTTGTGCTAGTTGAGTAGTTGTGAATTTGATAAATACTTGTGTTGAAGTTTGCAAGTCCCGTAGCATGCACGTATGGTAAACGTTATGTAACAAATTTGAAACATGAGGTGTTCTTTGATTGTCCTCCTGATGAGTGGCGGTCGGGGACGAGCGATGGTCTTTTCCTACCAATCTATCCCCCTAGGAGCATGCGCGTAGTGCTTGGTTTTTGATGACTTGTAGATTTTTGCAATAAGTATGTGAGTTCTTTATGACTAATGTTGAGCATGGATTATACGCACCCTCACCTTTCCATCATTGCTAGCCTCTTCGGTACCGTGCATTGCCCTTTCTCACATTGAGAGTTGGTGCAAACTTCGCCGGTGCATCCAAACCCCGTGATATGATACGCTCTTTCACATATAAACCTCCTTATATCTTCCTCAAAACAGCCACCATACCTACCTATTATGGCATTTCCATAGCCATTCCGAGATATATTGCCATGCAACTTTCCACCATTCCATTTATCATGACACGTTCATCATTGTCATATTGCTTTGCATGATCATGTAGTTGACATAGTATTTGTGGCAAAGCCACCGTTCATAATTCTTTCATACATGTCACTCTTGGTTCATTGCATATCCCGGTACACCGCCGGAGGCATTCATATAGAGTCATACTTTGTTCTAGTATCGAGTTGTAATCATTGAGTTGTAAATAAATAGAAGTGTGATGATCTTCATTTTCTAGAGCATTGTCCCAGGTGAGTAACTAAAAAAAGAGAAAGGCCATAAAAAAAGAGAAGGCCCAAAAAAATGAGAGAAAAAGAGAGAAGGGACAATGTTACTATCCTTTTACCACACTTGTGCTTCAAAGTAGCACCATAATCTTCATGATAGAGAGTCTCTTGTTTTGTCACTTTCATATACTAGTGGGAATTTTTCATTATAGAACTTGGCTTGTATATTCCAACAATGGGCCTCCTCAAGTGCCCTAGGTCTTCGTGAGCAAGCAAGTTGGATGCACACCCACTTAGTTTCTTTTGTTGAGCTTTCATATATTTATAGCTCTAGTGCACCCGTTGCATGGCAATCCCTACTCCTTGCATTAACATCAATCGATGGGCATCTCCATAGCTCATTGATTAGCCTCGTTGATGTGAGACTTTTTTTTGTCTTCTCCACATAACCCCCATCATCATATTCTATTCCACCCATAGTGCTATGTCCATGGCTCACGCTCATGTATTGCGTGAAGGTTTATAAAGTTTGAGATTACTAAAGTATTAAACAATTGCTTGGCTTGTCATCGGGGTTGTGCATGATGAGAGCATTCTTGTGTGACGTAAATGGAGCATGACTAAACTATATGATTTTGTAGGGATGAACTTTCTTTGGCCATGTTATTTTGAGAGGACATAATTGCTTAGTTAGTATGCTTGAAGTATTATTATTTTTATGTCAACATGAACTTTTATCTTGAATCTTTCAGATCCGAATATTCATACCACAATTAAGAAGAATTACATTGAAATTTTGCCAAGTAGCACTCCGCATCAAAAATTCTGTTTTTATCATTTACCTACTCGAGGACGAGCAGGAATTAAGCTTGGGGATGCTTGATACGTCTCCAACGTATCTATAATTTTTGATTGCTCCATGCTATATTATCTTCTGTTTTGGACATTACTGGGCTTTATTATTCACTTTTATATTATTTTTGGGACTAGTCTATTAACCGGAGACCCAGCCCAGAATTGCTGTTTTTTTTGCCTATTTCAGAGTTTCGCAGAAAAAGAATATCAAACGGAGTCCAAACGGAATGAAACCTTCGGGAACGTGATTTTCGGAACGAACATGATCCAGAGGACTTGGACCCTACGTCAAGAAACAAAGCGGGAAGTGTGACGCCCGGATAATTAAGCTACAGTAAACCTCTGTTAATGATGCCACGTCACCATGCTTACTGTTATTAATCTGGTGTTAGTTCGAAACCGATTATAATTCAAAATTCAAAATCAAGCAAACAATAAAAGTTTTCAAATATTAAAACTAAAATGTTCAATAAATAGTAGTTAAATCAGAGGCTATGATAAAATTGTAAACAACATTAATGAAATTTGTTAAGTGACTTAAACAACCTCAAACAGTGGCTGAAAATATTATTTAATAACCTCTTTATTAATACAAAAGAATTATGAAATGATATTTACCCCAAACTAGTTTTTGGTGGTAGAATATATTGTGCTGTGATTTGTGGGCCAGCTCTCATATTTTACAAAACTCATTTGGTGCCCAAACAATTAGCCGAAATAGAAAAGAATAAATAAAGAGTAAAAAAAAAACAAAACAGAAGAAAAAGGAACCCCCCCCCCCACACACACACGCTGGACCAACCGGCCCAGCTAGCCAACAGTGCCAGCCCAGCCCACCTACCTCAGCCTTTCGTCCTCCTCCTGCAACAGGAGAAGGCCGAGCCTCCATGGCCGCGGGGCACTCGCCCCCGCGCACTGCTGCGGCGCGGGTGGATAAGATCAGCCCCCGACGCTCTCTCTCTCTCTCGCCCAAACCCTAACCCACATCAGATCCCCCTCCTCCCCTCTCTCCCTCGCTCGCACTCGCCCTTTCTCCCCACTGCCCGAGCGCCCCCGTCGCCGCCCTCCGCTCGATCCCGCGGCCACCGTGCCCCAATCACCACTTCGCCGTGTCGTACACCGTCGCCGCCCTCGACTACATCACCTCCGCCTCTCCGTTGAAGCTTGGAGCCACTGCAACGACCTCCCCGAGCTCGTCTTCCCCGCACGGCCGCCGTCAATCGCCGCCCCGTTTCGCCGCCTCGAGCCTCCCCCGAGCTCACTCTCGCACACCTGCAGGCTCAATGTGAGCCTCTTATCCCTCCTAGCCCTCTTCCGTCGCCATTTACTCCCTTTAGCCGTCGTCCTCGACTTGCCCGAGCTCGCCACCGCATAGCACGTCGCCGGCGTCGTTCCGGCGACCATTTGGACGTGCGCTGCTGCTCATTGGCCTCGTCGCACTGCGTAGACCACACCTAGCTGTTTATTTCACCCGCGTGCGCACCGTAGCACCGTCCCCGACGAGGCCCGTAGCTCACCGCCGCCACGGCTTGTCACCGGTGCCACTCCGGCCATCCCCGCCCCTGCTGCTTGCTCCATCGGACGCGCCGCATCGCCAGCTAGCTGTAGCCACAAACCGCGCACGTTTTGGTGCCCCGTCGCGCCAAACCAGAAAGCAGCCGAACTCCGGCGACCGCCCCGCCTCTCGCCGTCGTCGTTCTAGCCTATTACGGGCCGCGCCGTCACCGTAGGTGGATGCGGCGTCGAACGCCCGATCGAACACGTCTAGCCGCACCTACCCCCGTACCCTGTAGCATTTTTTCGGCCGTCTCCGGCGATGAGCCGCCGCGGGAGAGGCTCGCCGGAGCTCTCTCCGGCGCCCCGCCTACGTGGCACCGCCTAGGCCCCCCAGTCCCTGATTGTGGCCCCCAGTGGACCCGCTGACCCCTGTTGACTTTAGTCAACTGCTGACTGGGCAGGCCCCAGCCACTGACTGGTGGGCCCAGGTGCCCCACTTTGACCAGTTGACCGAGGTCAACGCTGACTGGGCCGGCTTCTGTCACAGACATGTGGACCCCCACTCTGATAATTAGTTTAATAAACGTTTTTATAAAAACAAGTAACTATACTAGCCTAAACACTCACTGACATATGGGTCCCACCCCTCTAATTAGACTGTTAGTTTAGTTTAAATTACTGTTAGACTAACAGAGGCTGACATGTGGGTCCCACTGGACCCACAGGCCCGGTTTGACCCTGGTCAGCGAGTCTGTTGACTGCTGACGTCATCCCCACGCAATGCTGACGTCATATTCCTTTTCTGTTAATATAAATAATTCCAGAATATTGTTAAATCTTTCAAAAATCATATAAAATAATCCGTAGCTCGGATGAAAATGTTTTCTATATGAAAGTTGCTCAGAAAAATCCAACGAATCCGAATACGCGGTCCGTTCATTTGTCACATGCCTCTAGCATGCTGAACATGGAACTTTCCCCCTCCGGTCATCTGTCTGGCAGAGGTCCGGGACCGGGAAAACATTCCCGGTTGAATTTTCCCCCTTCACCTATTCGTGCAGACATACGTTAGGTCACACCCGACACGTCGTATTACCACGTTATGCTTTGGGATGCTATGTTTGCTTTAAATTTACTATTTCTTCCCCCTCTTCTCTCCGGTAGACTACGAGACCGACATTGCTGCTGCCAAGTTCGATTACGGAGTTGACGACCCCTCCTATTTGCCAGATCAACCAGGCAAGCCCCCCCTTGATCACCAGATATCGCCTATTCTTCTCTATACTGCTTGCATTAGAGTAGTGTAGCATGTTACTGCTTTCCGTTAATCCTATCCTGATGCATAGCCTCTCATTGTTGCTACAGTTGTTACCCCTACCTGCTATCCTACTGCTTAGTATAGGATGCTAGTGTTCCATCAGTGGCCCTACACTCTTGTCCGTCTGCCATGCTATACTACTGGGTCGTGATCACTTCGGGAGGTGATCACGGGTATATACTATATACATTATATACATGACACATGTGGTGACTAAAGTCGGGTCGGCTCGAGGAGTACCCGCAAGTGATTCTGATGAGGGGGCTGAAAGGACAGGTGGCTCCACCCCGGTAGAGGTGGGCTGGGTTCCTGATGGCCCCCGACTGTTACTTTGTGGCGGAGCGACAGGGCAGGTTGAGACCACCTAGGAGAGAGGTGGGCCTGGCCCTGGTCGGCGTTCGTGGATACTTAACACGCTTAACGAGATCTTGGTATTTGATCTGAGTCTGGCCATTTGGTCTATACGCACTAACCATCTACGCGGGAGTAGTTATGGGTATCCCGGCGTTGTGGTATCAGCCGAAGCTCTTTTTGACGTCAGCGACTGAGTGGCGTGCGCCGCATTGGACCGTAAGCTCGCGCTTGTATTAAGGGGGCTAGGTCTGCTTCTGGCCGCGTACGCAACGTGCAGGTGTGCATAGGGCGATGGGCCCAGACCCCTGCGCGCATAGGGTTTAGACCGGCGTGCTGACCTCTCTGTTGAGCCTAGGTGGGGCTGCGACGTGTTGATCTTACGAGGCCGGGCATGACCCAGAAAAGTGTGTCCGGCCAAATGGGATCGAGCGTGTTGGGTTATGTGGTGCACCCCTGCAGGGAAGTTTATCTATTCGAATAGCTGTGTCCCTCGGTAAAAGGACGACCCGGAGTTGTACCTTGACCTTATGACAACTAGAACCGTAATAAAATACACCCTTCCAAGTGCCAGATACAACCCGGTGATCGCTCTCTAACAGGGCGACGAGGAGGGGATCGCCGGATAGGATTATGCTATACGATGCTACTTGGAGGACTTCAATCTACTCTCTTCTACATGCTGCAAGATGGAGGCTGGCCAGAAGCGTAGTCTTCGACAGGATTAGCTATCCCCCTCTTATTCTGGCATTCTGCAGTTCAGTCCACCGATATGGCCCTTTACACATATACCCATGCATATGTAGTGTAGCTCCTTGCTTGCGAGTACTTTGGATGAGTACTCACGGTTGCTTTTCTCCCTCTTTTCCCCTTTCTATACCTGGTTGTCGCAACCAGATGCTGGAGTCCAGGAGCTAGAGATCCCGAGGATGATTCTACATGGAGTTCGGCTTCGAGGAGTAGTTAGGAGGTCCCAGGCAGGAGGCCTTGCCTTTTCGATCGTTGCTACTTTTGTGCTAGCCTTCTTAAGGCAAACTTGTTTAACTTATGTCTGTACTCAGATATTGTTGCTTCCGCTGACTCGTCTATGATCGAGCACTTGTATTCGAGCCCTCGAGGCCCCTGGCTTGTATTATGGTGCTTGTATGACTTATTTATGTTGTAGAGTTGTGTTGTGATATCTTCCCGTGAGTCCCTGATCTTGATCGTACACATTTGCGTGCATGATTAGTGTACGGTCAAATCGGGGGCGTCACAAGTTGGTATCAGAGCCGACTGCCTGTAGGAATCCCCCTTTCCAACTCCTTGGCCGAAGTCGAGTCTAGTCAGTGAAAAACTTTTACTAACATGGCTGTGTGGCTTACGGGCCCACGTCGCCATTTGGTGGTATTAGGATCTTTTACTCCTTGTCTATACTCTGGGACTCTGATCTCTCTTCTATTCGGGTTAAATGAATTTTGCTAAATCTAACATTAGGTTCTCGTTATCACTTTCACCCGGAGAGCCCCTTATTACTGATGATCGTCTGCTGCACGTGAAGACCCTGAAGGCACTCTCCGCTGTTAACCCGAGAACTTGTGTTCATCGCTTTTGCAATTCCCTTCCATCGATAAACTCCTATGGATAACCACGTATACTCGCCATTCATACAATGTTTTCCCGTTGATCTTGTTATTACAAGATACCCCGAAATTCTCTCTGTTGTTCTGAGAATCCTTTGAGCTTACTGCCTTGCTGTTCCTTGTCACCTGAATACCCCTACGGATAATTCTCGCACTTACCGAGTATCCGCTCGTCCCCAGTTGATTCAAGTAATTCACAAAAGTCTTTGAAATACTATTTGAACTTCCGAAAATCCTAAGCAGCCTATTGCTCTTGAAATTCTTGCTTGCTTGCATTATGGTTAATCCTATAAGTCTCGTAATCTTATTGTCATTCCTTGTCATTATCATTTTGAGTCTGTTGATTCAAAATATTGTGAATGCTCACAATCCTCAATCAGATCCTAGAATTCTTCCTTCTGGCTCAAACGTCATTTTAAACATGAGCTGGTATCGACCAATTGAATTGCCATCGATTGTACCCCTAAGGCTATTCAACTTATCCATCCTTAATCAGAGTGTTTGCTTCTGATCCCTTGATTTGGAAATCATAATCCCTTTGCATTTGAGCTTTGAGTTAGTCAGTTGTTTCTATAATCTGATCCCCTTGCATTCTTTCTTCCTCTAGTTGAGTACCGATGCTCACATCTGATCCCTTGTGGACAACCAAATCCTTTGTTAGATTATTATCCGACAGTGCCCTCATATTTAATCACCTTGTGAGTTCTTCCCTGATACATAATGCCTTTGGTAAATTGTATCCTCTACTTTGTCAACCATGCTCTGCTTTTGAGCTGGTGATAATTACTCTTGAAGCTTGTGGCATATATTCCTAATATGCCCCGATGGGTTGAACCTATGCCTTCCATAACATGTGTGAACTCGAAAGTTTTCATGAGTCATACTCTTCTGGTATTTTGCCAGATAAAATTTTCAACACTGCAACTTCATCAAACGCGAGAAGTGAATGAAAGGTTATGCATTGAAGAAGTGGGAGTCGACCTTGAACTTTGCGTTCATGCCCATGGACACGATGTAGATCTTATCATTAAAGCTTTTCTTAAATTAATTATTCCCTTGGTATAAGTTCATCTTATATCTGGGATCTGGCCTTTTTCAATCGTGGTTCCGACCATATTTTCTCTTTGATCCCATTTCTCGGACAAGTTAAAGCACTTGTCTTTTGCAAGTCAATACCCCAGTCCAACCTCTACTTTGATCTACCGTCGAGTATTACCCTCTAGTATCTCGAGAATATCTAAGAACTGTGTTGCATCTTATGAGTCTTCATCAGCTATTATTTCTCACTAATTCAATTTTTCCAATGGGTTCTGAGTTGTTAGAACCCCTCAAGGACACCGATATGTGAATCAATTCCGCACTCCGATTCAATAACTCTAAGTAATTTTTGTTGCTTACGAGTTTAATAATCCTTCAAGTCATTCCTAGCTTGCTCGGCTATGTCATTATCGTGCCGATTTTAACCGTGCTACCTGGACCTCCCCAACGCACAAATTTCGACAGTGAGCTAATCTTGCATCGATCTTCCTCGTCATATCACTTCTCCTTGAACTGCAAACTTGATTTCGAGTTTGTGTCCTACCCGTGGTTCCAATAACCTTTCGCTTTCATCATTCCTTTGACTTGATGTCATCATCGATCAATTACATCTTCTTGAAAACCTCTCGACAAATTTGTCGTGATCATTGTCAACAATTTGACTTCTTCCAAGTTGTGTGTCGAAATTCAGGATGAGAAATACCATCCTTGCCCCTTGATGAATTGTGTTATCATCGACAACATTCTTACCTCCCCCCAACACAAACTTGTTCATATTTTGTGTTGTATCTTGATTTCCCCTGCTATCCAACTTATGTTATGTTCTACCGTGGAGTATTACCATCTTTGATGTCAATTATGTCGTGAACATTACTCCACCTCTTAAGAATTCTTGGTACAGTGATACTTCTCACCATCACCATTCTTCTTGGTCCCCGTGTTGTTTCTAACCGGAAAACCGACAATTGAACTATGATGTGCGACTTCAAAACTCCTAGCAACCCTATTGCTTTGAAGTTAATGGTCAATATTTCATTCTTAGACCATTGGTTATCGAATCACCGTTCTAACATAGATCATTCTACCTAAGCCCATATTTCGGGTGCACCTTTCAACCAATGTTTAATTGTGTATGTTTTCCTCGAGCATACCTCATTATATCATTTGATCTGACAAATGTTATCTCCTTGTTCACATAAGTGTGGAAATCCCTCTTTTTGGAAATCTCGAGGAATTGTCGCTGAGTCCATCAGCCACCCCCTCATCCTCTCCTTGGTTTAATGATGAACTCTTGTTTCGGAACTTGCTTTCATAGTTCATTTCCCAAGAATCTTACAATGTCATCCCATCAATTTTTGTTACCTTTCTTCTCAAACATCCTGAGTCTGAGGTATCCTGACACCAATCAGATCTGAACCTCGGTCAGATATGATGGTTGGAACATATTTCCAAGAGTTATACATTGGTCTTTATATGACCCGGTAGGGCGATGTCGTGCCTAGCACACCTGGTCGGAGGACCTATTGTTACCATTTCCTTTTAGCAAGGTTAGCCATTCTTCCATGAGGGAATTGTAAGACTTATTCTATAAGTTGTTCCTAATGGATCCTTTTTGTTTCCAAAGTCTGATCTTCACCTGTTGACCATGTCAATGCTATCTCGAAGAATGTCTATGGTACTCCGATCTTCAATAGAAACATTTGAAGCCCAAAGCTAATTGTTTCCTGCTCAATTAACCAGACACCGTTGTATGGGTAATGACATGAAATTTCTCTCCCCTTACCTAAAGGGTTTTCTACATTATATCCTGTCATGGATATCATGCTCTGCTTGACCTTGGGAAGGTTATACCCTTGAAATATGTGTTTAAACACATTTTCCTTTCCATTGTTCTGTTTAATCTGATAATCGTATTTTCCTTTCCATTGTTTTGTTTAACCTTTCTTGTAATCTGACTTAGCTGAGCAGAGATAATTCCCTGCTTAGTTGAGCACCTCGTTGTACCACTCTCTCAGTAGACCATGTTACTTTTGTTGAGGACATTTCGGTAGCCACCGATGGATGAGAACTTGCCTATTGGTCCGCCTTGTTTCAACGAGCAGGAAAATAGTTCTCTTCGTCCCTCGCCCTTGGTACCAACGTGTTGCCGACATAACTGACAGGGTACTCTCTGACATGCCTTGCTATCATGACCGTGCAAGATGTCACTGCTCCTACAAAAAAACCACATGGTGGGCCCATAACCCACAATTCCACAGGATCGAAACCTGACTCTCTTGTACACCCCCTGTTCCCAAGGTTATTCCTCACGCTTGGCTTCGTATGTAATTCACGTGCCACCTTTCGTGTGATCATCAATTTTGGTATCAGACACAATACTTATTCCCATTGCTCTAAGCCCCTTTCACATTATCGTAACAGGCAACAAACTATTGCCTATGCACTTGAAACTTCTACTTTGCACCTTCTTATTTTGCTCTCGATAATTTCTTAAGTTTCAATTCAAGAGTTACTTTTCGCCACCTTCCCTAATGTTATCTACCAGATAAGCAACTGCGGAGAGTTCCGTTCTTTCGAGTTACCCCTTATCATTTACGTAAGTACGATGGAGTTCCTAAAGAAAGGATGACGACTTCATCATGATGAGCTGGAGCAGAGAAATAAAGACATCAAAGAAAGGGATCAACTTCTTCAAGAAGAGCAACCAAGACAGAGAAGAATCGTTAGAATTTCGTAACCAGACCTTTCCTCTTATTCCTCCTCTTAAATCTCGGGACGAGATTTCTTGTAGTGGAGGAGAATTGTGATGCCTGGATAATTAAGCTACAGTAAACCTCTGTTAATGATGCCACGTCACCATGCTTACTGTTATTAATCTGGTGTTAGTTTGAAACCGATTATAATTCAAAATTCAAAATCAAGCAAACAATAAAAGTTTTCAAATATTAAAACTAAAATGTTCAATAAATAGTAGTTAAATCAGAGGCTATGATAAAATTGTAAACAACATTAATGAAATTTGTTAAGTGACTTAAACAGCCTCAAACAGTGGCTGAAAATATTATTTAATAACCTCTTTATTAATACAAAAGAATTATGAAATGATATTTACCCCAAACTAGTTTTTGGTGGTAGAATATATTGTGCTATGATTTGTGGGCCAGCTCTCATATTTTACAAAACTCATTTGGTGCCCAAACAATTAGCAGAAATAGAAAAGAATAAATAAAGAGTAAGAAAAAAAAATAAAACAAAACAGAAAAAAGGAACCCCCCCTCCCCCGCACACACGCTGGACCAACCGGCCCAGCTAGCCAACAGTGCCAGCCCAGCCCACCTACCTCAGCCTTTCGTCCTCCTCCTGCAACAGGACAAGGCCGAGCCTCCATGGCCGCGGGGCACTCGCCCCCGCGCACTGCTGCGGCGCGGGTGGATGAGATCAGCCCCCGACGCTCTCTCTCGCCCAAACCCTAACCCACATCAGATCCCCCTCCTCCCCTCTCTCCCTCGCTCGCGCTCGCCCTTTCTCCCCACTGCCCCAGCGCCCCGTCGCCGCCCTCCGCTCAATCCCGCGGCCACCGTGCCCCAATCGCCACTTCGCCGTGTCGTACACCGTCGCCGCCCTCGACTACATCACCTCCGCCTCTCCGTTGAAGCTTGGAGCCACTGCAACGACCTCCCCGAGCTCGTCTTCCCCGCACAGTCGCCGTCGATCGCCGCCCCGTTTCGCCGCCTCGAGCCTCCCCCGAGCTCACTCTCGAACACCTGCAGGCTCAATGTGAGCCTCTTATCCCTCCTAGCCCTCTTCCGTCGCCGTTTACTCCCTTTAGCCGCCGTCCTCGACTCGCCCGAGCTCACCACCGCATAGCACGTCGCCGGCGTTGTTCCGGCGACCATTTGGACGTGCGCTGCTGCTCATTGGCCTCGTCGCACTGCGTAGACCACGCCTAGCTGTTTATTTCACCCACGCGCGCACCGTAGCACCGTCCCCGACGAGGCCCGTAGCTCACCGCCGCCACGGCTTGTCGCCGGTGCCACTCCGGCCATCCCCGCCCCTGCTGCTTGCTCCATCGGACGCGCTGCATCGCCAGCTAGCTGTAGCCGCAAACCGCGCACGTTTTGGTGCCCCGTAGCGCCAAACCAGAAAGCGGCCGAACTCCGGCGACCGCCCCGCCTCTCGCCGTCGTCGTTCTGGCCTATTACGGGCCGCGCCGCCACCGTAGGTGGATGCGGCGTCGAACGCCCGATCGAACGCGCCTAGCCGCACCTACTCCCGTGCCCTGTAGCATTTTTCCGGCCGTCTCCGGCGATGAGCCGCCGCGGGAGAGGCTCGCCGAAGCTCTCTCCGGCGCCCCGCCTACGTGGCACCGCCTAGGCCCCCCCAGTCGCTGACTGTGGCCCCCAGTGGACCCGCTGACCCCTGTTGACTTTAGTCAACTGCTGACTGGGCAGGCCCCAGCCACTGACTGGTGGGCCCAGGTGCCCCACTTTGACCAGTTGACCGAGGTCAACGCTGACTGGGCCGGCTTCTGTCACAGACATGTGGACCCCCACTCTGATAATTAGTTTAATAAACATTTTTATAAAAACAAGTAACTATACTAACCTAAACACTCACTGACATATGGGGCCCACCCGTCTAATTAGATTGTTAGTTTAGTTTAAATTACTGTTAGACTAACAGAGGCTGACATGTGGGTCCCACTGGACCCACAGGCCCGGTTTGACCCTGGTCAGCGAGTCTGTTGACTGCTGACGTCAGCCCCACGCAATGCTGACGTCATATTCCTTTTCTGTTAATATAAATAATTCCAAAATATTGTTAAATCTTTCAAAAATCACATAAAATAATCCGTAGCTCGGATGAAAATGTTTTCTATATGAAAGTTGCTCAGAAAAATCCAACGAATCCGAATACGCGGTCCGTTCATTTGTCACATGCCTCTAGCATGCTGAACATGGAACTTTCCCCCGCCGGTCATCTGTCTGGCACAGGTCCGGGACCGGGAAAATATTCCCGGTTGAATTTTCCCCCTTCACCTATTCGTGCAGACATATGTTAGGTCACACCCGGCACGTCGTATTACCACGTTATGCTTTGGGATGCTATGTTTGCTTTATATTTACTATTTCTTCCCCCTCTTCTCTCCGGTAGACTACGAGACCGACGTTGCTGCTGCCCTGTTCGATTACGGAGTTGACGACCCCTCCTACTTGCCAGAGCAACTAGGCAAGCCCCCCCCTTGATCACCAGATATCGCCTATTCTTCTCTATACTGCTTGCATTAGAGTAGTGTAGCATGTTACTGCTTTCCGGTAATCCTATCCTGATGCATAGCCTGTCATTGTTGCTACAGTTGTTACCCCTACCTGCTATCCTACTGCTTAGTATAGGATGCTAGTGTTCCATCAGTGGCCCTACACTCTTGTCCGTCTGCAATGCTATACTACTGGGCCGTGATCACTTCGGGAGGTGATCACGGGTATATACTATATACATTATATACATGACACATGTGGTGACTAAAGTCGGGTCGGCTCGAGGAGTACCCGCAAGTGATTCTGATGAGGGGGCTGAAAGGACAGGTGGCTCCACCCCGGTAGAGGTGGGCCTGGGTTCCTGACGGCACCCGACTGTTACTTTGTGGCGGAGCGACAGGGCAGGTTGAGACCACCTAGGAGAGAGGTGGGCCTGGCCCTGGTCAGCCTTCGCGGATACTTAACACGCTTAACGAGATCTTGGTATTTGATCTGAGTCTGGCCATTTGGTCTATACGCACTAACCATCTACGCGGGAGTAGTTATGGGTATCCCGGTGTCGTGGTATCAGCCGAAGCTCTTTTTGACGTCAGCGACTGAGTGGCGCGCGCCGCATTGGACCGTAAGCTCGCGCTTGTATTAAGGGGGCTAGGTCTGCTTCCGGCCGCGTACGCAACGTGCAGGTGTGCATAGGGCGATGGGCCCAGACCCCTGCGCGCATAGGGTTTAGACCGGTGTGCTGACCTCTCTGTTGAGCCTAGGTGGGGCTGCGACGTGTTGATCTTACGAGGCCGGGCATGACCCAGAAAAGTGTGTCCGGCCAAATGGGATCGAGCGTGTTGGGTTATGTGGTGCACCCCTGCAGGGAAGTTTATCTATTCGAATAGCTGTGTCCCTCGGTAAAAGGACGACCCGGAGTTGTACCTTGACCTTATGACAACTAGAACCGGATACTGAATAAAATACACCCTTCCAAGTGCCAGATACAACCCGGTGATCGCTCTCTAACAGGGCGATGAGGAGGGGATCGCCGGGTAGGATTATGCTATACGATGCTACTTGGAGGACTTCAATCTACTCTCTTCTACATGCTGCAAGGTGGAGGCTGCCAGAAGCATAGTCTTCGACAGGATTAGCTATCCCCCGCTTATTCTGGCATTCTGCAGTTCAGTCCACCGATATGGCCCTTTACACATATACCCATGCATATGTAGTGTAGCTCCTTGCTTGCGAGTACTTTGGATGAGTACTCACGGTTGCTTTTCTCCCTCTTTTCCCCTTTCTATACCTGATTGTCGCAACCAGATGCTGGAGTCCAGGAGCTAGAGATCCCGAGGATGATTCTACATGGAGTTCGGCTTCGAGGAGTAGTTAGGAGGTCCCAGGCAGGAGGCCTTGCCTTTTTGATCGTTGCTACTTTTGTGCTAGCCTTCTTAAGGCAAACTTGTTTAACTTATGTCTGTACTCAGATATTGTTGCTTCCGCTGACTCGTCTATGATCGAGCACTTGTATTCGAGCCCTCGAGGCCCCTGGCTTGTATTATGGTGCTTGTATGACTTATTTATGTTGTAGAGTTGTGTTGTGATATCTTCCCGTGAGTCCCTGATCTTGATCGTACACATTTGCGTGCATGATTAGTGTACGGTCAAATCGGGGGCGTCACAGGAAGCCACAAGGTAGGGGGCGCGCCTACCCCCCTGGGCGCGCCCTCCACCCTCGTGGGCCCCATGTTGCTCCAGCGACGTACTCCTTCCTCCTATATATACCTACGTACCCCCAAACGATCAGGTACGGAGCCAAAAACCTAATTCCACCGCCGCAACCTTCTGTACCCACGAGATCCCATCTTGGGGCCTATTCCGGAGCTCCGCCGGAGGGGGCATCCATCACGGAGGGCTTCTACATCAACACCATAGCCCCTCCGATGAAGTGTGAGTAGTTTACCTCAGACCTTCGGGTCCATAGTTATTAGCTAGATGGCTTCTTCTCTCTTTTTGGATCTCAATACAATGTTCTCCCCCTCTCTTGTGGAGATCTATTCGATGTAATCTTCTTTTGTGGTGTGTTTGTTGAGACCGATGAATTGTGGGTTTATGATCAAGTTTATCTATGAACAATATTTGAATCTTCTCTGAATTCTTTTATGTATGATTGGTTATCTTTGCAAGTCTCTTCGAATTATCAGTTTGGTTTGGCCTACTAGATTGATCTTTCTTGCAATGGGAGAAGTGCTTAGCTTTGGGTTCAATCTTGCGGTGTCCTTTCCCAGTGACACTAGGGGCAGCAAGGCACGTATTGTATTGTTGCCATCGAGGATAACAAGATGGGGTTTTTATCATAATGCATGAATTTATCCCTCTACATCATGTCATCTTGCTTAAGGCGTTACTCTGTTCTTATGAACTTAATACTCTAGATGCATGATGGATAGCAGTCGATGTTTGGAGTAATAGTAGTAGATGCAGGCAGGAGTCGGTCTACTTGTCTCGGACGTGATGCCTATATACATGATCATACCTAGATATTCTCATAACTATGCTCAATTCTGTCAATTGCTCAACAGTAATTTGTTCACCCACTGTAAAATACTTATGCTCTTGAGAGAAGCCACTAGTGAAACCTATGGCCCCTGGGTCTATTTTCCATCATATTAATCTAACGACACTTAGTTATTTCCGTTGCTTTTATTTTTCTTTGCATCTTTATCATAAAAATACCAAAAATATTATCTTATCATATCTATCAGATCTCACTCTCGTAAGTGACTGTGTAGGGATTGACAACCCCTTATCGCATTGGTTGCGAGGATTTATTTGTTTTGTGTAGGTACGAGGGAGTTGCATGTAGCCTCCTACTGGATTGATACCTTGGTTCTCAAAAACTGAGGGAAATACTTATGCTACTTTGCTGCATCATCCTTTCCTCTTCATGGGAAAACCAACCCAATGCTCAAGAGGTAGGAGCAGCCTCGGCAACCATTCGACTTGATGACTGCCTGTTGCATGCAGAAAAAACCATCATTACTCAGAATCATGGGAGGCCGGCGGTTGGCCTCCCTCTGGCTATAAATGGGACTGGGGGCGGAGCCCCTTGCTCATCTCCGCCTTCTTGCTGGTCGCTCCTCCTCCTTCCTCTTTGTCACGCCGTCTTGCCGTAGCTTCCATGGCGCCAGTGAGAAGGTTTTCCGCCGCGAGAAGGGAAAACCCCCTCAGGTGGAACCTGAGCTGCTCCCACCGAAGAAGAGGCCTGATTGCTCTCATGACGCCGTCGCGGAGCCCATGGTGACGCGGCCTTGGCATGAACGGGTTCCGCTAGGCTTTCCGGTCCCCGTGTACGCCCGCGCAGAGCCTGGTGATAACCCACAAGTATAGGGGATCGCAACATTTTTCGAGGGTAGAGTATTCAACCCAAATTTATAGATTCGACACAAGGTGATCCAAAGAATATTTATAAGTATTAGCAGCTGAGTTGTCAATTCAATCGCACCTGGAGATTAATTATCTGCAGCAAAGTGATCAGTAGCAAAGTAGTATGATAGTTTTGATAATAGTCGCAGCAATAGTAACAGTAACAGTGATAGCAGTGATTTTGTAGCAAGTGCAACAGTAACGATAGCAGTAGTAACTTAGCCAGAACATTATAAGAGAAATTCGTAGGCATTGGATCGGCGATTCGTTGGATGATATTCATCATGTGACAGTCATAACCTAGGGCGATACGGCACTAGCTCCAGTTCATAAATATAATGTAGGCATGTATTCCGTAAATAGTCATACATGCTTATGGAAAGAACTTGCATGACATCTTTTGTCCTACCCTCCCGTGGCAGCGGGGTCCTATTGGAAACTAAGGGATATTAAGGCCTCCTTTTAATAAAGAACCGGAACAAAGCATTAACACACGGCGAATACATGAACTCCTCAAACTACGGTCATCGCCGGGAGTGGTCCCGACTATTGTCACTCCGAGGTTGGCGGATCATAACACATAGTAGGTGACTATAACTTGCAAGATCAGATCTAGAACATAGATATAATGGTGATAACATAAACGGTTCAGATATGAAATCATGGCACCCGGGCCCAAAGTGACAAGGATTAAGCATAGCAAAGTCATAGCAACATCAATCTCAGAACATAGTGGATACTAGGGATCAAGCCCTAACAAAACTAACTAGATTACATGATGAATCTCATCCAACTCCTCACCGACCAGCGAGCCTACGAAGAAATTACTCACTCCCGATGGGGAGCATCATGGAATTGGCGATGGAGAAGGGTTGGTGATGACGAATATAGAAGATCCCCCTCTCCGGAGCCCCAAACGGACTCCAGATCTGGCCTCCGGATGAAGAACGAGAGGTTACAGCAGCTCCGTCTCGTGGAATGTGATAATTCTTTCTCCCTGGTTTTTTCTGGAAAAATAGGATTTTATAGCGTCGGTTTCAGGGTCTGCAGGCCACCGGGTGGGGACAACCCACCTGGGCGCGCCTGGAGGGGGCGCGCCCTGGTGGGTTGTGCCCACCCAGGTGCCCCCCTCTGGTGGTTCTTGGCTCCAGAAATTCTCTTTTATTGTATAAAAAATCCTCGCAAAGTTTTGTTCCATTCCGAGAACTTTTATTTTTGCACAAAAACAACACCATGGTAGTTCTGCTGAAAACAACGTCAGTCCGGGTTAGTTTCATTCAAATCATGCAAATTAGAGTCCAAAACAAGAGGAAAAGCGTTAGGAAAAGTAGATACGACGAAGGAGTATCAACTCCCCCAAGCTTAACCCTTTTCTTGTCCTCAAACAATTCAGTTGATAAACTGAAAGTGAAAAAGAAAAACTTTTACGAACTCTTTTGCTCTTGTTTGCATAAATAAGCTTAAACAGCACCCAGGTGTTCGGCCAATATTATAACTAACCATGCCGAAAATAACTCTTAAAAATTATATTAACTCATATCAATGACATAATTAGCTAGCGAGCAATAATAAGATATCTCAAACAACAACACGTTATCAAAACAACCATGATATAATATGACAATAGTGGTATCTCGCTAGCCCTTTCTGAGACCGCAAAACATAAATGCAGAGCACCTCCAAAGTCCAAGCAGTGACTAAACATTGTAATTCATGGTAGAAAAGATCCAGTCATGATGCACCCAACATTAGCTACACACAATGCATCAGCATAACAGTAGTGCTGTCAGGTTCTGGCGCTTATTTTAGAAGGTGATGACACAACGTAAAAGTAAATAGATAGTCCCTTCGCAGAGGGAAGCAGTGATTTGCAGAGGTGCCAGAGCTCAAGTTTTTAAAACAGAGGTAAATGATATTTTGAGAAATGCACTCTTCTTGTTTACTTCGCGACCATCAGTTATCAATATCTTCCATGCTAAACACATTAGTAGCGGTTCCCAAGCGATAAAGTAAAGGTTATGACTCCGTAGGAGTTTTTGTTTGATTATTTATAAGCTCTTTTCTGTTTGCAGTTTAGGACTGGGAATCCCTATTATCGCCCCTTTTCTCGTGCAATGGCAAGTGAATAAACACTTGTCCTGAGAATAATCCGGTTAGCATGGAAGATACCAACTACCTCATGTCATTCCATGAACAATACAGGCACACAAAAAGGAAATTTATTTGAAGTTTTTAGAGATGGCACATGCAAATTTACTTAGGACGACAGGGTGATACCGCATATAGGTAGGTATGGTGGACTCATCTGGAATAACTTGGGTTCAAGGTTTTTGATGTACAGGCAGAATTCCAACTTAGTACAGGCGAAGGCTCACTACTAGGAAAAGGCCTGCTAGTGGCGCACCTGTTTGTATAGGCAGAATTCCCACTTAGTACAGGTGAAGGCTCACAACTAGGAAAAGGCCTGCTAGTGGCGCACCTGTTTTGCCTACTAATGGCGCACTACAGGTGCGCCACTAGCATCACGCCATTAGAATTTTTTAGAGATGGCACATGCAAATTTACTTAGGACGACAGGGTGATATCGCATATAGGTAGGTATGGTGGACTCATCTGGAATAACTTGGGTTCAAGGTTTTTGATGTACAGGCAGAATTCCCACTTAGTACAGGCGAAGGCTCACTACTAGGAAAAGGCCTGCTAGTGGCGCACCTGTTTTTCCTACTAATGGCGCACTATAGGTGCGCCACTAGCATCACGCCATTAGAATTTTTTACTAATGGCGCACCACAAGTGCGCCATTAGTATCTGACTTAGTAATGGCGCACCACATAGAAGTGCGCCATTACTAACAATTTTTTTGGTGCGCCATTAGTATCTGACTTAGTAATGGCGCACTTCTATGGTGCGCCATTACTAACATTTAAAAAAAACAGAAATATTTTTTTCAAAAAAATTTCAAATTTATTTTTTCGTTTTTTTCTTAATCTCAGGTAACTATGGCTTAATCTCAAGTCAAATCACACTCTGTGGTCAAACTTCCCGAAAGGTCACCCATCCTCACACTACTCCAGCCCAAGCACGCTTAACTTCAGAGTTCTATCTAACTCTAGCACCAGCTCACTTAACAGGCACTTGTTGATATATCTAGCATATCAATCCTATTAAACCTTGTTGATGTCTAGGACTTTGTTCATGTTCATGAGTGTGATGAAATTTTGAAAAAATATTTCAAACTTCCCGGTCATATTACGTATCATATTTTGAAAAAAAATTCCAAAAAAAAAAGTTTTTTGAAACCAATTTTTTTCTGTTACTAGTGGCGCAATGCGCCACTAGTAAGTTTGAATTTTTTTCATTTCCCCCCCTCCAGATCTTAAAAGCACCGTATCTTTCATTCTGTTAGGTTTTTGGGGATTTTGAAGATGTTGAACAAGGTTCCCCCCGTTCAATTCGTATGTAACTTTTCGAGTAGATGATTTTTCATATAAAAAACTTTTTAATCTGAGTTCGTATGCAAAAGTTATGCCCATTTTACAAATTCCAGAGAGATTTTGCAAATAAAGTCGAAATTCATATTTGTAAATTACTGAAAAGGCGGTCCACGGGGGGGGGGGGTGCATTCGGTGGAATTTTTGGGCAAAGTTAGTAATGGCGCACCGTGGGTGTGGTGCGCCATTACTAGTTTAACTAGTAATGGCGCACCACACCCACGGTGCGCCATTACTAACTTTAAAAAAAATAAAAAAAAGTTGTTAGTAGTGGCGCACCAAGGGGGTGGTGCGCTATTACTAGTTAAAACTAGTAAAACTAGTAATGGCGCACTGTCCCCTCGTGCCATTTTTTGAAAAAAAATAAAAAAAATTGTTAGTAGTGGCGCACCGAGGGTGTGGTGCGCCATTACTAGTTTTGAAAAAAAATAAAAAAAAATTGTTAGTAGTGGCGCACCATGGATGTGGTGCGCCATTAGTATTTGGACACTAATGGCGTACCAACACATGGTGCGCCATTAGTATATAGTAGTGGCACACTACATGTGTGGTGCGCCATTAGTGTCCATATTATCTATAGCCCTTTTCCTAGTAGTGGCTAGCAAATAGGTTGAGAAGCGGCCAGCTAGAGAGCAACAACGGTCATGAACATGCATTATGCATAAGTAACATTGGACACTAGTGATACATCCATTTTGCATCATGTTTTCTTACTGTTATTTATGATGTTTTTATCCATAATAATGCTTTTTGGAGTAATTCTAATGCCTTTTCTCTCATAATTTGCAAGGTACACACCAAGAGGGAGAATTCCGGACGCTGGAAATCTGGACCTGAAAAAGCTACGTCAGGCTACCTATTCTGCACAACTCCAAACAAGCTGAAACTTCATGGAGATTTTTATGGAATATTTAAGAATTATTGGAGCAAATAACTACCAGAGGGGCCCCACCAGGTGGGCACAACCCACCTGGGTGCGCCAGGGAGCCCAGGCGCGCCCTGGTGGGTTGTGCTCACCCAGGCCCACCTCCGGTGCCCATCTTCTGGTATATATGTCATTTTGACCTAGAAAACAATAAGGGGAGGACTTTCGGGATGGAGCGCCGCCGTCTCGAGGAGGAAGTTGGGCAGGAGCACTTTTGCCCTCCGGCGGAGCGATTCCGCCGGGGAACTTCCCTCCCGGAGGGGAAATCATCGTCCTCATCATCATCAACAACTCTCTCATCTTGGGGAGGGCAATCTCCATCAACATATTCAACAACACCATCTCATCTCAAACCCTAGTTCATCTCTTGTGTTCAATCTTGTTACCGGAACTATAGATTGGTGCTTGTGGGTGACTAGTAGTGTTGATTACCTCTTGTAGTTGATTACTATATGGTTTATTTGGTGGAAGATTATATGTTCAGATCCATTATGCTATTTAATAGTCCTATGATCTTGAGCATGATTATCATTTGTGAGTAGTTACTTTTGTTCTTGAGGTCACGGGAGAAATCATGTTGCAAGTAATCATGTGAATTTGATATGTGTTCGATATTTCGATAGTATGTATGTTGTTATTCCCTTAGTGGTGTCATGTTAACGTCCACTACATGACACTTCACCATATTTGGGCCTAAGGTAATGCATTGTGGAGTAGCAATTAGATGATGGGTTGCGAGAGTGACAAAATCTTAAACCCCAGTTTAAGCGCTATTCCGTAAGGGACCGATTGGATCCAAAATTTTAATGCTATGGTTAGAATTTATTCTTAATACTTTTCTCGTAGTTGCGGATGTTTGCGGGAGGGTTAATCATAAGTAGGAGGTTTGTTCAAGTAAGAACAGTACCTAAGCACCGGTCCACCCAGATATCAAATTATCAAAGTAGCGAACACGAATCAAACCAACATGATGAAAGTGACTTGATGAAATTCCCGTCTACCCTCAAGACCGCTTTGCTTATCATTAGAGACCGTTTTGGCCTGTCCTTTGCCTCAAAAGGATTGGGCTACCTTGCTGCACTTTTGTTACTACTATCGTTACTTGCTCGTTACAAATTATCTTGCTATCAAACTACTACGCTACTTACAATTTCAGCACCTGCAGACATTACCTTGCTGAAAACCACTTGTCATTTCCTTCTGCTCCTCGTTGGGTTCGACACTCTTACTTATTGAAAAGAGCTACAATTGATCCCCTATACTTGTGGGTCATCAAGGCTATTTTCTGGCGCCGTTGCCGGGGAGTGAAGCGCCTTTGGTAAGTGGAATTTGGTAAGGAAACATTTATATAGTGTGCTAAAATTTATTGTCACTTGTTACTATGGAAAACAATCCTTTGAGGGGTTTGTTCGGGGTATCTTCACCTCGTCCGGAACCACAATTAGCTACCCCTCAACCTACTGCACCTACTGAAAATATTGAATATGAAATTCCTTCGGGTATGATAGAACAACTGCTAGCTAATCCATATGCAGGAGATGGAACTGAACATCCTGACATGCACTTGATATATGTAGAACAAATTTGTGGATTGTTTAAGCTTGCAGGTTTACCCAGGGATGAAGTTATGAAAAAAGTTTTCCCTTTATCTTTGAAGGGAAAAGCATTAGCATGGTATAGGCTATGCGATGATATTGGATCATGGAATTGGAATCGTTTGAAATTGGAGTTCCACCAAAAAAATTATCCTATGCATCTAGTTCATCGTGATCAGAATTATATATATAATTTTTGGCCTCGTGAAGGAGAAAGTATCGCTCTAGCTTGGGGGAGGCTTAAGTCAATGTTATATTCATGCCCCAAACATGAGCTTTCAAGAGAAATTATTATCCAGAACTTTTATGCTCGGCTTTCTCGTAATGATCAAACCATGCTTGATACTTCTTGTGCTGATTCTTTTATGAAGAAGACTATTGAATTCCGGTGGGATCTTTTGGAAAGAATTAAATGCAACTCTGATGATTGGGAACTCGACAAAGGTAAAGAGTCAGGTATTAAGCTTAAGTATGATTGTGTTAAATCTTTTATGAATACCGATGCTTTTCAAAAGTTTAGCACTAAATATGGACTTGACTCTGAGATAGTAGCCTCTTTTTGTGAATCATTTGCTACTCATGTTGATCTCCCTAAAGAGAAGTGGTTTAAATATCATCCACCTGTTAAAGAAGAAAACAAAGAACCGGTACCAGTTAAAGAAGAAACTATAATTTATAATGTTGATCCAGTTGTTCCTTCTGCTTATATTGAGAAACCACCTTTCCCTGCTAGGATAAAGGAACATGCTAAAGCTTCAACTATGGTTAACAAAAGCTATATTAGAACACCTAAACCTGATAAACAAATTAAAGTAGAACCTAGTATTGCTATAGTTAAAGATCTCTTGGAAGAAGATATGGATGGGCATGTTATTTACTTCTTTGAAGAAGCTGCTAGAATTGCCAAACCTGATAAAAAAGATAAACATAGACCTATTGTTGGCATGCCTGTCATCTCAGTTAAAATAGGAGATCACTGTTATCATGGTTTATGTGACATAGGTGCTAGTGTGAGTGCTATTCCTTACACCTTATATCAAGAAATTATGAATGACATAGCACCCACAGAGATAGAAGAAATAGATGTCACTATTAAACTTGCTAATAGAGATACCATATCACCAATTGGGATTGTTAGAGATGTTGAAGTCTTGTGTGGGAAAATAAAATACCCTACTGATTTTCTTGTTCTTGGTTCCCCACAAGCTGACGTTTGTCCCATTATCTTTGGTATACCTTTATTGAACACCGTTAATGCTAAAATAGACTGTGAGAAACAAACTGTCGGTATTGGATTTGGTGATGAATCTCATGAGTTTAATTTTTCCAATTTTAGTAGAAAACTTCATGAAAAAGAATTGCATAGTAAAGATGAATTAATTGGTCTTGCTTGTATTGTTGTGCCACCTACTGATCCACTAGAACAATATTTGCTAGACCATGAAAATGATTTACATATGCATGAAAGAAATGAAATAGGTAAGATTTTCTTTGAACAACGTCCTCTGCTTAAACATAATTTGCCTATTGAAACTCTAGGAGGTCCTCCTCCACCTAAAGGTGATCCTGTGTTTGAATTAAAACAATTGCCACACACTTTGAAATATGCTTATCTTGATGAAAAGAAGATATATCCTGTTATTATCAGTGCTAACCGTTCAGAACATGAAGAAGAAAGATTATTGAAAGGTCTAAGGAAGCACCGAGCTGCTATTGGATATACTCTTGATGATTTAAAGGGCATTAGTCCCACTCTATGTCAACACAAAATTAATATGGGACCTGATGCTAAACCCGTTGTTGATCACCAACGTCGGTTAAATCCGAAGATGAAAGAAGTGGTAAGAACGGAAATATTAAAACTTCTGGAAGCAGGTATAATTTATCCCATAGCTGATACTAGATGGGTAAGTCCTGTCATTGTGTTCATAAGAAAGGAGGTACAACTGTTGTTCCTAATGATAAGAATGAACTTATTCCACAAAGAATTGTTACAGGCTATAGAATGGTAATTGATTTTAGAAAACTAAACAAAGCAACTAGAAAAGATCATTACCCTCTGCCTTTTATTGATCAAATGCTTGAAAGATTGTCTAAGCACACACATTTTTGCTTCCTTGATGGATACTCTGGTTTTTCACAAATACCTGTTTCTGAACCTGATCAAGAAAAGACCACTTTTACTTGTCCCTTTGGAACTTATGCTTATAGACATATGCCTTTTGGTTTATGTAATGCACTTGCTACCTTTCAAAGATGTATGACTGCTATATTCTCTGACTTTTGTGAAAAGATGGTTGAGGTTTTCATGGATGACTTCTTTGTTTATGGGAAGTCTTTTGATGATTGTTAAGCAATCTTGATCGATTTTTGCAGAGATGTGAACAAATGAATCTTGTCTTGAATTGGGAGAAGTGCCACTTTATGGTTAATGAAGGCATTGTCTTGGGTCATAAGATTTATGAGAAGGGTATTGAAGTGGACAAAGCTAAGGTTGATGCAATTGAGAAAATGCCATGTCCTAAGGACATCAAAGGTATTCGTAGTTTCCTTGGTCATGCTGGTTTCTATAGGAGATTTATCAAAGACTTTTCTAAAATTTCCAGGCCTCTTACAAATCTTTTGCAAAAGGATATTCCTTTTGTTTTCGATGATGATTGTTTAGAAGCTTTTGAAACACGCAAGAAAGCCTTAATTTCTGCACCTATTGTTCAACCACCTGACTGGAACTTGCCTTTTGAAAGTATGTGTGATGCTAGTGATTATGCTGTTGGTGTTGTTCTAGGACAAAGAGTTGATAAGAAACTGAATGTTATTCATTATGCTAGTAAAACTCTAGACAGTGCTCAACGAAATTATTCTACTAGTGAAAAGGGATTTCTAGAAGTGGTGTTTGCTTGTGATAAATTTAGATCTTACATTGTTGATTCTAAAGTTATCGTTCACACCGACCATGCTGCTATTAAATATCTTATGGAAAAGAAAGATGCTAAACCTAGACTTATTCGATGGGTTTTCTTGTTGCAAGAATTTGATTTACATATCACTGATAGGAAAGGAGCTGAGAACCCCGTTGCAGATAACTTGTCTAGGCTTGAAAATGTGCTTGATGACCCACTACCTATTGATGATAGTTTTCCTGATGAGCAGTTAGCTGCAATAAATGTTGCTCATAGTACTCCTTGGTATGCGGATTATGCTAATTACATTGTTGATAAATATTTACCACCTAGCTTTACATACCAACGAAATTAAAAGTTCTTCTATGATTTAAGACATTACTTTTGGGATGACCCACATCTTTATAAAGAAGGAGTAGATGGTATTATTAGACATTGTGTACCTGAGCATGAACAGGGACAAATCCTACGGAAATGTCACTCTGAAGCTTATGGAGGGCATCATGCACTACAAAAAAAAGACACTTCCGTGATGTTACGTGTTTGTCACAGTAGGTCACATTTTCTGTCATGCATGTACATCCATGACGATTTTATGACAGAATCAAGATAGTCATACCTATGCTGTCATAGAAGTGTTCCATGACATTACCAAAATTATCATCACGAAAGTGTCCACTTCCATGACGATAAATCGCGCGTCACAGAAGTGCTTTCGTCAAGGGTGACCGACACGTGGCATCGACCGTAACGGCTCGCTGTTAAGCTATCGGGTCCGGTTTTGGATCTGATAACCCGTTAACAGCCCGGACCAATGGGAATTTTTCACGTGTAAAATTCTCATTGGCCGTCGGAACCACGTGTCAGCTCCGCGTTGGGACAGATGACATCCACTCATTGGACAGGAGGCACCTATGATACGTCGACACGTGGCACGGCCCAATAGAGGCCCATTCCGGTGAAAAGGCCGGCCCAGCTAAAGGCCCACCATGTTTTTTCAGACACTGGTGGGCTGGTCCGTTAAGAGCCTGCCATGTTTTGGGTCAAACTGAGGCCCATAGCAGATCAGGCCTGTTCACAACCTGCCGTGTTTTGGGCCAAATTACGACCCATATCGGATCAGGACCGTTAAGAGGCCACTGTACCTTTGGGCCCATTCTAAGACAGGTTTGTATTTCAGCCTGTTAAATGCCCGTTTACCAGTTCGGCCCGATAATAGTTTCGGCCTGTTAGCGGCCCGTGGAGTATCTGGGACGTTGTCGGCCCGGTTTAACATTAGGCCATTTAACGGCCCACGCAGAAACTGGGCTATTTCTTGTCCGAAGTAACTTTAGGTCTCTTAATGGCCCGTAGTCTTCGTGGATAAATTTCAGCCCAACTGGCCTATCGGCCTATTAATGGCCCGTGTAACAGTTGGGCCTAATTACAGCCCGCGTTGAATCCGGCCTGCTTACAGCCCATCTGATAATGGCCCATGACACTTTTGGGCCTATGGCCCACGTGGATAGCGGCCTGCTTAAAGCCCATAATTTTATTGGGCCAAACAGGCCCGAGATATATTTTGGCCTGTTAACTGCTCGTCCTATTTGGGCCCAACATGGGCCTTAGGCAGTTTCGGCCTGTATTGGCCCGTGAATTTTTCGGCTCAACGCTAGCCCAATCTAGGTTTTAGCCTGTTAAAAGCCCATGGTATTCTCTGGCCCAGCTGGCCAGAACTTTACTCGGCCTGTTAAAGGCGGGAAACTACTATAGGTTTAGACCTGCTAATGGCCCAAGATGATTATAGGCCCACGTTTTGGCCCATATGAGTAACGGGCCGGCCTGAAGACCGACAACACTGAGATCCACTGAACCTTCCGGCCTAAATTACAGCATACCGACCAAAGAATAAACCTAGACTATACAATAAAGAAATTACGGCATATTACATCCACTGGGAATCAAAGTTCGCTACCGGTGATAATAAAGCGCAACATGACCGCGGATTACATACACTGGGCATCAAAGGTCGCCACCAGTGCATATAAACGCGCCGACAAAAGAATATACAAAACTGAGAGCACTTCAGAAGGCACTAGGCCTGGCCAAGGTCGGGCCCCGCAAGCAGCCGAACAAGCTGATGAGACCTCAGTTGTGTCAATGATAGATGCTTCATCCCTAGCTGTATGGCACCATAGTGCGCACGGCAGTCCCCTGACATCTTCATTATATCTTTGACTTCAAGTCGGAGCTGAGCTGAAGCAAGCCTTTCCGCTTTAAGTTGAGACTGAAGAAGTCGAACTGATTGAGGCAGCGACTGCACAGAGGTTGTCTCACACCTGCTGGTGAGTAGCTTCAACTCACTGTCTTCATCAAGACAGGACCTTGGGGTCATCTCGCTGTCCTCAAGATGGTTTGGCTCACTATCTTCCCTAAAGTTCTGCCTGGCATAAGAGATACGACTCTGAAAGAGAAACAAGGAGACACGTAACAGGTTTCACAATTATATAAGCAAATAAATGGATCTGTTCTGCATAAGGAACATGTTTTTACAACTACAATTTAAAACTGGTAGTTGTTGCAAACATCCAATCAGATGTAAACAGCAAAGTAAACAGCAGTGGAGGAAATGATGCCTATCCAAATCTATACTAGAACAAAGTTTGAAGGCTTGAGAAGGATGAACTTACATTACATGTTAACACGGGCTGGACAAAGCCCTTCTCCATGTTGATGGAAGGATAATTCAATAAATTCCCCAAAGAAAATTCTTTATAAGCGTTGCCATTATTCTACATTTTGCAAAGAGTAAATATAGATCAAATAATATTGGAAGAAACAGAGGATAATGAAGCTCAGGTGCAGACTGATGATACATAATCAAATAGCAATTAATTAAGTACACGTTACAAGGCAAAAGGTACTGACAAGAGGAATGCAGACATCAACGTGTGCAGTGGCATTGGCTTTATTCAACATTTTGGTAAGAGTAAATGTAGATATGATAATTTGGAGAAAGTGGAGGGCAGGGCAGATAAGATGCAGAGTAATGCTAGACAATCAACTATCTCGCGATGCAAGTACAGTAATACCACCACCGTCCGTTATTACTTGTCGCTCAAATGGATGTATCTAGCACTATTAAGTTCTAAATACATCCAATTGATCAACAATTAATTCGATACAGAGGGAGTACATGACAACAGGTACTTACATGAGCAATCCAAAACTTCATAACCATTGTGTTAATTCTACATTTATCTAAGAGTAAATATAGATCTTATAATTTCAAGCAAAGGGAGGATAAAGAAGCGAACATTTACAGTGATGCTACATAATCAAACAGCAATGAGTGTAAGTTGCTGACAAAGGGCAAGAGGTACTGACAAGAGCAATGCAGAGCCCAGTATTGTCGTGAGATCCTATGATCCTTTGAGCAAGGAGATTCATCTGAAATTAGTTTTCATACAAGAGAGAAGGTAAGGCACATGCAGAAATTTAGGAGTTCAAATTTTGAATTGATATCATAGACAGTACCTGACGCTGGGCTCTCAGCAGTTCTAATAGGGGTTTGGCCACTGGAGTAGGGGTAAAGTGTGGTACAGTTGGGCCTGTGTTTTCTGTGGCTGCTGATCTATCTGATTTAACAGGTATCACTACCTTTTCCAAATACCTAGTTTGTACTCCTTGAGGATCTGCACTCACCCTCTTCCTTTTGGACATCTATTACGAAAGAACAACATTTGACTGGAAAAACATAGTATGACGACACATGGAATAGGTACAGAAAATGGATAGGTATGGCATATACTCATATATGATGCTTAAACTAAGCAGATGGTGTAACAAAGTAGAAGTAATGCAAGAGGTCAGATGCAAAATATGTGCGACCAATACAACCTTGCCAAGTTAGAGCAAGCACCTTGATGGGTGAATAAGATAGGCCATCCTCCACCATGCCAAGTTTGTTAGCCAGTGGATTGTTCCGCAATATTCCTCTCGTGCGCCCATTCTCATATTCATTTTGATAATGTTCAATACCTGACATGCATGAAAACATAAAACAAGTGAGATTATCTTTGTAATGCAGAAGTGATTCTAATCCAATACTTCCTCCCTGTAAACCCCTTTGTGCTATCTCTGCAATTCTTCTAAGAGGTGCCATGCATGCTGTAATTTGGTGTGTGCATTAATATAATGTGGCCTACTACTCAAAATATGAGAGCTCCAGAAGTGATGATACTTCGCAGATGACAGCTTCAACATATAGTAAAGAAGAACAAGTCGACCTGACCTGACAGATTCAAAATATACTAAGGGAGAATAACTCGACCTGACCAGTCGACCGCAAGAGAAGAGGATCATCTTAAAGAAGAGCAGAAGAGCAAGCAGATTGAAGATATTACAAGTCTTTCTATACAATGTCGGTTGGCCACCCATGATGAACCAGAGCGCACAGAGAAATACTATTCCTTCCGGTCTCTCCATATGTGGCTCACATGCATTTTGAAACTAAAGTAGGAACATTTACCTGACCAATTAAACATCTCTCAGTTTTACTAATATCAGCATAATATCAGATTTGAATTTGTACAACTAAGCTTGTTTAGCTCGAAGGGTGGATCAGTGCTATTACGACACGAACCACGTAGGCTGATCGTGGTCATCATAAAATGGGGAAACCGTAAGCATGATGAGTATAGTGTTGACCGTGGCAGTGGGATGGCAGATCTGAAGCTGCAAACCGCGCAAAGGGTAGTTACCAACCGATGTTTGCTTTGAAATAACAACTAAGATTTGGTATGGACAAGAAAGTACAGTCAACAAGTGACAAAGAAATGCAATTCTGCTGTCTCTCTATATGTCGCACATGCATTTGGAAACTCAAGTGGGACCTTTAGCTAACCAATTAAATGTGTCTGTTAACTAATATCAGTATCATATCACAATCATATTTGAACAATTAAGCTTTGAAATTTTGAGTGTTGTGTTGTTTAGCTTGAAGGGTGGAGTGATGCTAGTACGACAGAAAGCACCTACGCAGATCATAGTAGAGTAGATAAAAGGGGAAAACCCTATGACGCCCGGATAATTAAGCTACAGTGAACCTCCGCTAATGATGCCACATCACCTCGGTTACTGTTGATAAACTCGCGTCAGTTCGAAACCCAGTTCAAATTTCAAATTTAAAATAAAGGCAAACAATAAAAGTTTTCAAATATTAAAACTAAATGTTTGGGTGGAGCCAAATAATGCATACGTAATTATGGTGGAGAAACCACACTTTTATGAAATGTTTAAATAATCTAAAACGAATAAACATTAGCTAAAACAATTAAATAAATGCCTTCTGAATTTTATAAAATACTAAACTATTTTGTTCAGGGGTAAAAATTTTTGTGGCAGTAGTTGGAATTGTATTGTAACTCTATTTTAGGTGTGGGTTTTACTTTTTGTAAAACTATAAAATATTAAAGAAATAAAAGAAAACAGAAAACAAAGGTAAGAATAAAAGAAAACAAAAGATAACAGAAAAAAGGAACAAAAGAGACCCCCTGGGCCACTTGGCCCATCTAGCCGAAAGGGCCCAGCCCACCCCCTCGTCCCGTTCCTCTGCTACAGGGAGGCAGGGGGATCGTGGCGCTCATCCCCCCTCCCCCCCCGGCCATGGCCGCGCGAGCCCTGCGTGGCAGCCATCCACGGCCTCCCCCTCAGCATAAATAGCCCCCTCTCCCTCCGCCGAAACCCTAGACCACCCACATCCGTCTCCCCCTCGATCCCCCGTCTCCCCCATCCCCTTCTGCTCGATCTGAGCTCAGCGGTGACCGAGCTCCTTGCTGTCGTTGCCCTGGCCACCATCGTCCCCGCCGGCCGAGACCTCGCCAGAAGACGCACCTGCCTCCTCTACTTCGTCTCCAACCGCCGGATCGAGCTGGAGTGCTCCGTATCGTCGCCATCGAACCAGCTTCTCCGCCTTCGGCCACCGCATCCCGACCACCTCCGGCTGCCCTGAGCCGCTCCTCATCACCAATGTGAGCACCGCGCGTTTCCCCTCTGTTCTCGCCTTCGATCTATTCCCCTAGCTACCGTCGCCATTGCCGGAGCTCCGCCGCCGCTGCCGAGCTCCGTGCCATCACTCTAGTGCTCCCCCAGCACATAAGCGTGGTCGTGGCGTTGCTTAGAAGCAGCCTAGCCCGTCAGTTCATCAGGTGCGAGCCCGTGTTCCCGTATCCCTTGAGCTGAGCCACTGCCTCCACCTAACCTCGTCGCCGACGTCTTCTCCGGCCACAAACCCCCGCACCCACGTGCGCCTGCCCTGCCTGCGCCGCATGCCCGCTCCTACCCGCGCACAACCACACCACGCGCCGCCGCCCTCCCGGCCACGCTGCGCACAGGCCCAGCCGCGCCCGCCGTGGACCTCTGGCCGTGAACGGCTGCGCCCAGTCGTGCCTCCGCGCGCGCCCGGTTGCGCGTGGCCTCGCCCGCTGCTCGTCCCTGCTGCTTCGCTGATGCGCTGCTACTGCTCTTGCCGTTGTGCTACTGCTGCCGCGCTGCTGTCCCTGCGTGCCGCTGCTTATTGCTACTTCTGCTGCTGTGTGCCGCTAGTTGCTGTTTGCTTCTAGTGCTCGCTAGCTGCTCGTTGCTTAGCTGCGGCTGTTGCCTACTGCAGCTGCTGGCCATGGCCGCCGTGGCCTTGTGCCCATGCGTGCTAAGTGCTAACCATGGCTAGCCCTGCGTGTGCGTGTGTTCTGGTTGTGTATGGCCGGCCCAAATCCTAGATTAGGGACTAATTTAGTTAGTTAGTCTAATTAGTCTCTACTTCTAATGGAGCAGTTGGTAGTCTCCGCCGGTCAATTTTTGTCCCACCACTTTCGTCCGGTTTGTTTTCGTTGGTTATTTTTCGTCCCCCACACCCACCACACGCACGAAAAAAAACCACCCCGCACAAACACCTCTCGTATCGATCCCCTCGAGGAGAAGCCGTCGCCCCCATCTCCCGCTCTGCCGCCGCCGCCCCCCGCCTTACCGTATCTCCCTCTCAGCCACCTCCACCACCCCCACGCTTCTCCCCATCGCCGGATCCGCTATTAGATCGCCAAGGTTAGGCGGCAGAGCTCCACGTCCGCGACTTGCTCGTGCTCGTCAAGGAAGGGGCTGCCGATCGAATCTGCGCTCACGCGGCTTGTGTGCCATGGCCGCCATGGCATCCATGGCCGACAAGAGGGGACCCTCGGCCTCGGCCATGGCCGCCTGCTTTGGACACGGGCTGGTACTGCATCTCTTCGGCGGAAGGCGAAAAGAATGGCGGCGGCGGGCAATATGGGAGAAGACGGTGCCCTGCCTGACAACGGACTCGAATTTCTACTGGATCCGGTTGACAGGTAATTGATCCGTCGTATTCTTCCGATCTTTTCGCCCTGCATACATGAGAGCGGACTATGGCAACCATGGGCCTTTGATTTTTTAGCATGCTGTTGGTTTCCGATCAGTGAGGTGGTTGCGGACGTTGAGGTGCCAGATCCGTTGGCGGCAAGGGACTTAGTGGAGACAGACATGGCTGGCGCCGATTCCTCATGCGCGGTTGTGGTTGGGCACCTCGGCGGAGCTGCTGAGCCCCGGGATTCTGGCGGCAAGAGGAAACAGTAGTCAACCCAGTCCGTGGAATCGACCGGGAAAGTGAACCCGGAGGCGCCCAGGTCGACCAGAAGGTAAAAAGTAAAATTAGAGTTCTGAAACTTTCAGACAGAATGGTTTTGATTTTTGCAAGCACTGTCACATACTTGTGCATGAGCATATATGCTTGGTGCTGTGATTACTCGTTTCAGCTGGGTATCCTCGTGATTTTTCTGGTCATACTAATGCGAATTGGTGTTTCATATATACGACTAGCCAAGAAGTTTTTAGATGGATCATGTCATAGATGGACTAGCCAAGATTGTTTTCAGATGGAGTGACGAGTGGCACCTGCAGTTCTAAAGGAAATGTTAGGGTAAGAAGGTTTAATTCAGCACGCAAAACACATAACCATTGTACGACCAGACAGTTGTGGCACAACAGAAAACTATAGCTACAACTTTTCTATTTAATTAAAATTTTAGTTGACGATAGTATTATCTATTTTATAATTTTTAATGTTATAAGACTCCAATCCAATGCAGAGCTTATGCCCGTCATTGGCTTGTCTCCCCTGGGCTATGCATCCAGCTCCAGCGGGTTCAGCACGACTGAGGCAGCAGTGGGAAGGAAGATTATTTGGTAGGATGGCGCTGACAACATATCGGAGATGCGCCAAGCCTTGCTGCGACCTAGCTTTCTTGTGCTTGCTCTCCTTCCCCAACAACAGACCATCATGGCCCTCCCTTTTGTTGTTCATCAATGGGGGTCATGTTCACATCAGAACCATCATCAGCACAATCTTCATGAATTTTCCATATTTGTCATATCTCTCTGATTGTCCAGTGCAGATCATGTTGTTAAAAAGTGAAACTTCTGGGTTGATTTCAGGTTTAAGGCGTAAAGACTTTTTTAGGTTCTGTTCGTGCTGGAAAATTTATGTTCATTGTCGCACCAATCATGTCGGAACCGAATTTATTTTCATTGTTTCAGTCCAATTCATCCTTAGAGGGAAAGTGTGGGCCTTGAACTGAAGGAGAGGCAAATATGTTTCTATCATAGTTAAATTGGTTCTTGATTTGAAGAGATTATAGAGCCACGTAATTTTGTACCCGAGCACTGCCAACTGTCGACGATTTGTATTGTGTGTTGTTTTACAGTACCTACTTGCCAATATTATTGTGTTGTTTCTCCTAACAATTGTAGACATGAATACATTTTTGACGAGGTGAAGACAACAGAGATTGGAGGTATGCGCTGGGCTCTTTGACACAAGCTAGGGAGGAGTAAGCTGACTGGATAATGAGAAATGTTGAAGTAGTCCAAGGAGGAATGACACACTGGCTGTGTGTGTGATGACCTTAACTCTGAAAAATGAGTTTTTCTTTCTTTCTAAAATCTAGAGTGGATTAATTCTACAAGTATCCTGAGTTTCTGATATGCTTTGCACATCCACATACGTGACAGCTGCAAGTTTAACCTGCTCTGAAATCTCAGAGTTTGTTAGAAGAAACTATATTGTTGATGTGGCTCTTTCACAGTTTTCATTTCTAATAAAATGTGAAGGTGCAACTATCCTGAAGAATGATTATGTAAAAAGAAAGTTGTATCAGCATCGAAGTGAAGAACTGGTGCGGCAGAGCGCACCTTTCCTTCTTGTAATGATACCATGTCCAGTGAATGCAACACCTAAAACGTCTGCATATAAAATTGCAGTTCGTGGCCGTGCACCTCTTGATACAGCACCTTGTCCTGGTAGAGTCAGTCCGCTGGAAGAAATGATCAGGAGGTATGCTGATAAGCCCATCCGATAATGTAGGAAGCCAGAGATTAGGATGAGTTTTGACTCCTCGGGGGAAGCTTACATTTCTATAACCTGTATTCTTGGGAGCTTGTACTTGGAATAATATGTGAAAAGAGTCTATAACCTGTATTCTTTGGAGCTTGGGTTTTGAATAATATTTGGCAAGAGTGTCTCAACGTCGTGCGAACAAAGTGTATGAAGGAGATCGTTTGTGTAGCACTCAAAACTGGAAGACCACAATTTTTTTTCAAGGCTTGCACTGAATTTCACTTCTAAGCTTAGCCAAAAATAATTGTGTCTTTCCTTTTTGAGGGAAAAATAATTGCGTCTCTTGAGTGTGAGAGGATGGGGTTCGCTGCTTTCTTATCCACCCAGGGGTTGGTATTATTTTTTGAACAACAGCGGCTGGTAGGTGGGATTCACACACAACTGAACAGGCAGGCCCAGAAAATTTCCTGATCCATCCACGATTTCCCTGGGACGACGGACTTGTTGAACGATCAATTATTGCGTCGGGTCCATCCTGGAATACCACCACAATACTTCTGCCGAATACGAGACTAAATACAGAAAACACACAGATCCCGAGTAAAGTGGGTGGGCGTGATTTCAGGACCAGATGTGCTGAGGATCAGAAACAAATTTTCCCATATTATTGTATAGATATTGACTGCAATATAGGAAAGTCTCGGATTCATAGAAGCGGGGGGAGCAGCTGACCAATGGAAGGTGGCCTGCGGGTTGAGGAGCTCGGCGGCGAAGAGAAGCCGTCGGCGTTGGGGTGCACCACATGATCCAGGTGTGCACGGCGTGGGGATGGTATCCAGGACACCGAGCTCGTTCTCTGAGCGCATGGGATGGAGCCCACCTCGCGCTGCAAGGTGCGTGCGAGTCGCCGGGCGTGGCCACGACCAGAATCAGACATTGTGCGCCACCGCGCTGGGGGCGGGATGAAGGAGTGGTACAACAATGTAGGGCCAGCGGGAGCCGGAGGCGCTGCCTCTTACTGGAAAGAGAGCCACCGCCCTTGCCCATTCTTGCCGGCCTACCGCGGCGAGACGAAGGAAAGAGTGAGTGGCCAGGGAGGAGTGAGAGCGTTTTTTTAAAGGAAAGCGGTAGGGGAAGCCCCCCATAGCGAGTTTTTTTTAAATAATAAGAACCCAAATTCACGCCCGTGAGGACTTGAACCTGGGTGGTTGGGTTGTACATCCACTCCACTAGCCAAGTGAGCTAGGCTCACTTCCCTAGGAGTGAGAGCGTTGTGGTTGCTTTAGATTTTTTTCCTTCTTTTTTGTCCCATGGCTGTAAAATTTCCTTTATCATTTTTTTGCTGGAGGCGCATAACATGTGAACTGAGGTTTTTGAGCTGAAGTTGACGAAAAAGGGTTTCCCCCGCTTTATATATAAAGCAACACTGAGTACATCAAAGAACCAATACAAAACACACAAGACTACCGCACACAACACACACACCCAAGGCAAGATACAAAGGTGCCGGGCACCAATAAACCACTCCACCCACACCAAGCAAACTATGGAGATCGCTTGGCGCCGACGGAGACCTGCACCGTGAAAATCGAGAACGAAGCCAGGTCTCCAAAACGATGCCTCCTAGAAAGGTACGACCATCGAAGTCGCCACCGCCTGATCCAGAGGATGAGGTTTTCACCTGGAGCAAAACGACCGGAGTGAGAACGCCATGACGGGGCCTTCAGGAAGGGGTACGACGTCGAGTGTCGTCACCGCAGTCGGCCAGTAACGGAACTGGGCAAGTTGAATACCCCAGCGCTCACACACCACTGTCGCATCTAAGCTCTGTCAACCTCCCGCCACCCACGTAGCCATGGTTGCTTACCCGCACCCAAGACGCACGCTCTGCCCACAAACGCCACGCCTCCCACAATCAAGGCCGCCACCTCGCCTGGTATTCGATCAAGCATGGGCGGTAAATTTATACATTCCATTATCATAACATTCAAAACACAAGAATCTATTTTTGTTTTCACTATATTCAAGATAATATTAATTTAGGAAATTGCAAGGATGTGTCTGGCCATTTTGTTTTTTATTTTATGCCCTGATGGAACGGTAAAAGACTGGTTCGTCCGGTTTGCATGATGAGTATTCTTCGTTACACATTGTAAGACCTTCAATGTGAAGTATTCATATATTGCTTGATTATGAAGTTTTCAATATACTTGCTCAAATATCATGCAAATGAAGCTAAAAATAACATTTCTAATATTGTGCGAGAATTACTTAAACGCGTCAAGTAGATCTTAATTTGTAACCGATTTTTAGTTGGATCATCACTGTATGTATACATCGTCAAAGTGCCTTTTTATCAATTTACATTACATGTGAAGTGTACTTCAATTATTATCAGATTATGCCTGTGTTTTTTTTCTCTACATGTAAAATTTAACATGCATTATGTTTTATATAACACCATAAAATTATTTCAAAAGCCTGTAGCAACGCACGGGCATTCTACTAGTATTACTAGTTAATTAGTCCAATAGTAGATGACATGTGGACCCACTGTAGTTTAAAGAAAAACAAAAATTTAGTCTAATTCAATGACATGTGGCCCCTACACTATTCATATGTTGACTAGTCAACATTTTACTGGGTCAACCCAGCCACACTGGCCCCATTGTCACGGCTACAATAGCACTAGGTGACAAAAGTATTTAGCTGTTATATTTTTGAATTAAAAGAATTCTATAAATTCAAGAAAATCATTTAAACTTTGAACAATCATAGAAAAATAACCGTAACTCGGATGAAAATACTTTGTACATGAAAGTTGCTCAGAACGACGAGACGAATTCGAATATGCAGCCCGTTCGTCCGCCACACATCCCTAGCATAGAGAATACACAACTTTCCCCCTTCTGTTCATCTGTCCGAAAAAGCAAAACGCCGGGGATACTTTCCCGGATGTTTCCCCCCTTCGCCGATATCACCTACTACCGCGTTAGGGCACACCTAGCACCGCTCGTAGTCATGTCATGCATCATCATGCTTATGATTGCATTATATTTATTGTTTCTTCCCCCTCTTCTCTCCGGTAGACTACGAGACCGACGCCGCTGCTACCCCGGTCGACTACGGTGTTGACAACCCCTCCTTCTTGCCAGAGCAACCAGGCAAGCCCCCCTTCATCACCATATATCGCCTATTCCTTCTCTCTACTGCTTGCATTAGAGTAGTGTAGCATTTTACTGCTTTCGGTTAATCCTATTCTGTTGCATAGCCTGTCATTGTTGCTACAATTGTTGATACTTTTACCTGCTATCCTAATGCTTAGTATAGGATGCTAGTGTTCCCTCAATGGCCCTACACTCTTGTCCGTCTGCCATGCTATACTACTGGGCCGTGATCACTTCGGGAGGTGATCACGGGCATATGCTATATACTTTATACTGTTACATTACTCATGATACTGTTTGGAGATGGGGGCTGAAGGGGCAGGTGGCTCCATCCTGGTAGAGGTGGGCCTGGGTTCCGATGGCCCCCGACTGTTACTTTGTGGCGGAGCGACAGGGCAGGTTGAGACCACCTAGGAGAGAGGTGGGCCTGGCCCTGGTCGGCGTTTGCGGTTACTTCATAATAACACTCTTAACGAGATCTTGGTATTTGATCTGAGTCTGGCCACTGGCCTATACGAACTAACCAACTACGAGGGAACAGTTATGGGCACTCGGCGTCGTGGTATCAGCCGAAGCCTTCGTGACGTCAGCGACTGAGCGGCGCGCGCCGAATTGGACTGGAACGCCTGCTAGGCTAGGTCTGCTTTTGGCCGCCCACGCAACGTGCAGGTGTGCAATGGGCGATGGGCCCAGACCCTTGCGCCATAGGATTTAGACCGGCGTGTTGACCTCTCTGTTGTGCCTAGGTAGGGCTGCGATGTGTTGATCTTCCGAGGCCGGGCATGACCCAGGAAAGTGTGTCCGGCCAAATGGGATCGAGCGTGTTGGGTTATGTGGTGCACCCCTGCAGGGAAGTTTATCTATTCGGATAGCCATGATCTTCGGTAACAGGACGACTTGGAGTTGTACCTTGACCTTATGACAACTAGAACCGGATACTTAATAAAACACACCCTTCCAAGTGCCAGATACAACTCGGTGATCACTCTCTCACAGGGCGACGAGGAGGGGTTCGCCGGGTAGGATTATGCTATGCGATGACACTTGGTGAACTTACCATCTACTCTCTTCTACATGCTGCAAGATGGAGGCTGCCAGAAGCGTAGTCTTCGACAGGACTAGCTATACCCCTCTTATTCTGGTATTCTGCAGTTCAGCCCACCGATATTGCCCCTTTACACAGATACCCCTGCATATGTAGTGTAGATCCTTGCTTGCGAGTACTTTGGATGAGTACTCACGGTTGCGTTGCTCCCCCTTTTCCCCTTTTCCTTTCTATCTGGTTGTCGCAACCAGATGCTGGAGCCCAAGAGCCAGACGCCACCGTCGACGACGACTCCTACTACATCGGAGGTGCCTACTACTACGTGTAGGCCCGTGACGACGACCAGGAGTAGTTTAGGAGGATCCCAGGCAGGAGGCCTGCGCCTCTTTCGATCTGTATCCCAGTTTGTGCTAGCCTTCTTATGGCAAACTTGTTTAACTTATGTCTGTACTTAGATATTGTTGCTTCTGCTGACTCGTCTATGATCGAGCACTTGTATTCGAGCCCTCGAGGCCCCTGGCTTGTATTATGATGCTTGTATGACTTATTTATGTTTAGAGTTGTGTTGTGATATCTTCCCGTGAGTCCCTGATCTTGATCGTACACCTTTGCGTGCATGATTAGTGTACGATTGAATCGGGGGCGTCACAAGTTGGTATTAGAGCCGACTGCCTGTAGGAATCCCCTTCCACACTCCTTGGCCGAAGTCAAGTCTAGTCACTGAAAAACTTTTACTAACATGGCTGTGTGTCCTACGGGCCCACGTCGCCATTGGGTGGTATTAGGATCTTTTACTCCTCGATCTGTACTCTGGGAATCTAATCTCTCTTCTATTCGGGTTAAATGATTTTACTAAATCTGACTCTAGGTACTCGTAACTACTTTCTCCCGGGGATCCCCTTCGGTCCAGATGATCGCCTGCTGCACCAGAAAATTTTGAAGATACTCTCCGACATTTCCCCGAGACCCTTGTGCCCTTCGTCGTTGCAATTCCATACCACCGATAAATCCCTACGGAAAACTACATACACTTGTCGTCCATAACTTCACTTCCAGTTGTTGTTGTTATTACAAGATACCCCGAAATACTTCGGATATTCCGAGAATCCTTTGTGTCTGCTGCCTTGCAGCTCCTTTTCCTCATGAATACCCTTACGGACAATTCCTCGCACTTATCGAGTATCTACTCATTCCTAGTTGTTTATATGTTTCATAAAAGTTTTCAAAATACCATTCGATCGTTCAAAATTCCTGAGCATCCTATTGCTCTTGAAATTCTTGCTTGCTTGCATTATGGTTAATCCCATAAGTCTCGTAATCTTATTGGCATCTCTTGTCATTATCATTTTGAGTCCGTTGATTCAGTTTGTTGCGAATGCTTGCAATCCCCAATCAGATCCTAGAATTCATCCTTCCGGCTCAGACGTCGTTTTAAACATGAGCTGGTTCTCGCCAATCAAATTGTCGTCGATTGTGCCCCTAGGTCTATTGAACTTATCCATTCTTGATCAGAGCGTCTACTTCTGATCCTTCGCTTTGTAAATCATAATTCCTTTGCAATTGAGCTCTAAGTTATTCAGTTGTTTCTATAATCCAATGTCTTTGCATTGATTCTTCCTCTAGTTGTGTGTCGATACTCACATCAGATCCTTTGTGGACCACCAGATCCTTTGTTGGATTTTATCCGACAATGTCCTTCTTATTCAATAACCTTGTGAGCCTTTCCTAGGATACATAATGCCTTTGTGAAATTGTATCCTCTACTTTCTCAACCATGCTCTGCTTTCGAGCATGTGATAATTACTCTCGAAGCTTGTGGTATATGTTCCTAAGAGACCCTGATGGGTTGAACCTATGCCTTTAATAATCTGTGTGAACCCGGAAACTACTGCGGGTCATACTCTACTGTTGTTATGTCAGATAAAATTTCAACACAACTTCGTTGAAGGCGAGAAGTGAATGAAAGGTTATGAATTAGAGAAGTGGGAGTCGACCTTGAACTTTGTGTTCATGCCCATGGACACGATATATATCCTATCATGGAAGCTTCGTGTAATAATAACTATTTCCTTGATAAATATCATCTGGTATCTGTGAATTGATCCTTTGGAACCATGGATCTGACCATGATTGTTCTCATTTGATTCTATTTCTTGGACAGGTTAAAGTACTTGTCTTCTGCAGGTTAGTACGCGTGCCCAACCTCTATTTTGTTCTACCTTCGAGTATTACCCCCTGGTATCTCGAGGATATCAACCCATTGCACTTCATCTTATGAATTTCTGATGAAGTAGTACCATTCCCCGTCATAATCACTCCACGGGTTCTGGGTTGTCGTCAATCAAGAACGCCGATTAGTGTATCGAATCTGCACTACAATTCAGTACCTTCTAGTACTTTGTTGTTGAAGAGTTTAATACTCCATCACGTCATTCCTAGCCTGATTGACTATATTCATTATTGTGCCAAAAAAAATAACTGTGCTACCTGGTCCTTCTTCCCGTAGCACAATTTTGGACGATGAGATAACCTTACACCGATCTTCCTCGTCGTATCATTTCACCTTGAACACCAAGCTTGATTTCGAGTTTGTCTCATACCCTTGGTGCCAATAACCTTTTGCCTCATCATTCCTTTGACTTGATGTCATCGCCGATCGATTACATCTTCATGAAATCTCGCGACAAATGTGTCATGAACATCATCAACATTCTGAGCTCTAGCAAGATATCTATCGAATTCCTGATGAGAAATACCACCCTTTGCTCTCGATGATTTGTTTTATCATCGACCACTTTATTGCCTTTCATTCAACACAAACTTGGTCGTGCTTTGTGTTATACCTTGATCTCCTTGCTATCCAGCAATTGTTCTTCTTTACCTTGGAGTATTACCATCTTTTATGTCAGGAATGTTGTGAGAATTGCACCACCGCTCAAGAAATTCTTTATATAGTAATACTTATCACCATCTCCATTCATTTCCTGGTCTCCGTGTTGTTTCTAACCGGAATACCGACAAATGGACTGTGAGGTGTAAAATTCAAAACTTCTAGCAACCCTATTGCTTGTAAGTTAATGAATGATAGTTTCATTCTTTGTGTATTGGTTACTGAATCACCATTCTAAACATTGATCATGCTACCTAAGCCCATATTATGGGTGCATCTTTCAACCAATGTTTAATTATGTAGGTTTTCCTCGAGCATACATCATTATACCATTTGATCTCGCAAAATGTTATCTCCTTGTTCACATAATTGTGGAAATCCATCATTTGGGAATCTCGATGATTTGTCGCTGAGTCCATCAGCCACCTCCTCATCCTCTCCTTGGTTTACTGATGAACTCTTGTTTCGGAACTCGCTTCCATAGTTCATTTCCCGAGAATCTTATGATGTCTTCTCGTCAATTCGTGTCGCACCTTTTTATCTCAGGATCCTAAGTCCGAGGTATCCTGACACCAATCAGATCCGAATCTCGGTCAGATATGATGGTTGGAACATATTTTCAAGAGTTATAACATTGGTCTTTATATGACCTGGTAAGGTGATGTCATGCCTAGCACACCTGGCCGGAGGACCTATTGTTACAGTTTCCTTTTTAACAAGGTTAACCATTTTTCCATGAGGAAATTGAATGCTTTGTTTGATAAGTTTATCCTGATGGATCCTTCGTGTATCCGAAGTCTGACCTTTGCTTGAAGACCATGCCAATGCTATATCGAAGCATGTTTGTGGTACTCCGACTTTCAGTAGGAGCATTTGAAGCACAATGCTAAATTTTCTTTGTCCATTATCCAAACACTGTTGTATGGGTAATGCCATGAAATTCCTCTCCTATTACCTAAATGGTTTTCTACTTTCTATCCTGTCATGGATATCGTGCTCTGCTTGTCCTTGGGAAGGATATACCCCTGAAGTATGTGTTTAAACACATTTTCCTTTCCGTTGTCTTGTTTAACCTTTCTCATGGTTTATATGATCTAAGCAGTAATGATTCGCTGCTTATGTAAACACCTCGGTGTACAACTCTGTCGGTAAGACCCTATTACTATTGTTGATGACATTCTAGTAGCCACCGATGGACGAGAACCTTGTCTATTGGTCCGCCTCGTTCAACGAGCAGGAAAATGGTTCTCTTCGCCCCTCACCCTTGGTACCGACATTGTTGCCGACATAACTAATAGGCTACACTCCGACATGTCTTGCTATCATGACTGTGCAAGATGTCAACACCCTTCCTACTTTTAACCACATGGTGGGCCCATAACCCACAGTTCCACAGGATCGAAACCTGACTCTCCTATACACCCCTTGTTCCCGAAGTTATTCCTCGCGTGTGGCCTCGTATGTAATATACGAGCCACCGTCTGAGAGATCATCAATTCTAGTATCAGACACAATACTTATTCCCGTTGCTTGGAACCCCTTTTACGCCCTGTTTCAGGCATCGAACGATTGCCTGCCCGCTCGAACCTTCCCATGATTCCTCCTTACTTGGCTCTCGATATTTTCTTAAGTTTCAAATCGAGAGTTACTTGCCTCCACCTTCCCCGATATTATCGACCAGATAGTCAACCTTGCAGAGGTCCGTTCTCCCAGAATACCCACCCTTTATTCTTTCGTAAGTACGATGGAGTTCCAAAAAAAGACGTCGACTTCATCATGATGACCTGAAATAGAGAATTGAAGACATCAACGAAAGGGATTAACTTCTTCAAGAAGAGCAGCCAAGACCGAGAAGATCCGTTAGAATTTCGTAACCAGACTTTTCCCCCTTACTCCCCCTCTTAAATCTCGGGACAAGATTTCTTGTAGTGGAGGAGAATTGTGACGCCCGGATAATTAAGCTACAGTGAACCTCTGTTAATGATGCCACGTCACCTCGGTTACTGTTGATAAACTCGCGTCAGTTCGAAACCCAGTTCAAATTTCAAATTTAAAATAAAGGCAAACAAAAAAAGTTTTCAAATATTAAAACTAAATGTTTGGTGGAGCCAAATAATGCATAGGTAATTATGGTGGAGAAACCACACTTTTATGAAATGTTTAAATAATCTAAAATAAATAAACATTAGCTAAAACAATTAAATAAATGCCTTCTGAATTTTGTAAAATACTAAACTATTTTGTTCAGGGGTAAAACTTTTTGTGTAGTAGTTGGAATTGTAACTCTATTTTAGGTGTGGGTTTTACTTTTTGTAAAACTATAAAATATTAAAGAAATAAAAGAAAACAGAAAACAAAGGTAAGAATAAAAGAAAACAAAAGATAACAGAAAAAAGGAACAAAAGAGACCCTGGCCCATCTAGCCGAAAGGGCCCAGCCCACCCCCTCGTCCCGTTCCTCTGCTACAGGGAGGCAGGGGGATCGTGGCGCTCATCCCCCTGGCCATGGCCGCGCGAGCCCTGCGTGGCAGCCATCCACGGCCTCCCCCTCGGCATAAATAGCCCCCTCTCCCTCCGCCGAAACCCTAGACCACCCACATCCGTCTCCCCCTCGATCCCCCGTCTCCCCCATCCCCTTCTGCTTGATCTGAGCTCAGCGGTGACCGAGCTCCTTGCTGTCGTACCCTAGCCACCATCGTCCCCGCCGGCCGAGACCTCGCCAGAAGACGCACCTGCCTCCTCTACTTCATCTACAACCGCCGGATCGAGCTGGAGCGCTCCGTATCGTCGCCATTGAACCAGCTTCTCCGCCTTCGGCCACCGCATCCTGACCACCTCCGGCTGCCCCGAGCCGCTCCTCATCACCGATGTGAGCACCGCGCGTTTTCCCCTCTGTTCTCGCCTTTGATCTAGTCCGCTAGCTACCGTCGCCATTGCCGGAGCTCCGCCGCCGCTGCCGAGCTCCGTGCCATCACTCTAGTGCTCCCCCAGCACATAAGCGTGGTCGTGGCGTTGCTTAGAAGCAGCCTAGCCCGTCAGTTCATCAGGTGCGAGCCCGTGTTCCCGTATCCCTTGAGCCGAGCCACTGCCTCCACCTAACCTCGTCACCGACGTCTTCTCCGGCCACAAACCCCCGCACCCACGTGCGCCTACCCTGCCTACGCCGCATGCCCGCTCCTACCCGCGCACAACCGCACCACGCGCCGCCGCCCTCCCGGCCACGCTACGCACAGGCCCAGCCGCGCCCGCCGCGGACCTCTGGCCGTGAACGGCTGCGCCCAGTCGTGCCTCCGCGCGCGCCCGGTTGCGCGTGGCCTCGCCCGCTGCTCGTCCCTGCTGCTTCGCTGATGCGCTGTTGCTGCTCTTGCCGTTGTTGTGCTGCTGCCTCGCTGCTGTTCCTGTGTGCCACTGCTTATTGCTAGTTCTGCTGCTATGTGCTGCTAGTTGCTGCTTGCTTCTGCTGCTCGCTAGCTGCTCGTTGCTTAGCTGCGGCTATTGCCTACTGCAGCTGCTGGCCATGGCCGCCGTGGCCTTGTGCCCGTGCGTGCTAAGTGCTAACCCTGGCTAGCCCTGTGTGTGCGTGTGTTCTGGTTGTGTAGGGCCGGCCCAAATCCTAGATTAGGGACTAATTTAGTTAGTTAGTCTAATTAGTATTACTAGTTAATTAGTCCAATAGTAGATGACATGTGGACCCACTGTAGTTTAAAGAAAAACAAAAATTTAGTCTAATTCAATGACATGTTGCCCCTACACTATTCATATGTTGACTAGTCAACATTTGACTGGGTCAACCCAGCCACACTGGCCCCATTTTCATACACTACGGCTACAATAGCACTAGGTGACAAAAGTATTTAGCTGTTATATTTTCGAATTAAAAGAATTCTATAAATTCAAGAAAATCATTTAAACTTTGAACAATCATAGAAAAATAACCGTAATTCGGATGAAAATACTTTGTACATGAAAGTTGCTCAGAACGACGAGACAAATCCGGATACGCAGCCCGTTCATCCGCCACACATTCCTAGCATAGAGAATACACAACTTTCCCCCTTCGGTTCATCTGTCTGAAAACGCAAAACGCCGGGGATACTTCCCCAGATGTTTCCCCCCTTCGCCGGTATCACCTACTACCGCGTTAGGGCACACCTAGCACCGCTCGTAGTCATGTCATGCATCGTCATGCTTATGATTGCATTATATTTATTGTTTCTTTCCCCTCTTCTCTCCGGTAGACTACAAGACCGACGCCGCTGCTACCCCGGTCGACTACGGTGTTGACAACCCCTCCTTGCCAGAGCAACCAGGCAAGCCGCCCCTTCATCACCAGATATGGCCTATTCCTTCTCTCTACTGCTTGCATTAGAGTAGTGTAGCATGTTACTGCTTTCAGTTAATCCTATTCTGCTGCATAGCCTGTCATTGTTGCTACAATTGTTGATACCTTTACCTACTATCCTAATGCTTAGTATAGGATGCCAGTGTTCCATCAGTGGCCCTACACTTTTGTCCGTCTGCCATGCTATACTACTGGGCCGTGATCACTTCGGGAGGTGATCACGGGCATATGCTATATACTTTATATTGTTACATTACTCATGATACTGTTCGGAGATGGGGGCTGAAGGGGCAGGTGGCTCCATCCCGGTAGAGGTGGGCCTGGGTTCCCGACGGCCCCCGGCTGTTACTTTGTGGCGGAGCGACAGGGCAGGTTGAGACCACCTAGGAGAGAGGTGGGCCTGGCCCTGGTCGGCATTCGCGGTTACTTCATAATAACACTCTTAACGAGATCTTGGTATTTGATCTGAGTCTGGCCACTGGCCTATACGAACTAACCAACTACGCGGGAACAGTTATGGGCACTCGGCGTCGTGGTACCAGCCGAAGCCTTCGTGACGTCAGCGACTGAGCGGCGCGCGCCGGATTGGACTGGAACGCCTGCTAGGCTAGGTCTGCTTTCGGCCACCCACGCAACGTGCAGGTGTGCAATGGGCGATGGGCCCAGACCCTTGCGCCATAGGATTTAGACCGGCGTGCTGACCTCTCTATTGTTCCTAGGTAGGGCTGCGATGTGTTGATCTTCTGAGGCCGGGCATGAGCCAGGAAAGTGTGTCCGGCCAAATGGGATCGAGCATGTTGGGTTATGTGGTGCACCCCTGCAGGGAAGTTTATCTATTCGAATAGCCGTGATCTTCGGTAACAGGACGACTTGGAGTTTTACCTTGACCTTATGACAACTAGAACCAGATACTTAATAAAACACACCCTTCCAAGTGCCAGATACAACTCGGTGATCACTCTCTCACAGGGCGACGAGGAGGGATTCGCCGGGTAGGATTATGCTATGCGATGACACTTGGTGAACTTACCATCTACTCTCTTCTACATGCTGCAAGATGGAGGCTGCCAGAAGCGTAGTCTTCGACAGGACTAGCTATACCCCTCTTATTCTGGTATTCTGCAGTTCAGCCCACCGATATTGCCCCTTTACACAGATACCCCTGCATATGTAGTGTAGATCCTTGCTTGCGAGTACTTTGGATGAGTACTCACGGTTGCTTTGCTCCCCCTTTTCCCCTTTTCCTTTCTTCCTGGTTGTCGCAACCAGATGCTGGAGCCTAGGAGCCAGACGCCACCGTCGATGACGACTCCTACTACACCAGTGGTGCCTACTACTACGTGTAGGCCGCTGACGACGACCAGGAGTAGTTTAGGAGGATCCCAGGTAGGAGGCCTGCGCCTCTTTCGATCTGTATCCCAGTTTGTGCTAGCCTTCTTAAGGCAAACTTGTTTAACTTATGTCTGTACTCAGATATTGTTGCTTCCGCTGACTCGTCTATGATCGAGCACTTGTATTCGAGCCCTCGAGGCCCCTGGCTTGTATTATGATGCTTGTATGACTTATTTATGTTTAGAGTTGTGTTGTGATATCTTGCCGTGAGTCCCTGATCTTGATCATACACGTTTGCGTGCATGATTAGTGTACGATTGAATCGGGGGCGTCACAAACCCTAACCATCAAGAGTAAAATCAGGAATGTGGAACTAGCTGGACCAGTGGGTGGCGCACATGCTTTTCGAAGAGAATATAGGAACATTAGGTGACCAATTAAACGTTCTCTGTTTTAGTAATATGAGCATCATATCATATTCGTATTTCAACACATAAGCTTTGGAATTATGAGTGGCATGTTGTTTCACTTGATGGGTTGAGGTCTCGAGAAGCAGTGCTAGCACGACACAAAGCAGTGAAGCACCTACGATGATGGTAGTGAATATAAAGGGGGGAAACCATAAGCTTTACGAGTATAGTGACCGTGCCATGGCGGATCTGAAGGTGCAAACTGGACAAAGCTACTTCGCAACCAATGTTTGCTTTCAACTAGCCACTACGTTTGGTACGGACAAGAAAAGTACAGTAAACAATTTACAATCTATTTTCCGGGTGAGATCAATAACTTAAGCACATATGGAAGAGTACCACCTCTCTTGCGATGCCGTGTAGGCCCCTGCTGATACGTTGAGGGTGCTGCGGGTGCGATGGCTGTCGTCGGCGGGGAAGAAGACTTTAGACGGCAGACGGCCGGGTCGGGGGATAAATCCTGTTGCCGTGGACGAGGCAGTCGTAGGAGCGACAACGGAAAGGTGGACGACGGCGCCGGTGGACGACGGCGCCGATGAAGCGAGATGACGCAATGAAAGGATCCTGGTCGGGCACCATGGATGAGAGACGTCCATCTCTTGCAGTGGACGACGGGGTAGGGGTAGCGGCTCCGGCAAGGTGGAGGATGGGGTGGCGGACGGAGGAGGCTGGCCGCAGTGGGGAGGTTGTCGTGGCGCCGACGGTGTATGAATGGGGAAATGGAGGGGGAGGGGGGATATCTCAAACTTTGGGACGCGCTTGTCTGAAATGTGGGAAAGTTACGAACTTATCCCCCGTTTAAAATTTCAGACATCACGTCGGTTGGGGATAGGACGGTAATATCGCATCTCCCAAATATTTGCCGGTAACGATTTCGGGCGAGGAGAGGGTGTTTTGCCGCCCACGGTTGGCGCCCACGGTGTATGAACGGGGCTGACAGGTAGGGTGGTTGTGTCACGTCTGAGGGAAGTTACACATCTGCCCCTATTTAAAATATTAGCCTACATCGATTTCGGACGAGGAGAGTTTGTTTTGCCGCCCACCGGATGAATGGGGAAATGGAGGGAGAGACACATGTCTTTCGGACGAGCTTGAATCAAATGTGTTTTGCCGCCCACGTTTGGCGCCCACCGTGTCTGAATGGGCTCAGAGGCCGTCGTGTCACGTCTGATTGAAGTTACTAGTCTACCCCTATAGACAGCAGTGTAAATCCGGTTGATAAGGATGTCAAGTGTCAGGGGTAGACAGTAATTTCCATCTCACAAACACTTGCTTCGGGCAGCCCACAAATGATAGTGGGTGTTTAGCCGCTTTGTTCAAAACTTAGCATTCACGTTTGCCCTGGGCCCTGGCAACTAAATCCAAATCCAATTTTTATTCGATTATGAATATCCAGAGATAATTCTACGTTTTGTTATTTATTTCTTCAAAACCACAACAAATATTTATTCCACCTTTATATATGATTATGATTTAGAAATGCCATGATCTTCGAATTCAGCAGGTTGGATGGACTTTGAGTCAAACAGTTATTTCATCCAATATAATATGCTCACACGAAAAACAGTTCACCTCTTGTCAATCATACAAGTACTGAGGATTACCTTGCCTAAAAAATTTGGATCACTACAACTCATGGACAACATAGGGGGTCTTACAATATAATCCATTCAGAGACATGACACAACATGCAAGTACAATAATCTAATGACAATTTCAACTGGTATCTAAAGAAGAACGGGGATTACCCTGGGCTTCAGATAGCAGAAGCAGCAGGACCTCCTCCGTCTTCAAATGCAACATTCTTACTTCCTCCAATTCTTGGGTTGCTTGCATAATGCGTGCAGCTAATTGCATAATTTCCAGCTTCAAGATCGAGATTACCTCATTCATGGAAGCCACACCATCTCTTTCTGCCTCTAGTAGAGCCTCAAGAACTATAATATATGTGCTCAGACTGCTCTCCGGCGGTGTTGCCTCTGAACTGCTACCATCTGGTAACATGGATGGCGCACTGCTTCCACAAATAGATTCTGGGGTTGTACATTGTGTCCTAGTGTGAACATCATCCTGAAAGGTTTCCGCTGGACATAAGTAAGAGATAGTTATCGCATGATCCAGGCAGTAAGCTTACATGGTAAACGACATACGACTTATTGCCGAGCATGGCAAGCAATATTTAAATGGTTCGAAGCAGCATCAGCCGAAAAGATATTAAAATGGTAAGATGAATGTCGGTGTGGAATGACACCTATGGGATCACAAGAATTCCTACTACGGTTGCCGAGGCGCGGGGTTGCGAGAAGAGCAGGATTAGTAACCAGCACGAGGATCGTTTACCCAGGTTCGGGCTGTGAGGATGCGTAAAACCCTAGTCCTGCTTTGGTGGGTGTATTTCAGAGAGTTCTTGAGCTCTCGAACTAGCTGTGGTGAGTGTGTGGTTCGAAAGAGCCGAATCCTTCTCCAGTATGCCATGGGCCTCCTTTTATAGTCGAAAGGGGCTGCCACAGTGGCACACAGGAGGTGGAAAGGCGCACAGTTCTATGAGCTTATCGCTCGTATTACAGGACAAGACGCATTTAATGCGTAGCTTAGGTGTCCCCTTGCTTTATCGGGGACGGGGGCGAGGCCCGTCCCGTCCGTCGCCGCTCCTCCTTGCTTCGACACGCACCCTGGCTAGCGATGCATGCGGCGCCATGTAGGTAGGTAGGCAGCTGAGGTGGCGCGGTGGTGGAGCCTCCACGAAGATCTGCATGCCGCCACGCAGGCGCTTGATGAGTTGGCTTAGGAGCTGCATGTTGCCATGCAGGTGCCCGCCCAGCTGGTTGGGCTGGCAGCTGCATGGGAACGGTGGTGGATACTTGGTTGGTGCGGGCCTGGTAGTGGCCCTGCTGGCGTCCTCGGTGAGGGCCTTGCCGGGTGGCCCGGTAAGGGTCTTGTCGTGGCGCGCTGTCGTCCCCGGCAAGGACCTTGCCGAGGGTCTGGCGGCCTTCCTCGGCAAGGATCCTGCCGAGGATCTTCGTCTTCAAATCCTCATCCGATCTTGAGTGTTCCTTGTCTTCACAAAGATCTGCATGCCACCATGGAGGTGCCTCCCGAGCCTGGCCCAACGTGATGTTGGAGACCGTGGGCTCAAGGGTGGCTCGCTCTGTTGGTGTGGGGCGAGCTGCCCCGGCAAGGGTCTTGCCGGGGCTCCTGAGGCTGCCCTGGCAAGGGTCTTGCCGGGGGAACCTGCTTCGTCCCTCTGCTCTTTGTGGTCTTGGCCTTGGCGTTGCTCTGGTTATCTTGGGCTTCGGTCTTACCTTGGCTCACCTCCCCTGTTCCGCTTGGTGTGACCGATGGCGCGGCTCCGACTGCCCGTGCACAGATAAAGGGGTACAAAAGTGCGCCCCTCCTTTTGTACACCGACAATGAAACTAGGGATGTAAGTGGCAAATAAACAACATCCGCCAGTCCCATCTAGTTAGTTTTTGCTAGCTCCCTAGTTCATTTTCCTCAAAAAACAAAAACTCTTTTGAACTATCATACCACCAGTGGACTTTAATCGGGATTAAACGGGACCCAGTTGACATCCCTAGTTAAAAGGGAGTGTACCACCGCTATATTTAAGTTGCCTGGGCATCTAAGAAGTTGAAATAATCTGAGAAAGCACTTAACAGTGTGTCCTCATATAAACTACAAAGGCAGTCTTGTGATGAAGTTCAGAGGAAAAGTTAAGGACTCAAATGAACTAGGCATGCATTTCTTTACAATAGTATAGCAGGCACTGCTGACATATTGGCCAACTCAGATATTTGCGTAACAAGTAACAAACAAGCATTCGAATCAAGCAATACAGCAAAGCAGACAACTGAACTATTTGTAATTCTGTAGGATTACAGGTTGAGGGCACAAGCCAAGAAAGCAGCCCACGCGCATTACATTTCACATGTACTAAAACACACTGGCTTACCATATGTTGCTGTGAAGCCTCGCTGCTGTTGCAATGTTCTTTGAAGATATCGTCAGCATCCCGTGGTTGCAAATCTAGTTGTCGTAGTTTATTTTGCACCCTCTATTTAGGTAAACTTAATTTTAATCGCATGCACTGGTTCGAATTGATCATCAATGGTTCATCTAAACTAATGAAAGAAGGGTGTGTACATACACGACAATATATCTACTTCCCTCTATTTTTATGCTTGTTCGAGGTGCCAGCCCCAAAAGAACAAATATTTTGCTTGATGGGGTTGGCAGCTCCATAATTATTAGAAGCATCAAATTAGTCATGCAACTTGGGAAGATCAAGAACACACAAAAAATTAATGAATAGAGGCTCAAAGCAGTGATGTAATAGCTAGCATCAGAAAATGTAGGGTAAAACGAACAAAAAGCAGCGGAACCACATGCTAGTTTGCTTATGTGTAATTAAGCATGGAGAACATGAAGCAGTCTGATGGAACCAATAGGTGGCATCAGAATAACACCATTATCATAAATATAGCATGCAAGAAGTAAAATAGTAGGCAGTGATATCTAGGAAGTACAGTAATACTTAGGACAAAACTAAAGCATATTAACTATATGTGCACTGGTATGTCATTTAGCACATGTAACATGTTCACTGCCAGAAGTATGGCCCTACAGGTGCAAGCAGAATAATGCGTCTCATGAAAAATTGAATGATGTCCTGAAGAAATTCAAAGGTGCGGTGCTTATGCTAAGAAAGTGAACGTAGGCGCCGGCCGTTGGATAATAGTACCTGATTCTCGGCGGGGTATGGGTATCGTTGTCATACTTGATAGCTAAGGATCGTCGATGGTGCTCGTGTTGCAGTTGAGTTTGGGCCGGCTGTCTCCGTCGCTCAAGCGGCTCCGGTGCTTCGGTTGAGGCGCCTGTCGACATGCAAGAAAACTCATCTGTGGTAAGTGAACAGTTGCACGATTAAGAAGAGAAAAACCTAAGGAGTACAAATCGAAATAACCTGATGAGGCTGCGGCGTCAGTAAAGCAGGGCCGGTGGAGTTGAATATGGCATCTGTGGAGCGGGTCCGGTGCAGTGGACGAAGGCTTAGGCGGGCGCGGTGTACAGTGCTTTCGGTGAGCCGGACGAGGGCTTGTATGAAGGGCCAGCGATGGGGCAGACAAGGGAGTCAGTGAAGGGTCTACACTATGGTGGACGAGGGCGTCGGTTAAGCAGATCCGGTGCGGTGGACCATGATGGCAGTCAAGGAGATCTGGAACGGTGGACAAGCCAGTCGCTGAAGCAGCTCCGGTGAAGTGGTGAGTTGGCTGTTGGGGGTTCCAAGGTGCGGAAGGTAGATCCGGCGGGGTGTGAGGTCCACCGCTGCGGCGGAGGACTAGATTCGGCGGCTTGCCGTGGTTGGGGGGGTCGGGGAGGGGAAGGGGAGGGGCTCTGGGGAAGAATGTTGGGGGCAAAGAGGGGAAAACAATGGAGTTACCAAAGAATCCCTTTTCCGTTCATGTGGCAGGGGTAAAACAGGAATATCGCAAGGCTAAACTTTCGGGCGCGAGATATTTCCATGTGAGCGGGAATTTTGAAAGCTTTTGGCACCTAAAATTATAAGTGTTCTGCTCTTGTATGGCCGACTATGATATCATGGTCGAGAATTTAATTGTTTTGCATGCAAAAAAAAGTGCAAGTCTTGAAAATCAGTGTCTCCAACTCGAAACTTAGATTGTCCTTTCAATTCAAATATGGATCATTGAGCTAGTACAAGAAAATACCATCATATGGTCCAATTCAAATGAAATTCCAAATGTGTTTATCCTACATATGATGACAAAAGCAAAAATGTGTATGTGTATGAATAAAGTGGATGATTATAAAGTTTGAACATGCGTGTATGTGTATATCTCTAGGTTTGATATATGAATTTGAAATCACGAAATCCCGGCTTAAAAAATGTATCTCCGTTTAAATGAATTACAAAAGCTAATGATGGAGTCAAATTCCAAAATTCAAATCTTAGGTTTGTAATTCTAGTACATCAAGGTATATCACGCATGTTCAAAAGTATCGTTATCTCATAGTCCAAACTATGAAACAAATTGATCAACCATGAGTGCACACACTATTGACCATATATATCCCAATTACGCTAAAGTCCCTCAAATATAGACACCTCACTCTTTATCTGAAGCCAACCACCCCCCCCCCCCGCACACCCCCCACACACAAGTCATTCTCTCCCCCAGACACGAACACACGAGCACATTAACACCCCCCTATCTTCTAAAATCCGGATCCCAATATAGGTCTCTATCACTTTGTCTCTCGAGCATGCACACATCTCTTCCCCCACTCTCTAGGTCTCCCGGCATCTCTCTTTCCCAAGCACATGCACTATGTAGAGTGTATCTTCCCATACACACAAAACGTCGCCCCCAAACGTCTATCTGAAGGAAATATGCCATAGAGGCAATAATAAAGTTATTATTTATTTCCTTATATCATGATAAATGTTTATTATTCATGCTAGAATTGTATTAACCGGAAACATAATACTTGTGTGAATACATAGACAAACAGAGTGTCACTAGTATGCCTCTACTTGACTAGCTCGTTGATCGAAGATGGTTATGTTTCCTATCCATAGACATGAGTTGTCATTTGATTAACGGGATCACATCATTAGGAGAATGATGTGATTGACTTGACCCATTCCGTTAGCTTAGCACTCGATCGTTTAGTATGTTGCTATTGCTTTCTTCATGACTTATACATGTTCCTATGACTATGAGTATGCAACTCCCGTTTACCAGAGGAACACTTTGTGTGCTACCAAATGTCACAACGTAACTGGGTGATTATAAAGGTGCTCTACAGGTGTCTCCAAAGGTATTTGTTGGGTTGGCGTATTTCGAGATTAGGATTTGTCACTCCGATTGTCGGAGAGGTATCTCTGGGCCCACTCAGTAATACACATCACTATAAGCCTGGCAAGCATTGTGACTAATGAGTTAGTTGCGGGATGATGTATTACGGAATGAGTAAAGAGACTTGCCGGTAACGAGATTGAACTAGGTATCGAGATACCGACGATCGAATCTCGGGCAAGTAACATACCGATGACAAAGGGAATAACGTATGTTGTTATGCGGTCTGACCGATAAAGATCTTCGTAGAATATGTGGGAACCAATATGAGCATCCAGGTTCCGCTATTGGTTATTGACCGGAGAGGTGTCTCGGTCATGTCTACATAGTTCTCGAACCCGTAGGGTCCGCACGCTTAACGTTACGATGACAGTTATATTATGAGTTTATATGTTTTGATGTACCGAAGGTTGTTCGGAGTCCCGGATGTGATCACGGACATAACGAGGAGTCTCGAAATGGTCGAGACATAAAGATTGATATATTGGAAACCTATGTTTGGATATCGGAAGTGTTCCGGGTGAAATCCGGATTTTTCCGGAGTACCGGGAGGTTACCGGAACCCCCCGGTAACTTAATGGGCCTTAGTGGGCCTAGGTGGAAGAGAGGAGAGGAGGCCAGGGCAGGGCCGCATGCCCCTCCCCCCAGTCCGAATAGGACAAGGAGAGGGGGGCGGCGCCCCCCTTTCCTTCCTCCCCTCCACCTCTTCCCCCTCTCTCTCCTAGTCCAACATGGAAAAGGGGGGAGTCCTACTCCCGGTAGGAGTAGGACTCCTCCTGGCGCGCCTCTCCCCTTGGCCGGCTGAACCCCCCTTGCTCCTTTATATACGGGGGCAGGGGGGCACCTCTAGACACACAATTGATCATCGATCTCTTAGCCGTGTGCGGTGCCCCCCTCCACCATATTACACCTCGATAATATCGTAGCGGTGCTTAGGCGAAGCCCTGCGTCGGTAGAACATCATCATTGTCACCACACCGTCGTGCTGACAAAACTCTCCCTCAACACTCGGCTGGATCGGAGTTCGAGGGACGTCATCAAGCTGAACGTGTGCTGAACTCGGAGGTGCCGTGCGTTCGGTACTTGATCGGTCGGATCGTGAAGACGTACGACTACATCAACCGCGTTGTGTTAAACGCTTCCGCTTTCGGTCTACGAGGGTACGTGGACAACACTCTCCCCTCTCGTTGCTATGCATCACGATGATCTTGCGTGTGCGTAGGAATTTTTTTGAAATTACTACGTTCCCCAACACTATCTCCCTAGTTTTGTGGTTCTCGCACACTCACCTCACACACCACCCCCACTGCAAACAAGCACACTTTGTCTCCTTGTGCACCACTGATACGTCCCCAACGTATCTATAATTTATGAAGTATTCATGCTATTATATTATCCATCTTGGATGTTTAATGGGCTTTAATATGCACTTTTATATGATTTTTGGGACTAACCTATTAACCTAGAGCCCAGTGCCAGTTTCTGTTTTTTCCTTGTTTCGGTGTTTCGCAGAAAAGGAATATCAAACGGAGTCCAAACGGAATGAAACCTTCAGGAGCGTGATTGTTGGAACGAACGTGATCCAGGAGACTTGGAGTAGAAGTCAAGGAAGCTTCGAGGTGGCCACAAGTTAGGGAGGCGCGCCTGCCCCCTGGGCACGCCCCCACCCTCGTGGGCCCCTCGTGGCTCCCCTGACCGACTTCTTTCGCCTATATATGTCCATATACCCTAGAAACATCGAAGAACAGAATAGATCGGGAGTTCCGCCGCCGCAAGCCTATGTAGCTACCAAAAACCAATTGGGACCCTGTTCCGGCACCCTGCCGGAGGGGGGATCCCTCACCGGTGGCCATCTTCATCATCCCGGCGCTCTCCATGACGAGGAGGGAGTAGTTCACCCTCGGGGCTGAGGGTATGTACCAGTAGCTATGTGTTTGATCTCTCTCTCTCTCGTGTTCTTGAGGTGGTACGATCTTGATGTATCGCGAGCTTTGCTATTATAGTTGGATCTTATGATGTTTCTCCCCCTCTATTCTCTTGTAATGGATTGAGTTTTCCCTTTGAAGTTATCTTATCGGATTGAGTCTTTAAGGATTTGAGAACACTTGATGTATGTCTTGCATGTGCTTATCTGTGGTGACAATGGGATATCACGTGATTCACTTGATGTATGTTTTGGTGATCAACTTGCGGGTCCCACTCGTGAACTTATGCATAGGGGTTGGCACACGTTTTCGTCTTGACTCTCCAGTAGAAACTTTGGGGCACTCTTTGAAGTTCTTTGTGTTGGTTGAATAGATGAATCCGAGATTGTGTGATGCATATCGTATAATCATACCCACGGATACTTGAGGTGACATTGGAGTATCTAGGTGACATTAGGGTTTTGGTTGATTTGTGTCTTAAGGTGTTATTCTAGTACGAACTCTATGATAGATCGAACGGAAAGAATAGCTTCATGTTATTTTACTACGGACTCTTGAATAGATTGATCAAAAAGAATAACTTTGAGGTGGTTTCCACACCCTACCATAATCTCTTCGTTTGTTCTCCGCTATTAGTGAATTTGGAGTGACTCTTTGTTGCATGTTGAGGGATAGTTATATGATCCAATTATGTTATTATTGTTGAGAGAACTTGCACTAGTGAAAGTATGAACCCTAGGCCTTGTTTCCTAGCATTGCAATACCGTTTTTGCTCACTTTTACCACTTGTTACCTTGCTGTTTTTATATTTTCAGATTACAAAAACCTATATCTACCATCCATATTTCACTTGTATCACCATCTCTTCGCTGAACTAGTGCACCTATACAATTTACCATTGTATTGGGTGTGTTGGGGACACAAGAGACTCTTTGTTATTTGGTTGCAGGGTTGTTTGAGAGAGACCATCTTCATCCTACGCCTCCCACGGATTGATAAACCTTAGGTCATCCACTTGAGGGAAATTTGCTACTGTCCTACAAACCTCTGCACTTGGAGGCCCAACAACGTCTACAAGAAGAAGGTTGTGTAGTAGACATCAACCACTCTCCTCTTTCTATCTCTCCCACATGCAGACCCGCCCCAGATCCTTCCCTGTATACATATATGCCGTGACTCTTTCCATAGCTCCCTAATGTATCATCATTCTCAATCTCGCATGTTGTTCTCTACACCGTCTATTCTAGATCTCTCATGAAGTCCCTATCACACACACGATGACTCGCTTCCCTTGCGTCTCTGTACATAGGCCAATTTCGAACAACATCAACATTGTCTCCCTATCTATACGCCATTTATGGACACAAACGACCCCTCTCCCCCCTCTCTTCCTCTCTCTCTCTCTCTCTGTCGCTCTCTCTCTCTCTCTCTCTCTCGCTCTCACACCCCTCTCCCACACACACTCGATGTCTCTTCCAAATAGTCTGCTCCCCGCCCACCCATGCTATCCCGCTACTACACATGCCTTTGTCTCTCTCTGACACACATGTCACACCATTCCCCCTTCCCTTATACTAGGTTTACATCATTAATTAGTGGTATCTCTACTCCACATACACACACTCCCTCTCACACACAAACGCGCACACAAACACACACAGACACGCACAAACACCCATTTATCTGGATCCTCGTCTCTCCCCATGTCCGCATGTGTATCTCACACACTCACTCTCTGATTATGTCTATGTGTCTCCATGTTACACAACACAAAGCCCCATGTACATGTCTCTCTCTACTCCACACACATAGACACAAAGAATCTCTTATCATTGCCTCAGTCTCTAGACATATAACACACGCACACTGTCTCTCTCTCTCTCTCTCGCAAACACGCCCAACAAGGGTTTCCCCGTGAATAACTTACCGTATATTCATCAACAGTCGTGGCAGTACAGCGAACACGAGACGTGAAAAAGAATAAATCTACACGTGCGTAGACCACCTAGTATGACTACTAGGACTAGAGCAAGCCGAAAACGCGCCGCCGTCACCCCCTCCTTATCGGCGACGGGAAAACCTTTGTTTTACACATTTGAGAAGTCATTGTGCTAAGGCCCCACATGCTGAGGCGTTGAATAGAATGCAGATCCTAGTTTACGGAAACAAGTATCGATAATACGTTTGTATCTCCATACTTATATTTCTTCTCTTATAAAAAACCGAGTTGGTGATGATGGTACGCGTGCCATCTTACAATATAGACCGTCCGATCTATATCTGACAGATGGAAATTAAACTAAAAGATACCCGCACCTCTCTCCACACTTGCAGACAAGGCCTTCCCTCGTTCATCCTTATCTCCAACAACCTCATTGTTGAGCGATTAAAAAAGGAAGCCTTTGCAACAAACTGGCCTGGTGGCCGCTGCCGGCGTCGTCCATCCCCATGCCTCCGCTCAGTCCGACCACCAATCACCACCATGCCCCACTCCTCTTCACCTTATCTCCTATTTCTGGATATATCATTAGTTTTTACACATGGGATTACTCCTGCATGGGTCAATCACAACAAGTGTTTTATATAAAAAAATGCATCTTGATGTTCCGTGCAATGCACGGACATCTTGCTGGTACTCCTACAGAAGACTAAGTTGGTGATGATGGTGTGTCTGCCATTCGTCATTTCTGACCATTAGATCTACATCTAACGACTGTGAGGTAAGTTGTTGCCTTTTCTCACCAACATCCCACTTCTCTACCAATTTGCAGAAATACCCATAATTAGTATCTTAAAACCAACCACATCCCTCCCTCACCTCACCAAAACATACCAAGGAATATATTCTGATTGAAACATAATATATCTCTAGTGATATATGTATATCAAAATTAGAGTGTTTTGTATCCAGTTTGTGAATAAGTATTATTCTAATTATGATCCGTTGCAACGCACGTGAACATTGCTAGTATTTCCAACCATGCAAAAAAATGCTAGTATTTCCATAGTTTCGAGTTTTCCATCAAGATATTAGTCACTCATGGTTGATATTTACTTTCAATCACGTACACATATGCACTATGTAACTAGCCTTGCTTATTGGCTTCCAAAGCTTATTTTTTACTCCTACTTACAATATGTAGAGTATTTAACAAAAAAACTACAACTTTCAACCAGCCCTAGGAAGAAACTATTGTACAAAAAATAGCAAAAACATACCCAAAATTTCTTAATCCGCACCAAAAACTACTACCTAGTGCCGATTAGGCTCATTCAAACCCGTTTATGACAGGGTTGGCCCACACGTTCGTGCTGACGAGGCAGCTTAAACCAACACATTTTGTTTGACTATTACATAAGGGACCCACATCTGACCTTCTATCCTGTTATTCCCCCTCAAATCATTATTTTTCCTGAACATTACTTCAAACAGTACTGATGCGTGTTCGTCGGTGGCGCCGGTGATGAGCGAGTTAGGGGCGCTCCGCCGGACTGGTCGGACGCCGCGCTGGCCTCTGCACGGGTTGGCAGGCTAGCCCGAGCATGGCTCACGAGCGAGCAAGCCGGCGCGCTGGCCTTCGCTCGAGCCAGATGGCTGGCCTTAGCGCAGCGCGCGCAAGCAAGCCGGCGCGCCGCCGTGCTAATCTAGCTAGAAAACCTTGCAGACAAGCAGCTGGACGGAGCTATCTTGGCTAGCTAGCGGCCGCGAGCGCCGGACGGAGCTGGCATCCAGGCTGCCGCAAGATGGGCTCCGCACCGCCGGCGGTTTTGACTTCGCCTTCTGCTGGCGGCGGTTGCTGCGTCCCATGGCCGAGGATGACTAGGTGGACGGGCCGGAGGTAGGAGGTCACTCGGGGATTTTTGTGCAGACTGACATATAGGTCCCACAAGTCATAACGCCAAACTTGCCGGTCGAATAGAAGGCGTTGACTTAAGGGGCGACATGGGTTGAAACATGCCTATAACGGCACTTTTAGAGTAGTCGTTTCTTGGTAGGGCTGGTTGGTAAGGGCATGTACAATGGTTGATAAGGTAGTCTTATCTTAAGTCTGCCACGTATGCAAGTGGTAGTAGTTTCTTGGCATTATTAGTGGTTTCTTGGAAGGAACAATGTACTACTAGCGACAAAAGGCGATTCTAGGTTGCGTTGTACTCCAACAAGTACTACTAGTGGTCGTTTTGTGGGTTCGATCCCGGCCGAACGCACGGCGGCCTTTTTTTTAAATAGTAAGTTCACCGCAAGCCAATATTGTACACGGGTAGTTTGAGTTTTGAAGTCGAACGGACGTGCCGCACCACAATCTGGGTGCACTGGATAGCCTAGCCACGTGAATGGGTTTTCCTTCCCATCATCTCGTGGCTCGCGTGCTCGCCCTAGCCGCACCTCACTTGCAGCTTCCTCGTCAGCTAGTAGCATATTTAAACTAGCGCCTCCCAATTAAGCCCGAGGAGCCGGAAAAGCTTGGCGTGGCATTGGGAACTGTGCAATATGGCTCTGTACGTAAAGTGCTACTAGTACTGTACTACTCTGTAGCTTGTGGCGTTGCACGCATGGACTTCACTCCATTATCGGCTCTATAAAAGAAATTCCTCTTGACGTGTTTTTTTTGAAACGGAGGCAAAAACTTTGCCTCATCTCATTCATAAAGAAGGAACTACTAACAAAGTTCGACGAGATCCATTACACCTCCACAAATGGAAGCGAAAATCCTAGTCTCAATGTATCAAATAACTCAAATGTTCTGCCCCCGCAGTAACCGTCGCTAATAAACAGGCTGCTAGTGTGTGCGTGAGAGGAGCGGCTGTGTAGTCCAGCTACGCGCTTGAATAGAGCACCGAGAGTACCCACTATGCAGGTGTACTTTCCCTACATTGATAGTACAGCGATGGTTCTAGAGAGCAGTAGTACCCTCCACTTCCAACTGTAGCTCCTTGGCCCTGAGATTCAAGAGTTCAAACCTGGTGCACTATACTAGAAGTACAATCCGTCGCACTACTAGTTGAGAAATTAGTACTAGTACTGCTATAGTTTGAGTACGTAGTAAATAATAGCCTCACCCCTTCGCTAAGGAACAATCGAGGAGCTACAGTTGGAAGGGACGAGGCCCTGCGGTTACTACGCTCTTATCTCCTCCTCGCCAGTTCCCCTCCCCCCGAAGACAAGGTAGTTCATCGCTGCTCCCATGGATTCGCCAGGCGGTTCTCCTCCTCGTTGGGGCTGGGAGACCTTGGACGGCGATCCTCTGGGAGAAATTGCACGCCGCTCCGACGTCCTCACCACGGCAAGACTCGGTGCTTCCTGCACCAACTTTTTCAAGATGGTGCTTAAACAGGCTTGGGAAAAGGCCATGCTTGTTGGTCTTCCATGCTTCCTTGAGGAGAAGGTTCTTCTATGGGACAATCCTTTGAACAGTCCACCGCTCCCTGGCCATGGTTGCACGTTGACTCCACTAGAGTTGCCGATGTTGAGAGGTAGTCGGATTTTGTCCGATGAGCAGGTCAGTCATGGAGTTTGATCATGTAGTACTTAGTTATTCCATTTCCATCCCGTAATTTCTCCGCTGCCCACCGTCTTATATACAGGTCTGGGTCGGTGCCAAAAAAGATTGGCTTGCATACCTTTGGCCGGATACCACCATCATTTTGCACAACATCCATAGCAGTGCGGCCGTAACCATAGACCCCTTCTCCACCATTGGGATCGGCCTTCCGGACTGGCTGGGCTTGAATACGTATGATGATGCCTACATGAGATTGAAGAAGATAGCAATTGTGGACCCGCCGACAAAGCGACGCGGCTATGACGATTACTATCTCATCGTGATGTTCGACATAAGGATTGCCCTCAATGCAAGAGGCAGTAACGGCAGAGGCTGGCGCATGTTGGTCGCGGCAGATTTGTACCCCTACACGTTCGAAGACGTCATGCGCCATCTAGGCCACATCTTCGCGGTGACAAGCCAGACTTGTTTCATCTGGTTGCCATCCTACGGTACGGGCGATTACAAACGGAATGCACAAAGCCACAAACCATCATTTGCATCCCTAACGGTACTCCATTATTTTACAGGGACCAGTCATCCCCCGATCAAAATAAGATCACCGATCCTGGATGTGCATTTGCATCCGCGATTTGGTCTAACCTGGAACCTTGTAGTTGACTTTGGCATATTGGGATCAACTATCTTAGCAGTCGTTACCCATGGTACCACTGATGTGCAACATGGTCACACAATCTACCACGATCGGACCGTCACTATCTACCCAGGTATTCCATTTAGTATTATATGTTTTAACCCTCTCATCTTCTATTTCATTGTTGTACTACTTACTAGTACTAGTAGGAGTACTTTTTACCTTGGAGTAGCTAGCTAGGCCCTTGAAGACTTGAACCCACTAGCTGCCACCATTTTTGTTTTTCCATGTCTTACTATCTCATCCATGTAGCCAAGAGTGGCTATATATAATAAGCCGGTTATTTTACTTCCTCTATACCGGAGTAGTACTATTTGCTGCATAGTATTACTGACCACCATATTTGAGCACAACATTATTATGCATGGACCTTGACTATGTACGTCACCGTGTGTCCAGATCTGAGATGCCGCGTGTACAAGATGAATGACGCCGAGTTCGACCCCCGTAATGCTACGTGGGTGCCGAGGAACACTCTTGGAGAGTACTCGCTTGTCAGTGGGGATAGCTACCCCATTGTGAAGCGGATGCCACCTTCCGTGCACGACACCGAAGGCCTGCCGTTAATGAAGCATGGTTGTGTCTTCAGTGCGCACCGCCGGATGAACGACATGCTGGGACACGCTATCCCTGATTTATGCCGCTTCAGCTTGGATGAGTCTCCATCGTGTGGAACCGGACTAGAAAGCTGCGACAATGATTCCCGTTTCCCACCGCTATGGATCGTGCCATCCATGAAGAACACCTGGGACTGGAACATGGAGGAGGACATGTAGCCCATCTATAACGTGTAAGTGGAGTATGGTAAATTGTGAACGGTAGCGTTGTGATTATATGTAGACTAGTCGTGCACAAATTTATCACATGAATTGGAGATGAACTTGTGTGGCATACTGGCATTTGTCCTTTAGAATTTATTACTAGTAAATGTGTTATGTGTACGTGCAACTTGTGTGGTTGTTGCACGGGGTCCAACACGCTCTTTGAGAAAAAAAGGTGGCACAGCTTTGAATACAGGTGACGTGGCGGCATCATACAGTAGCATCGTTCGCTATAGTTGTAGTATACTCCTACTAGGATGACGACTCCTATAAAACCTTGTGCTTGGCTCTTTGCCTCTTCGGGAGGTTCAACAGTTTGTACTCGTGTGAACCTTGCACTTGGCTCTTCGCCTCTTTAGAAGGTCCAACAATGATGATACTACAGTACAATATGCATCTGGCAATCTGACACCGATTGAACTGCTGCACGTCCACCGCGAGGGCGAGGGAGAGGGAGAGGGCTTTGTAGTCAAAACCCTCTCCTCGTCCTACGAGCCACCACGCGCGTGGGCGAGGGAGAGGCATAGTAAGCAAGCTTCTCCTCGTTCGGCGAGTTGACGGGACACATCAAAGCAGTACTAGTACTAGTCCATACTGCGTCCTTTCCGGTTAATATGGCTTAATTTGAAACGAGAAAAATACACTGGCGATCAACGTATGTAACAATACGCTCTTTACAGTCACTATATATAGTTTTGCGGTGATTATACGATCACTAGCTCATCGTAGAGAACCGTATTGCACCCTACTGACCGGCCACATAGTCGACGTGGCACTTTGTTGACTGGTTAAATTGTCACCTGGTTTCTAGGTCCAATCTGTCAGTTGGCAGGGCAAAGAAATCAGTTAAACAAAACTTTACGCAGGCGCGACAGGAGTCCAACCCTTGCGCGCGAACCACCCTGGTTGTGTATGTGAGTGCATGCACATGTACTCCCTCGGTCTTCCAACAAAGAGTGTACATCGGCTAAAAAACAAAGAGTGTACATCTACACTTCCAATGCATTTAGCCTTTAAGGTTGGTCATAGTGGGAGTAACTTAGCAAGTAACATAACACATCCCAAGAAAAATTTGCTTACGTGGCATGTAGTTAATGAGGGGAGAGATGGTTGGAGTAACATAATATGTTACTGTAACATAACACATACCAAGGCAAAATGAGTCTACATCGTAATAAATGATGGCTTGCATGATACCAACTATATGTTACTTCCCACTATGAATGTAGTAACATAGACTAGTAACATATGCATGTTACTAGTCTAAGTTACTCCCCACTATGACTAGCCTAATCTAAATTGATATTGATTGACTAATGCACCAACTTGTGCTCTAGCTATAGGCTAAATGTCTATCCTTAACTACAGCATGCAACAACCTTCATTTAATCTTCTTCTCTCAATGGTCGCATGCACACATAAGTCTACTACTTTTGGGCGTTAATTATGCCCTAGTCAATGTGTAAATCTCTAAATGTACAGTCTTTCACGGGCGTAGGGACTGGGTTGAGCACTTGAGTGTGAGCATGTGTGTTGCATCGTGTGCTGTGTGCTGCATGGGTGCGTGAGTGTTGCGTGCGTCCATGTGTACGTGTGAGTGTTGCATGTTGCATGCATGCATGCATGCATGAGGCTTTTACTCCCTCCCATTGACATGTTCATATTTCAAGCTTCCTCTGTTCCCTCCATATGGTGATACTCCCTCTGTTCCCAAATACGGAGTAAAAGCCTCCCTCTGTTCCCAAATACAGAGTATTTGTCTTTCTAGAGATTTCAACAAGTGACTACGTACGGAGCAAAATGAGTGAAGTGAGCGTAGAGGCATAGGGATACTGTAGATAGGAAGTCTTCGCGATCCATTATTCCCCATCTCGGTCAGAGAGAACTATTCAACTAGTCTTCGCAGTGAAGTGACAATACACGCTGCAGCAAATGGGACACACGCATGTTGGTGTTACTAAATCAGCCTTACCCAGTACTGCCACCATGTTTGCCAGTAGAGCATGCTTTGTCAAATATGCCTACGCACCTCTCTCCTCCATTAACTGACACATGGGCCCTCTTGAGGTAGACCCACATGTCATCGGCTTAACTATTTACACTCCGAAGGACGGTATATCCTGGTAGTAGTACTAGTAGAATTGAGATTTAATGCACTTTCTTCCCTGTCTTTCACTCTTCTCCCTCCTCTCTTCTTCTTCCTCCTCTCTTCCCCATCGCCGGCCGCACACCATTTCCCCCCGCTCACTGTTCGCCCACCCGCGCCATCTTCCTTGGTAGCTCGCGCGTACCATATCCCCCCGCTCACTGCTCGGCCACACACGCCATCTTCTTTGCTCGCCCCCCACCCAATCCACTTCCCCGCTGGCTCGGAGGCACCAAAAATCCCAATCACTCAGCGCCCTAAAAAAACCTATGGCAGAACCGACTGACACGCAGAGCCGCGATTGGAATTCCCTCCCCGATGTTCTCTTGGAGCAGATCTATAATCGTATGGACCTACTCAGCACCGTCCGTCTGGCCGCATGCTCGGTGTCTTTGTACCTTCTACTCGTCTGCAACCGGCCGGCTCATTTCAAGACACCCTGCTTGCTGATGCCTGATCCTCATAGTTGGCCCAAACACCGATTTGATGATCCTACGGAGGTTGCCGTGGTGCCCCTCGACATGCTACCACTACCCGTCCACCTATCCTTCATGCGTGGCCACTACTGGGCAGGCATGAAGGCCAACTGGATCGTCCTCATCGACCAATTCGGTAGTCCGTGGCGTCTCGTGGATATCTACACCCAGCGAGAGATCACCCTTCCATCGTTGGATACCGCCGCCATCGAGGCTCGCGGCCCGCCAGACACTCCTGCCTACTACGCACGAGACGCGTCAAGCTTTTGGCTCGACCTCTATTTGCTGAAAGTTGTAATCTGCGAAGTGCCCACACCATCAGAAGACTACATGAATTACAAGCTCATTGCCTAGTTCAACATGGGATTAGTCTATCTGGAATCCGGTCGCCATACATGGTTATGGCTCATCGTCAATCCTGTTGAGGCAACATTTATGTCTGATGCTATAGTGCACGATGGCATCGTTTACGCGGTCGACGCACAGATTGGTTGCCTATACTAGTGGAATCTATCATCGTGTAATTGTTCTATCTCATCTCATCTTTACCTTGTGAATACGACTGCCTGTTGATTGTTACAAATTTAGAATAGATAGTATGTCTATAACCACATCATTGCTATATGTTCTTCTCATTTCCTAGATTTTTATGACCACACATGTTATTGTTAGAGTTGATATGGGAACAATTGGCATCTAATGATTGTTAGAATATATATTATGAGCATAACCTCATGATTGCTATTTGTTACTCTCATTTCCAGGATTTTTATAACAACGCATGTTATTGCTTAGAGTTGATATGAGAACAGCAGTAAGTGCTATGGTAGAATATGAGTAGGTCCTGCCATAGCTGTTTTCCTCTCATTGTTACATGATGTTTGAACCATGACATATTGCTAGAATATGAAGCCATTGGCTTATTTTTTTACTTGGGGTATGATTATGACCATGGCATTACAATTCTCTGTCTACGATATGTCTCACTGTTATAATAATCTTAATTCCACACATACTTTGAACATGATTATTTATTTTTGTCCTTTTGGTCTCCAATTTGAATTGTTGCAGCAGACGCAAATGCGCTGGCCTTCATGATTCCAGGACCTGGAATCATACCAGCCGATGGGTGGTGGTTTATCGCTCGTTCAGATGACGGCGGTCATTTGATGCTCATTCGCACATACCAAATTGACCAAACCATTACATCAAACCACATGCAGTACAATGCCTGGGGCGTTCATGACATTGATGGCTATGGCTGCTTCGTGTTCGAGAAAGATCCCAGCTCCGTTGGGCCAGGCGTATTCAACTGGAGGCGGGTTTACAACCTCCGCAACCACTCCATGCTCCTTGGGCTCAATTATCCGATCATCCAACCAATCATCGATCATATCACCGGCGATGATTACCGTGCTATGCAACTTCCATTCGCCAGGGGGGACTGTCTTTACACATCATACCATGGGTTTGATGAATCACCATATCCAGAGATTCGTCGACACAGCTTGTTGCCAGATAATCTTCAGTGTGTGAAAGGCATCAAGCTTCCATGCGATGGATGGCTTTTGCAAACCCGACATGCGGCGATGTGGTTCATGCCAACAGCAAATATGCACAACTTGATTCGTACTGATATCTAAACTGAGCCATGTATTCTGCTGCTGTAGCACGACCCTCTTTTGTTGGATATTATGTACTGTTGTTAGTTTGAAGCACTCCTCTGGTTTGAAGGATAGATACCTTTCTGGGATCAAGTGCATCCTAACTCACCTGCATAGGATGTACTGATAATGATGATGGAGATGTTGTGCAGAAGCCATATATATATATCAATTAGGCTTCAAGTGCGTACTTGTTAGTTAAACCTACGGCTAAAATGTGACACTAAATACGACTAGTAAGTAGTACAATAGCAGTACTAGTATACGTCGGTCAAATTATTCATCATGTCCACACATTGAATTGACGTGACAACGCGCTACGCGTGAGGTGACACAAGAATCCCGGCGGCGTGTTCGGGTATTGTGGACTTCAGATTTGGAGTACCACTTATCTGTCGAAATCTTTCATCATTCACTTAAAAAAGTCGATTGATCATACATTGAGTACCATATAATTGGAATTAACCGATGCAAGTCCAAGAAGGATTGGCCGGTGCTGCCGGCTGGCGTCAAGTTCGATCCCACGGATCAGGAGCTGATTGAGCACCTTGAGGCCAAAGTGAGTGCTGACAGCGCGAGATCTCACCCTCTCATCGATTTGTTCATACCAACCATCGACAGCGAGCACGGCATATGCTACACCCATCCTGAGAAACTTCCAAGTAAGACACCGATCGGCCGTCTACTTGCACAAACATATTCCTTTGTTTATAGCTCTATTTTTCTTTTTAGATGCAGACCTAGTGAAGCAATTACAATTTGACAGTTAATAAAAAGTGAAACAAGTGACTGCAACATGCCAAAGATGTTATGAAAATGCCAACCACGTACACTAAAACCTGTATTCGACAATACTGCAAGTATCACACTGAGTGGCCTAAGCAAGAATTTCTTCCAGCGCAATTCTAGGGCATTCAAAAGGACCACGTGGACGCGTCACAAGATACAGTCGGAGTGCGGCATGCACGTGATGTGGCACAAGACCGGCAATACCTTGCCGGTGGTGGTCAACGGCCGGCAGACGGGCAGCAAAAAGGTTCTGGTGCTGCACACCAACAAGAACTTCGACCAGCAGAGGACCAATTGGGTGATGCACCAGTACCACCTCGGGGACCTGGGGCAAGAGAAGGAGCGGAGCTGGTCCTCCGCAAGATTTTCTACCAGACGAACACTAGGGCCAGGAGTAAAAAGATTATAAGTTAGTTTGGTATTGATACTTGTACTACCTTGTCGTCCACAAGTTGGTATTGTTGTTAACGACCTTTCGGTATGAACTTCGCATTTGCTTCCAACCATCATGCCGAGGGTCGACGTGGATATAAAGATGAATCATTTGTTTCGAAACAAATTTTCAGGCACCTGATTTTTATTTGATGGGTAGCATAAGCACCTGCTGTTCGAATTTCCAGTTCTCCAAATTTTTCGAAACAAGTGCATGCACTTATTATCACGATGAAAAAACAATATATCTGCTGCATCCCAGTTATCAGTCTGTACTTGCAGAATTCTCTCGTTTGTTGAGCAGGTATATTGTTTTTTCAGGTTTAGCAAGTTTCAGCAGGGCTGTAGACTGCCCAGGCTTGGTTTTGTTTTTAACATGCCCAGCCCACAATGACAACGGGGCACAATGATCTAGCAGGTATCTACTGGCCTTTGGCCCGCCAACATTAGTTATATTTTGTCTTACAACATCCGCAGGCAGTTTTTTACTGAATCAAACACACAACCCAGTTCTATTTTCCTCTTGAAACGCCATGTCCTACATCCGTTTTCTAATCTCTACCTATAGTTTTACTAGTTCATATACACGTATCATTATATTGAAAATACATAAAGTTCCCTTTTCATATTTACATCCGTATTTTTGTTGTTGTTTTCCCTCCCAGCGCTGATTTTTTTACCACTGGTTTTCTCTTAAACCAACTCAATTGTCCCACGTCTTATTTGCTTACAAAAACAAAATGATTTTTTTGGCAAATCAATAAGTTCTTAAAAAATGTTTATCATTTCGGGATTACAACAGTTCGGACTCCACCGAAATATGCAAAATAAGGTTCAACTTTTTGACCGTGGTCCTGGGCAGAAAATGGGCTGTAATAAATTACTTAAGAATTAGCAAATGGGCTGCAAATTAAAAAATTTTAGTAAATGGGCTCTATGTTGTCTGCCACAGATTTGGAGGCTGACTTGTGGGCCTACTAAGTTCATGCGTACACAAGGTTTCTCAAAAAGAGAAACTTAGTCAACAATCGACTCTACCAGCGTCAGACCGTTAGATGTCAATCTAACGGCAATCGTGCTTCTTCAGTCTCTGATCTTCCTGCTCCAGGCGCCCAAACCAGCGCCGGCAAAACTACCTGCTCCCGCCTCCCGTGGCCGGCTGTGCTGCCGGGCAGGCCTCACGGCCCCACCATACTCGCATCCCTGGCCTGTCTATCCCTCTACTAACCCACACCTCCTGTTATTTTTTCCGGCGACGGCAACCGAACCAGTCAACCCTCGTACTCCCCACCACGTGGGCAGCCACTGCCGTGTCTTCCCCGGCTCCGTGTCGTTCCCTTCGTAGGCCTCACCGTCTTCCACCGCCCTGGTGCTCTCGGTGCGGCGTGGTCAACGTGGTTAACGAACGACATCCATCGGAAGTGGACTGTATGTGGCGAGGCTGACAGCTGGGTCCATGGCCGCACACAAGGAAATGACTCCTTATTACGCGCAAAATAATGATTACTCCACCTGACATCTGGGACCCACCGGAAGGGCCTCTGTATTTCGAGAAAAAAAAAGTTCCCCCCGCTGACAGCTCGGACCCACTAGTTATATCTTCGCACGCAAGGAAGTGCCTCCTTATTACGCACAAAAAATGAATACCCCCCTACGTGGGAGGCTGAATTGTGGGCCTACTAAGTTGACGGGGACGGAGGGCTTTGTCAACTTAGTTAATATGAACGATTCTAGCTCCAGTGACCGTACAATGTCCATCCAACGGCCGTAGTGCTTCTTCAACCTCTGGTCTTCTTGCTCCAGCCGCCCAAACCAGCGCCGGTCGTGCTGTGTGCTCCTGCCTCATGTGGCCGGCTGTGATGCAGCAGAGGCCTCACCGCCCCCTACTACTCCCACCGCTGGCCAGGCCATCCGCCTCTACTCACCCACACCCTCTGTTATTCTATAGCAACGGCAGCCTCACACCGCAGCCGAACCAGTGAACCCTCGTACTCCTCTCCGCGTGGGATTCCACTGCCGCGTCTTCCCCTTCCTAGGCCTCGCCGTCGTCCACCGCCGTGGTGCTCTTGGCGCGACGTGATCAACGTGGTCAAGGAACGACTTCCATCGGAAGAGTACTGTATGTGGAGAGGCTGACAGCTTGGTCCATGGCCGCAGCAAGGAAGTGTCTCCTTATTACGTGCAAAATAATTATTCCTTCACCTGACAGCAGGGACCCACCGGACGGGCCACCGTATTTCACGAAAAAATGTTTCCCCCCTGACTACTGGGACCCACCAGCTACATCTTCGCACGCAAGGAAGTGCGTCCATATTACGGGTAAAAAAAAGATTCGCCCCCTGACTGCTGGGACCCACCAGCTACATCTTCGCACGCAGTGCCTGACAGTTGGTACCCACCTGGTCGAAGCTTACGTAGCATTGTCATTCTGGTAGCGAACGTGTACGTACATACAAGTCGATCAGTCTGTCTGCAGGCTACAGCGATGAACCGTGGCCGTGCAAGGAAGGGCACGTGTCATAGTAGAGGCGTGCATGTGTCGTAGTAGAGGCGCGCACGTAGCATGTACACGTACGTACAACGGCCAGGGTGCATGAAAGAAAATATGGCCACGTACGTACATACGGGCGGGGTCTCGAACGCCTACTCGCGCATACGTACGGCCACTGCTCGTGTACATGGCTGGGTCGGAACGGAGAAACTGCGTCGTCGTCGTGTTCATGGGGAGGCAACGGAATGCGTCGTGTTCATCCGGAGGCAACGGAACACGTGCTATTCATCAGGAGCCAACCGGCTTGGACGGAACAGCCGATGGAAACGAGGCCTGGCGTACCGCAGAACGAAGGAAACGGCCTTGTGTTCGACCGGCCACGGTCGAAACGGGGTCCTGTTCATCGGGAGGGGTCTGGCGTACCGCAAAACGGAGGAAACAGACTTCTGTTGGACCTCCTACGGTCGAAACGGGGTCCTGTTGACCGGGAGGGGTGTGGCGTACCGCAAAACGAAGGAAACGGACTTGTGTTGGAGTGCTATGGTCGAAACGGGGGGTCCTGTTCATCAGGAGGGGTGTGGCGTACCGCAAAATGGGACTCCACGGGATACTGTTCATCTCCACCGTCGACCTCCTCCAGCCTCCACGGGCTACTGTTCATCCACCATCGACCTCCTCCAGCCTCCACCCGCGACTGTTCATCCACGGGCTCCTGTTCATCCAGCCTCCACCGCGCGCTCCTCCACCGGCTACTGTTCAACCAGCCCTCTCCACGGGGTCCTGTTCAACAACCCCTCCACGGGGTACTGTTCATCCAACCCTCCACCGTCTATTGTTCAACCAGCCCTCCACGGGGTCCTGTTCAACCTTCCCTCCATGGGGTCCTGTTCATCCACCCCTCCACGGGGTCCTGTTCATCCACGCCCAAACCGGCTCGATCGATCGGAGTCCTGTTCATCCAACGGCAAACCCACCGGGAACTGTTCATCCAACCCCCCAACAATGCTCACTGTTCATCCAGAGGCAGCATCGATCGTCTTCAGTTAGTAGCAGTAGAGAAGGAATCACTTGATCGGGTTCAGTTAACAGCCATCGATCGGTCACTCGGGTTCAGTAACGCGTAGCCTGCAGTGCAATCGCTCGGGTTCAGTAGGCGAACGCCTAGCTCGGGTTCAGTTAGAGCGCAATGCCTTGCACACACGTGCGTATACGCATGAGAGAAACGCGCATCGCTTGGCCCCCGACCACCCACCGTAACCGGGAACACCCCGATATTTTCCTCGCCCTCGCTTCTACCACGGTTTTTTCTGTCATGGACGGCCCAAAGAATGTCATGCAGTTGCATCTCCGGCCCGCCCAGGACGAAAAGCCCATTTTCTGTCATGATTTTTTGTCATAGAAGTAAGAGCCCACCACATCTATGATGATACCGGGTTTTGTCACAATTATCGTCATAGAAGTGTCATAAGTATGACAGAAAAAAATTTCGTTCGGCCCAAAATGACACGGATGTGTCTTTTTTTTGTAGTGATGCTGGAGATAGAACTGCTCACAAGGTATTACAATCTGGATTTTATTGGCCTACTCCCTTCAAGGATGCCCGTTAGTTCGTCTTATCTTGTGATGTATGTCAAAGAATAGGTAATATCAGTAAGCGTCAAGAATTGCCTATGAATTATTCACTTGTTGTTGAACCATTTGATGTTTGGGGATTTGATTACATGGGACCTTTTCCTTCCTCTAATGGGTATACACATATTTTGGTTGATGTTGATTATGTTACTAAATGGGTAGAAGCTATTCCATCCAGTAGTGCTGATCAGAACACCTCTATTAAAATGCTTAAGGAAGTTATTTTCCCAAGGTTTGGAGTCCCAAGATATTAAATGACTGGTGGTGGTTCACACTTTATTCATGGTGCTTTTCGTAAAATGCTTGCCAAGTATGATGTTAACCATAGAATTGCATCACCTTATCATCCTCAGTCTAGTGGTCAAGTTGAACTTAGCAATAGAGAAATAAAATTAATTTTGCAAAAGACTGTCAATAGGTCCAGGAAGAATTGGTCTAAGAAATTAGATGATGCACTTTGGGCTTATAGGACAACATATAAAAATCCTATGGGTATGTCTCCTTATAAAATGGTTTATGGAAAATCTTGTCATTTGCCTCTTGAGTTAGAACACAAAGCATATTGGGCAATCAAAGAACTCAATTATGATTTCAAACTTGCTGGCGAAAAGAGATTATTTGATATTAGTTCATTAGATGAATGGAGAACCCAAGCTTATGAGAATGCAAAATTATTCAAAGAGAAAGTTAAAAGATGGCATGACAAAAGAATCCAAAATCGTGAGTTTAAAGTTGGGGAATATGTTCTTTTGTACAACTCTCGTTTCATATTCTTTGTAGGAAAACTCCTCTCAAAATGGGAAGGCCCATATGTTATCGAGGAGGTTTATCGGTCTGGAGCCATCAAAATAAATAATTCTGAAGGTACTAACCCGAAGGTTGTCAATGGGCAACGAATAAAGCATTATATCTCAGGTACGCCCATTAATGTTGAAATTAATATTATCCAAACTTTGACATCGGAGGAACACATAAAAGAGTCCTTCCGGAACACTCCAGAATCGTGGAAATAAGGAGGTACGTGATACGGTAAGTAAACGGACTCCAAAAAATCCGCAAAAGTATTTTTTGTCAGTTTTGGAAAATTTAAGAATTTTGGAAATAAAGAAACTTCCAGGAAGCGTCCCCTGGTGGGCATAAGACACCAGGGCGCGCCCGGGTGGTTTGTGCCCACCTGGGACACCTTCCGGACTCCGTTTTTCTTCCGTATGCTTGTCCTCCAAGATAAATATATATATATATATATATATATATATATATATATATATATATATATATATATACTTACCGAACCTGTTAACCACCGTATCGCGGAGAAATCCTCTATTCTCTTTTCCTTGTTGTTTTCTGTCAGATCCCATCTACCATGGCTGCTTCAAGCTCCTCCAAGGACAAGTTCTTCAATAACGTCATCAACCCATATCCGCGGGAGGTGGTGCAACACCCTCAGGTCATTGAGATGCATGAGCGGGTGCTTCACCTTCGCGATGTGCCTTGGCCCAAGGGGACGGGAACTATAGAGGCCAGGCTCGAGGCTATGGAACAAGATGTCTTCCGGTGCAAGGGGATGGTGGAGCGTGGACTCAATGCCAATCACCTCATGATCATGGACCTCTCCCGTGATCTCAAGGTGGATGGCAAGCCCATGAAGGATATCGTCTTCACCCTCAACGAGCAAATCAACTTCCTCCAAAGCCAGATCTAGGATCTCCAAAACCAAGTCTTTGAATATGAGGCGAGGTTTAAAGGTATGAGTTTGGCTGCTAGTTGCAGGACCCGTGAGACTCACTCTTCTTATGATGGTGGACCACTGTCATGGAAATCCGAGAACAAGATCTCTTCTTCATCACCACCACCTTCTTCTTCATCACCAAAGGAGAATTGAGTATCGGGTATGGGCACTCCCCTTGGCTTCCGCCAAGCTTGGGGGAGGTGCCCCGGTATCGTATCACCCCACTATCTTTTTTTTGTTTTTACGTATCTTAGTTCAATCTTTTGCTTTAGATGAATAAAAGTTTAGTTCGATCCTTTCTTCTTTGAGAGTTTGCTTAGTGATCTATCCTTGTAATCGTGTGCAAGTTATATAATAAAGTTTAGTTTGAGTTTTTGCTTTCTTTACTTTCATGTTGCAAATAAAGAAAAGAAATAAGAAAGAAAAAGAGGAAGGAAATAAATTAAGAAGATCACATACTAATCCTATGGTAGGTGATGACACCACATAAGAAAAAGTATAAATAGAAAATTTTATTAGAGATTGACAAACATAGCATTAGTCAATGATGCAACTCATGAAAGAATTAATAAGGGAAGAGAAGATTCACATATAAATATACTATCCTAGAAATCTTTTGTGATTGTGAGCCCTCATCAAAATATTATATGCCAAAATTGTTGATGTTGGACAAGGAAGACAACTTAATGATTTATGTTTGTTTATATTCACATAGAAGTCATATTGTCATAGATCCTTCAACATGTTGTGCTTGCCCCTATCTTTGCTAGCCAAAAATTCCGCACTAAGTAGAGATACTACTTGTGCATCCAAAAACCCTTAAACCCAAATCTTATTTTCAAGTGTCCACCATACCTACCTAGGGATTGAGGAAGATCCCTCAAGTAAGTTGTCATCGGTGCAAAAAGGGCAATAAAATTTGCTTCTAAATGTGTGAGATCATTTAGTGTAAGAGAAAATTGAGCGTTGCATGAACTTGTGATGGTGAAGAATAAAAGCGACAGATTGCATAATAAAGGTCACTATCACAAGGGGCAATGCGACGTGACGTTCTTTTGCACTAAGGGGTTGAGCATACAAACAAATAAGTGCATGGCAACCTCTGCTTCCCTCTGCGAAGGGCCTACCCTATGCTTTTATGTATTTACTTTTATGCAAAGAGTCAAAGTTTTCCTTCTATTCCTTTTTATTTTTCTCCTTTGGCAAGCATCATGTGGTGAAGAAAGATCTAGGCACATATGTCCAGTTGAATATAGATAGCATGAGTTATTATTGTTCACATCACCCTTGAGGTGAATACGTTGGGAGGCGAAACTATGAGCCCCTACCTTTCTATGTGTCCGGTTGAAATGTTTTGCTCATGTGTACGCGGTGAGTGTTAGAAATCATAAAAGACTATATGATGGTTGAGTATGGGGGCTTGCCTAAAGGCTCCGACACGCGACCCTCTCTGAAAAGATGATGAATTGTAGTTGCAAAGTTGACTAAGAACATAGTTTATCGGTTTTTAAAAGAGTTTCTGCTTTATACTTTGATTGTGTGATGAATTGTCACTTATTCATGAGAAGTCTATGATGAAAGTTCTATGATAAAAGTCTTATGTTTAAATTTGTTGCTATTAGAATAATTCACATGATGCTTCTCTGTCCGTATTTTGTTTTTATCGACACCTCTCTCTCAAAGCATGTGGACATGTTTTTCGATTTCGGTTTTCGCTTGAGGACAAGCGAGGTCTAAGCTTGGGGGAGTTGATACGTCCATTTTTGCACCATGTTTTCTTACTGTTATTTATGATGTTTTTATCCATAATAATGCTTTTGGAGTAATTCTAATGCCTTTTCTCTCATAATTTGCAAGGTACACACCAAGAGGGAGAATTCCGGCAGCTGGAAATCTGGACCTGAAAAAGCTACGTCAGGCTACCTATTCTGCACAACTCCAAACAAGCTGAAACTTCACGGAGATTTTTGTGGAATATTTAAGAATTATTAGAGCAAATAACTACTAGAGGGGGCCCACCAGGTGTCCACAACCCAGCTGGGCGCGCCAGGGAGCCCAGGCGCGCCCTGGTGGGTTGTGCTCACCCAGGCCCACCTCCGGTGCCCATCTTCTGGTATATAGGTCATTTTGACCTAGAAAAAAATAAGGGGAGGACTTTCGGGACGGAGCGCCGCCGTCTCGAGGCGGAACTTGGGCAGGAGCACTTTTGCCCTCCGGCGGAGCGATTCCGCCGGGGGAACTTTCCTCCCGGAGGGGGAAATCATCATCCTCATCATCACCAACAACTCTCTCATCTTGGGGAGGGCAATCTCCATCAACATCTTCAACAACACCATCTCATCTCAAACGCTAGATCATCTCTTATGTTCAATCTTGTTACCGGAACTATAGATTGGTGCTTATGGGTGACTAGTAGTGTTGATTACATCTTGTGGTTGATTACTATATGGTTTATTTGGTGGAAGATTATATGTCCAGATCCATTATGCTATTTAATAGCCCTCTGATCTTGAGCATGATTATCATTTGTGAGTAGTTACTTTTGTTCTCGAGGTCACGGGAGAAATCATGTTGCAAGTAATCATGTGAATTTGATATGTATTCGATATTTTGATAGTATGTATGTTGTTACTCCCTTAGTGGTGTCATGTGAACGTCGACTACATGACACTTCACCATATTTGGGCCTAAGGGAATGCATTGTGGAGTAGCAATTAGATGATGGGTTGCGAGAGTGACAGAATCTTAAACCCCAGTTTAAGCGCTATTTCGTTAGGGACAGATTGGATCCAAAAGTTTAATGCTATGGTTAGAATTTATTCTTAATACTTTTCTTGTAGTTGCCGATGCTTGCAGGAGGGTTAATCATAAGTAGGAGGTTTGTTCAAGTAAGAACAACACCTAAGCACCGGACCACCCACATATCAAATTATCAAAGTAGCGAACACGAATCAAACCAACATGATGAAAGTGACTAGATGAAATTCCCGTGTACCCTCAAGAACGCTTTGCTTATCATTAGAGACTGTTTTGGCCTGTCCTTTGCCTCAAAAGGATTGGGCTACCTTGCTGCACTTTTGTTACTACTATCGTTACTTGCTCGTTACAAATTATCTTGCTATCAAACTACTACGCTACTTACAATTTCAGCACCTGCAGACATTACCTTGCTGAAAACCACTTGTCATTTCCTTCTGCTCCTCGTTGGGTTCGACACTCTTACTTATCGAAAAGAGATACAATTGATACCCTATACTTGTGGGTCATCAACTAGCATTAGTAGGATATGAACACCATGAACATAAATATCATAGAGGCTATTTTGGTTTTGATTCAACTACATGCATGAACATGTGCCAAGTCACGCCACTCGAACATTCAGAGGAGGATACCATATCATCATACTACATCACAATCATTTTAACGCAATGTTGACATCCAAGATAAATCATTATCCACTCCTAGATACTTATGCATGGCATGAGAAACTATAATCTCTAATTGTCATTGCAAACATGTTTAATCATAACAAGCTAAATCATGGATACTACGTTAAACATATTTACAAAAACAGAACAAGTCGAGTTCATACCCGTTTCTCTCTCCCACGGCCAGTTCATCAAATATCGTCATTATTGCCTTTCACTTGCACGACCGAACAATTTGAAAATAATAATAGTGCAAGAGTGTCGTGGACTAAGCTGGAATCTACAAACATTTTATTCAATAGGAGAAGACAGGGTAAAATGGGCTCTTTGTTAGATTAGCAATTATGAAAAGGAGAGCCACTCAACATTTTCATCGTGGTCTTCTCCTCGGTATGATTCAAGAAAAAGAAAAGAAATTCAGAGAAACACACTGAAATATTTTTGGAGTTTTTGGTTTTCTTGATCAAGCAAATAGAGGGGAAACGCAAAACCGAGAAAAACTATTCACACGGGAAAGCTCCCAACAAGAAAAAGAAGAACAAGGAAATCTTTTTGGGTTTTCCTTTTAGTGCTACAACTAACTACTCTAGAAAGAAAAATCAAAAAGAAGCAGGAAATATTTTTGTATTTTCTCAAAGTTTTTCAAACACACAAGAAGAAAGCGAGAAAATAAATTTAACATGGATAGTACAATGAAAAAGTGTGGACACCGACAAATTAAATGTGTGAACATGAATGTAATGTCGGTGGAAATACGTACTCCCCCAAGCTTAGGCTTTTGGCCTAACTTGGTAATCAATCAGTAGCCTGCATAGTAGTCGGGGTGATAGCTTATGAAGGCTCTCGGTGCGGATCCCTCAGCCTGCCGTGCAGCCACAACCGCCGCGTTGTGAGCTCGGACCTCACTCTCCAGAACAAAATATCTTCCCCGGCTATGAACATCGAAGAGAGCAGGCGCAGGCAAATATGTGTGCACAATAGAATCTTGGTTAAACAACAATTTATAAGTGAAATTATCGGGATCACCTCTAAGGACTTATGGCGTTTCATAGCATCAAAGTCTAAATACTGCGTGGGTAAAATAGGGTCATAGGGCAAAGGTGAAACACCCAGCTCTCTTGCCAAGCGTGTGGCATAAATTCCACCATAAAAATAGCCACTATTAGCGTTGTGTTGCAACCTGCATGCAACAATCGCTCCAAGATTATAACTTTTGTCACTGGTGAGAGCGGTGTGTATGAGACTCAAATCCGTAGCACAAAGTGTACTACAATCTTGTTTGCCTACAATACATTTTCCATTGAATAATGCAAAGTACTGAATTGCAGGAAAATGAATGCTCTTTATTCTACCTTGCGCCACTCCCCTAGTCTCACCATAGCAAAGACTAGTAAAAAAGGTTTGGAACTCAGATCTTGGCGGTTCATCAAGCGAACCACAGAATGGTATTTTGCAGTGGTGAGCAAATCTCTCTAAAGATATGGTAAATGGATTTTCATACAGTTTAAATGACACCCTAGACTCACGGGGATGGAATTTAAACCCTTTGACAAATGATTAAGTGAGAGTGTGGTGTTGGTTGCACTTATCTGAAATGTAGGGACCGAGATCGGCATTGTGAACATATTGCTCAAATTCCTCCTTAACGCCCACACTCACCATATAATCGTCGCATGGCCATAGGCATGTTTTGGTGGCGGCATCTCGTATGGAACTCTCACTTGGTTCAACATAAGACCGACGAACGGAGCTATCACTAGACGATGCTCCCGAGGATCTCCTACTCGAAGAACTCCTTCCAAAGAGGTTCATCATATTCGCGTACAATTTTCTGAAAAAAAATTGGGTGACAAAAATTTTGTCAACAAAAATTCACAAGATTGGTAGTAACTACTCATAGGGATGCATAGAGGCCATAGCAAGCATTCAAACTACTTAAAATTCTAAGACTTCAACATGCAAGCTCATCTACAGCAGCACCAAGAGTAGCTAATTATTCAAAATATAAACCACTAAAGCAAAAACTAATTGGACAAACGGAGAAGTCACATACCAAGCAACAATCCCCCGAAACAGTTTCAGAAACGGAGCTTCGAGCAAAGAGATCGAAATCCGCGGGTTTGAGAGCAAGAACATGAGAGAGAGAGCAATGGTGATTTTTTTTCTGGAGGTAGGTGGTGATGTGGGATGAAAAGATAAGTGAGGGGGCCCACGTGGGGACCACAACCCACCCGGGCGCGCCTGGGGGTTCTGGCGCGCCCAGGTGGGTTGTGCCCACCTGGTGCACCTCCCTCTGGTATTATTTGCACCAAAAATTCTTAAATATTCAGAAAATTCATATTAAATTTTTAGAGCATTCTGAGAACTTTTATTTTTGGGTCATTTTTTATTGCACGGGAAATTCAGAAAACAGACAAAACATGGCATTTTATTTTATTTAACTAATAAAAACAGAAAATAAAAGGTAGGGACAGCAGGTAGTGCTTACTAAATTCATCAACTTCATAACTCTAAAAAATGATCCATTAATAAGGTTGATCAAGTCTTATTAACAACCACCTTCGATTAGCATGAAACCGAAGAACTTTCGTAAATCACTAAGTTACCTCAATGGGGATATGAATCTCCCCAACAATAAGCATTTCATATTTTTCTTTTTGACAATAGGTAAAGGTAGTTGAAAACTTCCAATAGTGATTGTCGGAGATTTTCCAATAACATTAATACCATTCACTTGGAATTGTTTCTTCGGAAAGTGTAAAGTATGCTCATTGCCATTGATATGAAAAGTGACCTTGCTTTTCATGCAATCAATAACAGCCCCTGCAGTATTCAAGAAGGGTCTACCAAGGATAATCGACATGTTGTCGTCCTCGGGCATCTCAAGTATAACAAAGTCAGTCAAAATAGTAACATTAGCAACAACAACGAGCACATCCTCACAAATACAGATAGGTATGGCAGTTGATTTATCAGCCATTTGCAAAGATATCTCAGTAGGTGTGAGTTTATTCAAATCAAGTCTTTTATATAAAGAGAAAGGCATAACACTAACACCAGCTCCCAAATCACACAAAGCAGTTTTCACATAATTTCTTTTGATGGAGCAAGGTATAGTTGGTATTCTCGGATCTCCAAGTTTTTTAGGTACTCCATCTTTAAAATTATAATTAGCAAGCATGGTGTAGATTTCAGCTTCCAGTATTTTTCTCTTATTGGTGATGATGTCTTTTCATGTACTTTGCATAAGGAGGCATTTTAAGGATATCAGTCAAGCGAGTACGCAAAAAGACTAGCCTCAGCATTTCAGCAAAGCGTTCAAATTCTTCATCATCTTTCTTTTTAGTTGACTTAGGTGGGAAGGGCATGGGTTTTTGAACCCACGGTTCTCTTTCCTTACCGTGTTTTCTAGCAACAAAGTCTCTTTTATCATATCTTTTGTTCTTAGGTTGTGGGTTATCAAGATCAACTGCTGGTTCTATCTCAACATCATTGTCTGGTTCTTTATTATTTGTTTGAGTGTCTTCGTGAACCTCATCATTATCTTTTTCATTATCAGAAGGTGAGTGTTCACTACCGGATTGAGTTTCAGCATCAGAGATAGAAACTTCATTATCATTATTAAGAAGTTTTTCTACTCAGGTTCACTAAAGGCATGCAAAGTCCTATCATTTTTCTTCTTCTTTTTCTTTTTAGAAGGACTACGTGCATCAGTGGTGACTCTTTGAGAGTCTTTTTCAATTCTTTTTGGGTGTCCCTCAGGATAAAGTGGTTCCTGAGTCATCCTACCTCCTCTGGTCATTACTCTAACAGCATGATCATTGATATTATTATTCATTTCATCAAGTAATTCTCTTTGAGATTTAGCAACTTGTTCTAACTGAGTTTGAACCATAGAAGCATGCTTCCCCACACCTCTAACATCCTTTGAGATTCTAAATAACAAGTCACTCAAGCGAGCAATCATATCAGAATTGTATTTCAATTGTTTCATAACATTTGCATTGAAGTGATCTTGTTTCCTAATGTAATTCTCAAACTCATAAAGGCATTGGCTAGCGTGCATATTGTCAGGATTATCATTGTCATTAAATTTCATTATAGAATCTACCTCTACCACCTTAGGTAGTAGTGGTGCATCAAGCCCACGTTTTTCTTCATTAGGAGGTAAAGTTTTAATATCCTCAGCTTTAATACATTTTTCCTTCATAGATTTCTTTGCCTCTTGCATATCTTCAGGACTAAGATATAAAATACCCCTCTTCTTCGGAGTGAGTTTAGACGCTAGTTCAGGAGGAGTCCAATCATCATAATTTTTGAACATGTTATTCAATAATTCTTCAGCTTGCCCAATAGTTCGTTCCCTGAAAACACAACCAGCACAACTATCTAGGAAATCCCTAGAAGCATCAGTTAGTCCATTATAGAAGATACCAAGTATTTCATTTTTCTTAAGAGGATGATCAGGAAAAGCATTAAGCAATTGGAGAAGCCTCCCCCAAGCTTGTGGGAGACTCTCTTCTTCAATTTGCACAAAGTTTAATATTTCCTGTAAGGCAGCTTATGTCTTATGAGCAGGAAAATATTTTTCAGGGAAGTAATAAATCATGTCCTGGGGACTACGCACACAACCAGGAGCAAGAGTATTGTACCAAGCTTTAGCATCACCCTTTAATGAGAACGGAAATAATTTGAGAATATAGTAATAGCGAATTTTCTCATCATGAGCAAAGAGGGTGGCTGTGTCATTCAACTTAGTAAGATGTGCCACAACAGTTTCAGTTTCATAACCATGGAAAGGATCAGATTCAACCAAAGTAATTAACTCTTGCTCAACAAAGAATTCATAATCCTTATCATCAACAAAGATAGGTGAACTAGCAAACTTAGGATCACATTTCATTCTAGCATTCAGAGATTTTTCTTTATACTTGCATAATAATTTCTCTAGATCATCTCTATCCTTACAAGCAAGAATATCTCTAGTTGCCTCCTCACCCATAACATAACCTTCCGGTACCTTTGGAAATTCATATATAGGAGGGCTAGTTCTAGTAGGTGTTTCAAGAATTTCAGTCTCAAGCTCATCATCAGTTTCAACAATATTATGCTGTCTTACTCTAGCAATTTGTTCATCAAGAAATTCACCTAGTGGCACATTATCATCAAGCAAGGTACTGGCATCATCATAAGCATCATTCATAGCAGAAGTAGCATCCTCAATAACTTGCGACATATCAGGATTAATAGCATGTGGTGGTGTTGCAAGTTTACTTATAACAGAAGGTGAATCTAAAGCGGAGCTGGATGGCAGTTCCTTACCTCCCCTCGTCTTAGAGGGAAAATCTTAGTCTTAGCATCCTTCAGATTCTTCATAGTGATAAATTGATAATAATCCCAAGTGGCTCAATGAATATAGCAATGTTCCCCGGCAACGGCGCTAGAAAAAGGTCTTGATAACACACAAGTATAGGGGATCGCAACAGTTTTCGAGGGTAGAGTATTCAACCCAAATTTATAGATTCGACACAAGGGGAGCCAGAGAATATTTGTAAGTATTAGCAACTGAGTTGTCAATTCAACCACACCTAGAGATTAATTATCTGCAACAAAGTGATCAGCAGCAAAGTAGTATGATAATTTTGATAATAGTAGCAGCAATAGTAACGGTAACAGTGATAGCAGTGATTTTGTAGCAACTGCAACGGTAACGATAGCAGTATAACTTAGCAAGAACAATATAAGAGAAATTCGTAGGCATTCGATCGGCGATTTGTTGGATGATATTCATCACGTGACAGTCATAACCTAGAGCGATATGGCACTAGCTCCAGTTCATAAATATAATGTAGGCATGTATTCCGTAGATAGTCATACATGCTTATGGAAAGAACTTGCATTACATCTTTTGTCCTACCCTCCCGTGGCAGTGGGGTCCTATTGGAAACTAAGGGATATTAAGGCCTCCTTTTAATAGAGAACAGGAACAAAGCGTTAACACGCGGTGAATACATGAACTCCTCAAACTACGGTCATCACCGGGAGTGGTCCTGACTATTGTCACTCTGGGGTTGCCGGATCATAACACGTAGTAGGTGACTATAACTTGCAAGATCGGATCTAGAACATAGATATAATGGTGATAACATAAACGGTTCAGATCTGAAATCATGGCACCCGGGCCCAAAGTGACAAGCATTAATCATAGCAAAGTCATAGCAACATCAATCTTAGAACATAGTGGATACTAGGGATCAAGCCCTAACAAAACTAACTAGATTACATGATGAATCTCATCCAACTCCTCACCGACCAGCGAGCCTATGAAGGAATTACTCACTCCCGGTGGGGAGCATCATGGAATTGGCGATGGAGAAGGGTTGGTGATGACGAAGATCGACGATCCCCCTCTCCGGAGCCCCAAACAGACTCGAGATCTTGCCTCCCGATGAAGAACAGGAGGTGACAGCGGCTCCGTCTCGTGGAATGCGATAATTCTTTCTCCCCGATTTTTCTTTTGGAAAAATAGGATTTTATAGCGTCGGTTTCAGGGTCTACAGGGCCACCAGGTGGGGACAACCCACCTGGGTGCACCTGGAGGGGGGCGCGCCCTGGTGGTTTGTGCCCACCCAGGTGCCCCCCTTCGATGGTTCTTGGCTCCAGAAATTCTCTTTTATTGTATAAAAAATCCTCGCAAAGTTTCGTCCCAATCCGAGAACTTTTATTTCTGCACAAAAACAACACCATGGTAGTTCTGCTGAAAACAACGTTAGTCCGGGTTAGTTTCATTGAAATCATGAAAATTAGAGTCCAAAACAAGAGGAAAAGCATTAGGAAAAGTAGATACGACGGAGACGTATCACCCGGCGCACAGGGGCGGCAGCCTACGCTGCGAGGAGCGGGGACGCGGAGGAGAACAGGCGGTGGCCGTACGGCCACCCCACTCACAGACCCACGCCGAAGGCACGGCCCGCGAGTTTGTGGTGTGGGCGGGAATGCCGCCACGCACATGGATTCGGCTCCCGTGGTCCTTCGCAGAGGAGATACCGCCGAGGGGGCCCGTCGAGCTATGGCTGCAACACGCTGATGTCTACTACGCAACTTTATTCTTATAGACTCGTATTGGTCCTCCAAGCAAAGAGTTTCGTAGGACAGTAGCAATTTTCCCTCAAGTGGATGACCTAAGGTTTATCAATCCGTGGGAGGTGTAGGATGAAGATGGTCTCTCTCAAGCAACCCTGCAACCAAATAACAAAAAGTTTCTTGTGTCCCCAACACACCAAATACAATAGTAAATTGTATAGGTGCACTAGTTCGGCGAAGAGATGGTAATAAAAGTGTTGTAATGATAGTAGATATTGATTTTTGTGATAGGAACAATAAAAAACAGCAAGGCAGTAATTGATAAAACGGAGCACAAACGGTATTGCAATGCTTGAAAACATGGCCTAGGGTACGTACTTTCGCTAGTGCAATCTCTCAACAATGCTAATATAATTGGATCACATAACCATCCCTCAACGTGCGATGAAGAATCACCCCAAAGTTCTTATCTAGCGGAGAACATAAGAAGAAATCATTTGTAGGGTACGAAACCACCTCAAAGCTATTCTTCTCGTTCGATCTATCCTAGAGTTCGTACTAAAATAACACCAAATAATTTTAGATTCATAATACTCAATCCAACACAAAGAACCTCAAAGATTGCCCCAAGATTTCTACCGAAGAAACAAAGACAAGAAAGTGCATCAACCCCTATGCATAGGTTACCCCAATGTTACCTCGGGAATCCGCCAGTTGAGTGCCAAAACATATATCAAGTGAATCAATATGATACCCCATTGTCACCACGAGTATTCATATCCAAGACATATATCAAGTGCTCTCAAATCCATAAAATTATTCAATCCGATAAGAACGAATCTCAAAGGGAAAACTCAATTCATCACAACACGATAGAGAGGGGAAAACACCATATGATCCGACTATATTAACAAAGCCCGCGATACATCAAGATTGTGCATCCCTCAGCCCCGAGGGTGAGCTACTCCCTCCTCATCATGGTGGCCGCCGGGATGATGAAGATGGCCACCGGCGATGATTTCCCCCTCCGGCGGAGTGCCGAAACGAGGTCTAGATTGGTTTCTCGTGGCTACAGAGCCTTGCAGCGGCGGAACTTCTAGTCTAGGGTTACCCTGAGGGTTTTTGGAATATTTGGTAATTTATAGGGCAAAGAGGGGGTGCAGGAGGCCACCGAGGTGGGCACAACCCACCTGGGCGCGCCAGGGCCCCCAGGCGTGCCCTGGTGGGTTGTGCCCCCCTCGGGGCACCCCCAGGTGCTTCTCTAGCCCACTTGATGTCTTTTGGTCCACAAAAAATCCACAAAAAGTTTCGCGGTGTTTGGGCTCCTTTGATATTGATTTCCTGCAATGTAAAAAACAAGCAAAAAACAACAACTTGCACTAGGCACTCGGTCAATAGATTAGTCCCAAAAAATGATATAAAATTGCTATAAAATGATTGTTAAACATCCAAGAATGATAATATAACGGCATGAATACTTCATAAATTATAGATACGTTGGAGAACGCCACGTTATATTGCCCCTTATGATAGCAACCTTTATTATGCAGTCTGTCGCTTTTATTCTTTGCCATCACAAGATTGTACAACGCTCAATTTTCTCTTACACTAAATGATCTAACACTTTTAGAAGCAATTTTTATTGCCTTATTGCACCGATGACAACTTACTTGAAGGATCTTACTCAATCCTTAGCTAGGTGGGTATGGTGGACTCTTGAAATAAGATTTGGGTTTAAGGGTTTTTGGATGCACAAGTAGTATCTCTACTTGGTGCGGAATTTTTGGCTAGCAAAGATGGGGGGAAGCACCACATGTTGAAGGATCTATGGCAATATAACTTCTATGTGAATATGAACAAACATAAATCATTATGTTGTCTTCCTTGTCCAACATCAACAATTTTGGCATATAATATTTTGATGGGGGCTCACAATCACAAAAGATTTCCAAGATAGTGTATTTGCATGTGAAAGTTCTCTTCCTTATAGTAATCATTCAGGAATTGCTTGTATGACCAATATTGTGATTGTCAAGCTTCAAAAGATTTCACTTTCTAAACCCAATGTGAAGCTACCACTAGGCATGATATGAACATATAATTTCAACTTCATGATATTCAATTCATTCAACAATTTACTCATAGGATATAAGTGAAGCACAAGAGTAAATGACAAACTACTCCAAAAAAGATATAAGTGAAGATCAAGTGAGTAGTTATGTAAATGGGTAGCTATTTGAGGACTCTCTCTTATTTAAAACTTTCAGATCTAAGTATTTTATTAAAACAGCAAGCAAAACAAAACAAAATGACATTCCAAGAATAGCACAACTCATGTGAAGAAGCAAAAACTTAGGATCAACCGATACTAACCAATAATTGTTGATGAAGAAAGGTGGGATGCCTACCAGGGCATCCCCAAGCTTAGATGCTTGAGACTTCTTGAAATATTATCTTGGGATGCCTTGGGGATCCCCAAGCTTGAGCTTTTGTGTCTCCTTAATTCCTTTTATATCGGTTTCCCTAAATCTTAAAAACTTCATCAACACAAAACTCAACAAGAACTCGTGAGATAAGTTAGCATAAACCAATGCAAAAACCTTATCATTCTCTACTTTAGCAAATCACTAAAATTATCATTCAACATTTCATACTAAATTCCTCTGCATATTTAATACTCCTATCCTCAAATAGAATCATTAAACAAGCAAACATATGCAAACCATGCAAACATAACAGCAATCTGTCTAAACAGAACAGTCTGTAAAGGATGCAAGAGGATCCATACTTATTCAACTTAAAAAATTCTGAAAATTTAACACATTGTAGAAAAATTATCATATCTTATTGTGCAAAAAGTTTCAACATTTTATCACATTCTTACTTTTCTGGGGAATTTTTGCAACAGCGATAAACTTTCTGTTTTTAAACAGCAACATGTAGACTTGCAAAATAAGCATGGCAAAGGCTATACTTAACATTTTTATTGAACTAAAAGATGAAAAACATTATTCTAAATAACATCAAGCAAATAAAAACAAAATAAATTGACGCTCCAAATAAAACACATATCATGTGATGAATGAAAACATAGCTCCAAGTGAGGTTACCGATAATGTTGGAGACGAAAGAGGGGATGCCTTCCGGGGCATCCCCAAGCTTAGTTGCTTGGATAGTCCTTGAATATTACCTTGGGGTGCCTTGGGCATCCCCAAGCTTAGGGTATTGTCACTCCTTATTCTCCTCATATCGACATCTCACCAAAACTTGAAAACTTCAATCACACAAAACTTAACGGAAGTTCGTGAGATAGGTTAGTATGATAAAGAGCAAACCATTTCACTTTGGTACTGTCAAAGACAAGATTCATAATTGTTTCCAAATAATGGCTACTGTAGCATATCATTTCCACAATTTATATTGAGTAATATAAGCCATAGAAACTAAGAAACAAGCAAACTATGCATCGAAAACAGAATCTGTCAAAAACAGAGCAGTCTGTAGTAATTTGTACTCCAACCATACTTGTGCTACTCCAAAAATTCTGAAATATTAGGAAAACGTAGAGAATTTGTATATCTATCACCTGTAAAAAATTCAGATCAAAATCACGTTCCAGTGAATTTTCAAAATTCCTGGACTGAGCGCAAAAGTTTCTGTTTTTGCAGAGATTCAAGTCAACTATCATCCACACTATCCCAAAGGCGTTACTTGGCACTTTATTGAAACAAAAGCAATAAAACATGATTACTACAGTAGCTTAATCATTTAAACACAAAAAAACAGTAGGTAAAAGTATTGGGTTGTCTCTCAACAAGCACTTTTCTTTTATGCCTTTTAGCTAGGCATGATGATTTCAATGATGCTCGCATAAAAGATAAGAAGTGAAACATCAAAAGAGCATCATGAATCATATGACTACCACATTTAAGTCTAACCCACTTCCTATGCATAGGGATTTTGTGAGCAAACAACTTATGCGAACAAGAATCAACTAGCATAGGAAGGCAAAACAAGGATAACTTCAAGATTTTCAACACATAGAGAGGGAACTTGATATTATTGCAATTCCTACAAGCATAAGTTCCTCCCTCATAATAATTTCCAGTAGCATCATGAATGAATTCAACAATATAGCTCTCACATAAAGCATTCTTTTCATGACACAAAAGCATAGAAAACTTATTACTCTCCACATATGCAAATTTCTTCTCATTAATAGTAGTGGGAGCAAACTCAACAAAATAACTATCATGAGAGTGAAAATTAAAATCATGATGACAAGTTTCATGGTTATCATTATTCTTTAAAGCATACATGTCATCACCATAATCATCATAGACAACAACTTTGTTATCATAGTCAATTGAAGCCTCATCCAAAATGGTGGATTCATCACTAAATAAAGTCATGACCTCTCCAAATCCACTTCCATCATTATAATCATCATCAATAGGAGGCATGCAATCATTATAACAAATTTTCACATCAAATCTTGGGTGACTAAAAATATCATTTTCATCAAACATAGCATCCCCAAGCTTATGGCATTGCATGTCATTAGCATCATGGATATTCAAAGAATTCATACTAACAACATTGCAATCATGCTCGTCATTCGAATATTTTGTGCCAAACATTTATTGACTTCTTCTTCTAACAACTGAGCACAATTTTCTGATCCATCATTTTCAAGAAATATACTATAAAGATGATCGATAATATGATGCAACCTCAATTCCATTTTTTATGTAGTTTTCTTTTATAAAACCAAACTAGTGATAAAACAAGAAACTAAAAGATTCGATTGCAAGATCTAAAGATATACCTTCAAGCACTCACCTCCCCGGCAACGGTGCCAAAAAAGAGCTTCGTTGACGGGATGTGAGTGTCGCTTATCTAGCCTCCCCGGTAACGGCGCCAGAAAAGAGCTTGATGTCTACTACGCAACTTTATTCTTGTAGACTCGTGTTGGGCTTCCAATCGCAGAGTTTTGTAGGACAGTAGCAATTTTCCCTCAAGTAGATGACCTAAGGTTTATCAATCCGTGGGAGGTGTAGGATGAAGATGGTCTCTCTCAAGCAACCCTGCAACCAAATAACAAAAAGTCCCTTGTGTCCCCAACACACCAAATACAATGGTAAATTGTATAGGTGCACTAGTACGGCGAAGAGATGGTAATAAAAGTGTAGTAATGATAGTAGATATTGATTTTTGTGATAGGAACAATAAAAACAGCAAGGTGGGAATTGATAAAACGGAGCACAAACGGTATTGCAATGCTTGAAAAAACAAGGCCTAGGGTCCGTACTTTTGCTAGTGCAATCTCTCAACAATGCTAATATAGTTGGATCACATAACCATCCCTCAACGTGCGATGAAGAATCACCCCAAAGTTCAATACGATACCCCATTGTCACCACAAGTATTCCTATGCAAGACATATATCAAGTGCTCTCAAATCCATAAAAGTATTCAATCCAATAAGAACGAAATCTCAAAGGGAAAACTCAATTCATCACAACAAGATAGAGAGGGGAAAACACCATATGATCCGACTATATTAACAAAGCCTGCGATACATCAAGATTGTGCATCTCAAGAACAAGAGAGAGAGAGAGAGAGATTAAACACATAGCTATTGGTACAAACCCTCAGCCCCGAGGGTGGACTAGTCCCTCCTCATCGTGGTGGCCGTCAGGATGATGAAGATGGCCACCGGTGATGATTTCCCCCTCCGGCGGAGTGCTGGAACGAGGTCTAGATTGCTTTCTTGTGGCTACAGAGCCTTGTGGCGGCGGAACTTCTGATCTAGGGTTACCCCGAGGGTTTTTGGAATATTTGGTGATTTATAGGGCAAAGAGGGGGTGCGGGAGGCCACCGAGGTGGGCACAACCCACCTGGGCGTGCCTGGGCCCCCAGGCGCGCCCTGGTGGGTTGTGCCCTCCTCGGGTCACCCCCCAGGTGCTTCTATGGCTCCCTGGATGTCTTATGGTCCATAAAAAATCCACAAAAAGTTTCGTGGTGTTTGGACTCCGTTTGATATTGATTTCCTGCGATGTAAAAATCAAGCAAAAAACAACAACTGGCACTGGGCACTGGGTCAATAGGTTAGTCCCAAAAAATGATATAAAGTTGCTATAAAATGATTGTAAAACATCCAAGAATGATAATATAACGGCATGAATACTTCATAAATTATAGATACGTTGGAGACGTATCACACGCGGGGTGCTGCAGGCAAGCTTCTGAAGCGGAAGTTGAGGTCGTCAACTCCAGCGATGTCTTCATGACTTGGGGGTGGGGCGTGATCGCCCGCGCCTACCGCCTGGAGGGAGCTCACGCCATCCGCTTCGAATATGATGGAGCTTCGATGCTTTCCTTCAAGATCTTCGGCGAGGACGGCCGGCGCCTGGAATGCTGCCCCAGGGGAGGCAGCCAAGGTGGCGAGGCCACGGGCATTTAACTTGCCCTTGGCCTTGTCGGCGACTCCTCCGACAGCAGTAGCGCCTCGTCGGACAGTAGCAGAGCCTCACCGGACTCGAGTGACGACGAAAGCTACGAGCCGACGTGCCCGGGCCTGAGCAGCACCACCATCCCGACGCCGTCGGTGATGTCACCGAGGTCATGGCTCTCCAGGGGTTTATTTTTTCTTTTGCTTCATCTCTGCATAAAACCATGATGAGCCCCGTGGGGGTATGTAAAAAACTGTGATGCTTTTGCACTACAAAAAAAATACACTACCGTGATGATACGTGTTTGTCACAGTAGGTCACATTTTCTATCATGCATGTACATCCATGACAATTTTATGACAGAATCAAGATAGTCATACCTATGCTGTCGTAGAAGTGTTCCATGACATTACCAAAATTATCATCACGAAAGTGTCCACTTCCATGACGATAAATCGCGCGTCACAGAAGTGCTTTCGTCAAGGGTGGCCGACACGTGGCATCCACCGTAACGGAACACCGTTAAGCTATCGGGTCCGATTTTGGATCTGATAACCCGTTAATAGCCCCGACCAATGGGGATTTTCCACGTGTAAAATATCATTGGCTGGAGGGAACATGTGTCGGCTCGCCGTTGGGACAGATGTGATCCACTCATTGGACCCAAAGCGCCTATGATACGTCGACACGTGGCACGGCCGAACAGAGGCCCATTCCTGCGAAAAGGCCACCCCGTTTGACTTGGTCAAAAGGTGGCGAGCCGGCCCACGGCAAGCCTGTTAACGGCCTATTCGCATATAGCCCATTTACAGCCCGCTAACCCAGGGCCCGTTTACGGCCTATCCGAATTAGGCCCAATAGCGTCATCTGGGCCGTCCAATATAATTCCAGCCCGTTTTAACTTCCGGCCCATGTATGGCCCATGACGTCTTTCGGCCCATTGAGCCTTAACCCGGCCTACGCCGTGGTAAAACTGGCCCGTAATGAACAGTGTATCACTTTATACCCATTAACGACCCATTATTCCGTTGGGACATTTCTAGCCCATGTTATCTTTCGGCCTTCTCAGGGTCCATTTATTCTTGGGCTCATTTCCAGCATTCGTTTACTTTCGGCCCATTACTGTCATTTTTTGCTTGTGGGCCAAATTCAGCATGTGGTTACAGTCGGCCCATTTGTGGCCCGTTAATACGTTGGGCCGTTTTCATAGCGTCATCAAATACGGCCAATTAACGACGGCCCGTTATGGCCGGCCCATGAACGGACGATTTCAACTCTAGCCCATTTACGGCCATAATGTGGTCTGTTATTGGCCCATGTTTGGCCAACCGATCATACGGCCCGTAGAAGGCCCATTGATGATATGGCCTGTAGAAGTCCCATTGTGTCAACGGCCCGTATAAGGCCCATGGTTTCCATGCCCTGTAGAAGGCCCATTGTTTCTACGGCCCTTAGAAGGCCCATTGTTTCTACAGCCCGTAGGAGGCCCATGTTAACTACAGTAAATATGTAGCCCATGGTTAATGTGGCCTAGTTTTAAAAAATAGGTTATTGTGGCCACTAGCAAACCGCGGAAAAAGAACTGCACTGACTACAAGAAAACAAATAAACAAGACAATAAGGAAATAAATAGGCAAGCAACTTACGCTAGGCTATCACTGCTATTACACATATTACATCCACTGGGCATCAAAGTTCGCCACCACTGCAAATATAGGGAACAAAGCAGCATATAAACGCCACAGCAAAACAAGTCCAGAACTGAAACCACTTTAGAAGAGCTCAATAAACAATATCCTGGGTACCCATAATGCTGGCAAGATGCTTAGCAAGCTTATTAACTTTCTCTTGTTTGGCGCTTAAATCCTCCAGCACTTGCTGTTGCACCAGAAAGTATGCATCTGAATTCTGTAGGGACTTCCTCAGTCCTTCGGCTTCCTGTCGCATAACATCTGATCGATGTCTTTCAACTTGAAGTTGAGACTCAAGAAGCCGAACTGATTCAGGCAGCGAGTTCGAAGAGCTGGTGCCAGCAGTAGTAGCCAGTAACTCGAACACTACATCAAGACAGGACTTTGGGTTGTCTCAGTGTCTTCAATATAGTTTTTATCAGCTTTCTTGGAGACCAACAGGGATGTCTCACTATCTTGAACCTTATCTGCATTACTTCCTTTACCATTGCATAACGGGGTACTCTTCTCCAATATTTTATCCGCATTCTAAAAGAGAAACAAACAAACACATCACAGGTTTACAATGTAGTATATGAAACTCATTTTGGTAAACCAGATCAGTAGTAAGGTGGACAGGATAACAACATGAAACAAACATATATCTATGTAGTATGGTCACTGTATGGTCTATATCATTCTAGTTTATGTTGCCAAATCAAGATAGATACAGTTTGAATCATATCTATTTAAGACAAAGCAGCTTAGACAGAATATAAGTGTGGGAAACTACACACAATAACAACACTTGTAAGGTGCATGGCATGAGAACATAACTGTTTATTCAATTGAAACTGAAATCAACATAGAGCAAGTTACAACAGCAAACACGTTAAAGAAATAGGTTTAAAACATACCTATTGCACCATTGGAGTTTCAATTGCATCCTTCAAATTTGAAATTAGTTGGTATGAGTAAATACAGTGATGCAAGAGCAAAGTAGTATGAACCATAGCTACGGAACCTGACCTGAGAACAATTCTTCTTCTGCTTTAAGCGTTGACTTGGGGTTCGGAGTGGTGGTCCTCGTGCTTTGGGCACTGCAGTTGCCTTACTAACTGCTCGTGTTTGGGTGCTCTATGGTGGAGATGGTGCCGTGTCAACGGGAACTGGGTTACTATCTGCTGGGGTTGGGGTTAGAAGGGGTGTAGCTGGTTCTCTGTCCAACTGGGTAGGGGTACAATCTGCGTGAGTCTGGGTTATGTGTGGTGGGGCTGGTTCTTGGGCAAGTACAACCGTGGTTCTATCTCCATCGACAGGTAGCACGATCTTTTCTGAAGACCGTGTTTTTACTCCCACAGATACTGCCATCACCCCCTCCAATTGAAATGGCTGATAAACAAGAAAAGTAATTGAATGTGCAGACATTGTAAGATAGACAGGTGCAATGGATAGTAGGGAAGAAAACAGGGCATGAAATATTCACATTTATGTTGTCTAACCAAACAGAATAGCAGGACATAATTTCACATATATGATGGCTAATTAAACAGGATAGCATGACACAATTTCACATGTATGATGGCTAACTAAACAGGATAGAATGACATACTTCAAAATATGATGACTATGTAAACAGGATGACATGATATAACTATACGATGTGTCTATTAAAGTGGTTGGCATGCCATAAATCACAAACATGCCGTCGATGGAAACATGATGGCATGATATAATTCACGGATAGAATGACATAATTCAAAATATGATGACTATGTGAACAGGATGAGATGATATAACTATATTATGTCTTTAGAAAATGGGTTGGCATGCCATAATTCAGATACATGCTGTCTATGTAAACATCATGGCATGATATAATTCAAATATATGATTTATATACTAAGGAAGTGAGCAGAGGGCAATCGCATATATGATGTGTCAACTAAGGAGATGGCATTCAATATCGTGTATATGATGTAAAAACTAAGCATTGCAATACAACATATGCATGATATGAGTAATATAACCCTGCCAAGTTTGAGCATACACCTCAGGGGGATAATAGGACTGGTCATCTGCCTCTGAATCCTCCTCTGAAGAGCTATCTGTAACCAGCAAGATATCTGCTTCACCAGGTAGCATTGTCTGCTCTGAAGACCTTGTTTTCACTCCAGATTTCTCCATCACCAATTCAAATGGCTGATGCACAGGAAGAGCAGTTGAATATACAAACATTGTCGACAAAAGCAATGAGAAATACAAAAAAAGGACGACATGATATAATTCACATATATGACGCTTGGCTAAACAGCATGGCATTGCATAATTCACATATATAATGCCTTGCAACAAGATAGCATTGCATAATTCACATATATAATGTCTTGCAACAAGATGGCATTGCATAATTCACATATATGGTAATTAGACACTAAACATGTGGCATTCACACAAAGCATGTCTAAACTAAGCAAATGACATAGCAATGCAAGATACCATACGCACGATATGAGCAACATAACCCTGCCAAGTTAGAGCATGCACCTCGGGGGGGGGAATAGGACTGGTCATCTGTCTCTGAATCCTCCTCTGAGGAGCTATCTGTAACCAGCAAGACATGCGCTTCGTCAGATAGCATTGTCTGCTCTGAAGACCTTGTTTCCACTCCAGATTTTTCCATGACCGTGCCGAATGGCTGATGCACAGGAAGAGTAATTGAATGTACTAAAATTGTTGACAAATTTAACACGTAATAAAAAATGATGTCATGATATAATTCACATATAAGATGACTGGCTAACCAGGGTGGCATTGCAAAATTCACATATATGATGCCTGGCTAAACAAGATGGCATTGCATGATTCACATATACGATAAAGAAACTAAACAGATGGCATTGACACAAAGCATGTCTAAACTAAGCAGATGACATCTTTGATGTATACAGTAAGCAATGCAAGGCACCATATGCATGATATTACCAACATCAGCATGCCAAGTTAGAGCGAAGACCTCATGGGGTAAATAGGAGTGGTCTTCTGCTTCTGAATCCCCCTCAGAACAGTTATCTTCCTCTTGATTACGATCCGAAATGGGTGGAGGGGGCTGCCTTTGCGCCCACCATGGAGCGACGTCTGCATGAAATTTTATTGCCACGCAAGGCTCGTCTCTTTTGCTCTACATGTTCAGTTCCATTGTGTACAATAACTGACATGCATAGGAATAAAACATAGTGAGATTATGTAAGGAGTGCATGCACAAATCCAGAGTGATGGTAGCAAACTGTGGATAGACCCAAAACAAATGATAGCAGGCAGATAATAGCTTTAGTTAAAAAATACAGATAATGGCTCCTTTAATGTTTGTTTGCACCCAACATGAAACTCATAGTAGACACCCGAGATTAACCAGATAGTAGCAGATAGTACTGATTGCTGCCCCAATATGTACCCCACAACCATTTAAAAACTCAAGTTTCAGCATAAGTTTGGACTTGAGCCGGAGTCTAATAGGTGAACACGACGATAAAGTAGCATGTCATCATATTAAGCAATGCATAACGTAAGCAGACACGGAAGAGTGCGACCTCTCTTGCGGACCCGTGTAGTCCTCAAGGTCATCTGCTCAGTTGATGATGGTAATGCAGTTGTCGTGGCTGCCGGCGGCGGGGAAGAAGATCTGAGGCGGCGAAAGACAGTCTGGAGAGCGGATCCCTGCTGTGGTGAACCCTTCCATCGTTGGAGCAGCTGAGCTGGGGTGGAACACAGCACCGCAGGAGCAGGACAAACCACACAAGGTTTTCTTTGACACATATCTGTAACAGAAGTAATTGTGTAAGGGCTTGTTTGAATTTGAGGATTCTAACAATGCAGGGATAGGAAATAGACAGGAATAGGATAGGAATGCACGTGCAAAACAGAGAATTTAAAAACACAGGATTTCTGCCAATCTGGGTGTTTGGTTCACAAGAATTGGAAGATCACAGGATGCAAAGAAGCATGGTGAGATTAAGTCAAACCACAAGAAGTGTACAACCTCTTTGGCGAAGCCATGTCGATCTCAGCGTGATTGGGTTGGCCGGTGAGGATGCTCCGGCTGACTTGGCCGTTGGAGGAGGGGAAGAAGATCTTAGGCGTCTGGAGATGGAGCCCGAGATACTGCTCCGCTGTGATGGAGGGTTTCGTCGTTGGAGCAGCTCCGGTGAGTTGTACGAAGCCGAGGCTGAAGCAGGACAAGAGAGACAACGTTAACCTGAGTGGAATTCTAATAGCATCTCCAATAGATGACGTAAAATATATAACCACAAAGTGCTAGATGTATACATCAGCCGCTCATCTCTGAACTTAACTGTCGAAACTGAATTTAACTGTTGAAACTGAACTTAACTGTCGAAACTGAATTTTGTTGTGGAAACTGAATTTTACTGTCGAAACTGAACGCACTAGAGGTGAGGCTACACGTCAGTCGACTGACTTTTTCATCTCTGGACAGTCGATTTTGCAGCCGTTGGATACGAAATCAAGGGCCTGCAGTTCATCTTCAACCTCCACCCCCCTGAGCCGCCAGCCACCACCGGCCAAACAGCCGCCCCTGCCGCCCGTGATGCGCCGCCCCGCCCGCCCCAAAAACACTCCCCACCGCCGGTCCGCCGCCGCCCCGACCATCCCTCTAGGCCCCCCCGTGCTGAGCCTTTTCTTCGGCGATCCCCATGCCACCGCCCCACCACCGCCGGCGACCACCGCCCCCACCCTGAACCCTAAGATAGATAGTGGGGTACCTCTCCGGCGAGCCCCCTCCCCGCTGCAGCTGGTTCTTCCTTAACTCCGGTGAGCCCCCCCCCACCCCCTGAAAATCGACTGACCCAAAAGTCGATTCAGTCGACTGAAGTGTAGCTAAATCGGAGCAGCATCGCAAGCAAGAGCAAGAGCGAGAGCAGCAGCGCGAGCAAGAGCAGACCAGGCAGGGGACCGAGAGCAAGAGCAGAGCAGCAGCGCGAGCGAGAGCTAAAGCACCAGCAGCTCCTACTGATGTGGACGTCGCCGCCTGGGGAGCGACGCCATGGAGGAAGTGGCCGGCGACGCCGCCGGGATGGAGCCGCGCCATGTCGGCTTGGGACCGAGCGCCGGCAGCACCGTGAGAACGAATCAAGAAGAAAATGCGGCGATTAGTGTACAACCTCTTTGGTGGCACCGATTAGGCCACAGCTTCATCCGAGGAAACGGTGATGATGATGCTCTTTCGGTGGTGCAGGTGAAGATGGTGGTGTGGGAATGGAGGTCGCGCGAAAGACGAGGGGAACGTCGGGGCAGCTCCTTGGAGGTGGAGGACGGGGTGGCTGAACCGGCGGGACGACCAGATCGACGACGGATCCTCATCCGGTACGGTGGATGAGGGACGTCGAGGTGTTGCTGTGGACGACGTCGTCGGGGAAGAGGCTCCAGCTGGGTGGCGGACGGAGGAGGGTGTGGGGCTTCGCGGGTTTTCCCGGCCTCGGTGTACGAATGGGTGGGCGGATGGGATGGGAGTGGGGAACCATGGCTTAGGGACGCGCTTGTCCGAAATGTGGGGTAAGTTACGAAAGTACCCCCACCGATTTGAGGTGGTTCTTTCGGTTCAGGGGTATCACGGGCATTTCGCGTGTCGGGATTTCACAGGAGGTGGGAGTTTTCGCGCGCGTTGTAATTTTGGAATAGCAAGGCGCGGGTTGAGATGGAGGGAGTTGTCGGAGCACAACGAGACAAAGATTTATCTTAAATATTTCGGGTAACAAGGCACGGGTTGAAGAGGCGGGAGTTTCGCAGCACGATAGACAGAGACGCTAGCTTGAAATTTCGGCATAACAAGGCGCGGCTTGAAATTTCGGGAGAACAAGCTTAACGTGTACCCAAAGAAAAAATACAATTTAGACTAGTATGATATACTACGTACAATGTGTTTAACACGCACAACACACACAGACACCATTTAGACTAGTAAGGTACACGTGCATTGCACGCATGAGATTTGGCAACCAAATTATGAATAAATACCACATTATAGCATGTAAGCTTTGAGTCATATATGCATGATGTAGATGTTCGTTTAATTCTTATAGTTCATTTCATTCAAAATCATCTAGTTTTTATAAGAAAGCTAATCTATTTTAAGATTCATGGAATTGTGCGTTGTAAGGCATAAAGTAAAAACAAATCATGTAGAAAAACATTTGGGCAATTCTGATACGGAAGATTCTAGAACAAAGAAGAAGTGCTTGTGTTTTGAGGTTTGTGCATTATGCTTAAGTTCAACCATAGAGTCTTCTAGATTGTACATGTGGCAAAATCTGGTGGAATCTAGATGATATCCAACGGCCAGTAGTGCTCAAATTTTCCAGCTCTGCACCATCGGATTGGCCTCATCCAACGACCATCTTTCAAAGTTAAAGTTATCCGCACACTATATAAAAAATAAAAATATAATATATATAGGGGTATAGATATAGATATGTGATGCGAAAGCCACCCATCATCTCCAATTAGAATAGTGTGTCCATGCACGGATGCAATGTGGCCAAACGATGTCTGCCATCGGTATCTCAAATTCAAACCAGTCTGACCTTGTTCAATGTGTATACATTGCAACATGCTCGTTTCCAAACCACACCGCGCAGATCTCCGTTATATTCATGCATGCATGGGTTTCAAACATCATGATCTCTTATTCAAATATTTGAATTCAACTTTACATTGATTATGACCTCACCTAGTCTTTTACACCCACACATTGGTCTTCTCTTTATAATTGTACCACTAACTTTCTCTCGTGCATGCATGCACACACACTACCAGTCGGCATTATCCATCGCACACATGCAATCTTTTTCTTCAGGTCGGTCTCCCATGAAGGCACACACACACACATCCCCCTCTCCATCATATCGGGCATTCTTTATCTCTCACGTGCATGCGCAACGATCGATGTTCCTCTATGTGTGTGTGTATATAGCTAGGTCTTTCATAGTTTTCCACATAAACCGATCAATCTATATATCTAGTGAGGTCTCACCCTCTTTCCCACGTCCACATCGATCAATCTATACCTCTCTATATAGGATTACATATATAGCTAATACACCCACATTAATTATATATCCAACGCCCCCCTCTCATCATCCATGCCTTCCGCTTCATCTCTCAGACGCGCGCACAATGGCGAAGACAGGGGGCAGCAAGGGCCCTGCCCCCCCTAACATCACTATATATCGAGGCTAATATGAATGTGATCATTAGACAATTGCTGGTAAAAATGGTTTAAGTTGATGAATTGGCCCTCCTCGTAAAGGATTAGCAATGCTTGGCCCCCTAGCTCATGGGACATTTTTCATGGCTCCGCCACTGCGCGCAACAGCGCACGTTCTCGCCCCCTCTCTCTAAATATCGATCTCGCAGTTGTGCACTCCTTCATAGTCTCCCTCCACTCGGCCCCTCGCACCATCTTCTAGCCCCCCACCGGATTTTGCCACATGTACAATCTAGCAGACTCCATGGTTGAACTTAAGCATAATGCACAAATCTCAAAACAACAGTGGTTCTCCTTTGTTCTAGAATCTTCCGTATCATAACTGCCCAAACTTTTTTCTAGTTGAATTGCCATTATTTGTTTTTACTTTATGCTTTACAACGCACAATTCCATGAATCATAAAATAGATTAAGGGCTTCTTTGATTCAAAGGATTCTCGAAGGAATTTTGGAGGATTCTAATCCTTAGGAATTTTTCCTATCTTGGTTGTTTGATTCGTAGGATTGTAAACCATAGGAATTTTTCCATATGATTCATTTGCACTAGATTTCATAGGAAACATCCCATCCACTCAAACCTCTTTGAAAGAATTCTGCATTTTTTCTATGCACAATCAAACACTCGTACCATCCTGTAGGATTCAAGACGACATTCCACTCTAATCCCATGTTCTTCCTATTCCCGCGTTTTGGAAATCCTACGAATCAAAGAGGCCCTAGGTTTTTTTATAAAAACTAATTGATTTTGAATGAGATGAACTATAAGAATTAAACGAAGGTCTACATCAGGCATATATGACTCAGAGCTTACATGCTACAGTGTGGTATTTATTCATAATTTGGTTGCAAAATCTGACGCGTGCAATGCACGTGTACCTTACTAGTACTTCGAGTATGTGCAAAACACAATGGCACGCTACACAGTGTCTCTCTTACAGTTCATGAAGCCACGTGGCACATGTGGAGGCGTTGTCGCGACATCCTTGTGTGGATTGATCACAGTGACGTGCTGCTGGTTCCAGAAGAATGTACTCGTCCTCCCTGAGCCGCACTGGCGGTACATGCACGAAGCGAAGATGTGCACGCACGCCACGCACGCACTCATTCCCTCGCATGCACACGCGGGTACACGGGCGGACGCAATTTTGTACCAAGATCCACCCCATGTGATAATTTGACGCGTGTAAAGTCCTTCACTTCATTGATGGTCAATTAATACAGCGCATGCAAATTGAGTGGACGTGAGGGCGGAAGAAAGACATTACTACTCCACTGCGCGCATGCGAGTAGTTAAATCATGGGTTGCTAGTAGTACTTCCATTGGTCTCCTTCGTATTTTGTGCCAATTTTTGACAGTAACATAATATTTACGCATCTGAGCAGTGTAGTCTACTTGAAATTTATGTTCCACTAAACTCATCGGGAGCCGTTTCGGGCCTCGAAACCAAAAACCATCAATTAATCTTTACCTTGTTCCCATCACATTCGAAAGTACTAGTGCTACAATTAAGTGCAAGCCTGCTCACACCTACCAGTACGTACCAAACCTGAACGTGTTCCCACTATGCAGTTTTTAGTACTAGTGCTAGTACTTAGGTTATAAAAAGGGGAACTACCTAACCGAAAATTACTCTACCTTCCTCCTCATAAGTCCTCCTTCTTCGTCCGTCCTTGCCATGGCCGGTGTGCAGAGCTCTAGGTCAAGAACTACTCGTAACAAGGGAGTGGCAACCAAGGCTGCGGAAAAAAAGAGAGGGCTCGCCGCCACGCAGATACCTTGAAAGATCTCTCACGGGCAGGCGATGGCTCCCAGGAGCGCCCTAGACGCGGAGGCGAACATGCCGAGCTGGCGGCGCTAGAGTCATTATCCCTCGACGGCATGCCCGATCAGCTCAATAAGCACCTCAATAAGCAGAAGGAGTTCATCCACGGCTTGGTGGAGCTGCTGAAGGAGAGCCTCGACGACATGCCCGCTGAGCTCAATGAGCAGGGGGAGTTGACCGCCGGCTTGGTGATGCTGCTGAAGAAGAGCATTGCCTCGGAGAAGAAGGCGACCAGCGAAATCCTGCAACTTCAGGAGGACAAGGCGAAGCTCTGCCACGAGGTCGACCTGCTGAAGGAGGAGAACGCCGGCTGGAAGAAGCTGCATGAGAATAGTAGTTCCTCGATGAAGATGTTGCAGGCCCTCGTCATGGAACAGGAGGAGTTGGCGAAGCTCCGCATCGAGCACCCGGCTGCTGTCAAGGTATGTAATGCGGCCGTGGAACAGATGATGAAGGCTCGCGTCGAGAAATCCCGCGTCATGGACACAATGATGAAGATGGTGGAGGAGACGCGCAAGGAGATGGAGGTCGTGGAGGCGATGAAGAAGCAGTTGCGACTCCGCGGCCAGCAACCCTTCATGTAGTGAGAGCAGCGCCCCGGACTTGTGTGTGCGTCTTCCTTCTTTTTTGGGGGTGATAATCCTCCTTCTTCCTTTTCTCCTGTGTTTCTTATTTAGCTTCGGGTGTTTCGCTGCACGTGTCACCTTCTCTGCGAGGCATGAATAGAACAATGCTAAAAATGAGATGACTAGCAAATTAGATCATTCTTTATCGTCAATAGAACAATGCCTCTTGCTAGTAATATATAATAAGAGTACAGAGTAGAGGATATGGCACTGGGCTGCCGTGTTTCGTGCTCCTCCGTCGTACTCCAGTGGAAAACTTGAGTATACTGCATGGTTCTTTGCTCCTCCTCAGGTCATCGGCACATTTATACGAGCAGTCAAATCACAAGGCCCCGCCTTTCAGCAATAATGAGCCGTCAAATCACAAAGGCCCTCGCCTCTCGTGAAAAGGACCAAGCTAGACTGCCCCGCCCTCTAGCCTTTTAAAAAATGTATACATTTGTATAGTAGTAGTATCGATGGATTGCGCCATGGAGCAAAACTAAAAAGATGTAATTAAAGAAAAAAGGTGGTACATATAGAGAGCGCTCGTCGCCAAAATATGCATATACTATATGACACTACCCACTATGAAGGTACTAGTAACATAGACTAGTAACTAGTCTATGCTAATCTCCACTATGACCAGCCAAAGTCGAGGCGCGGATACCAACGAGGGCCTGGTTGTGTCTATACTTGGACAACTCACCCGACTGCATGCGCACCAGGAAGACGAAGCTCGTGTCGTGTTGGTGTCGTGTGCGGCCCGCACATTAACCAAAACCTCGTGCCTCCATCTTAGCCTCCGCGTTTTAAACTTCTCAATCTCAAGGCCAAGGAGCAACGTGAAACCTATGATAGAGCCAATCGGATGGTTGAGAACACTACAATTCATAGCTACACATGCGTGTGTGAGAGAGGACGAGTGCGTGCGTGCACCTCTTCTTAGAGTACAACTGTATGTGGGTGGCATCGACCTAGGGAGCAGTGATGGTGTGTGCGAGAAGTCCCGACAGATAGGTGTAATGCGTGTGAAAAAAAGACTAGTCTATAGCTCGCCACGAAGCTATTCCTCTCGAACTAGTACCATGGCATATGCTACACCACGGCCGAGAAAACGTGCCGACGTTACGCCATCCGGGAATAGTGCCGCATTTCGAAACTAGAACCGTCAATAAATTTCGAGCGCGTCTCGTCACATTCCAAATTACTACTACCACGCTATATTTAATTGCGAACTTGTTCACACCGATCACAACCTAAACGGTTTCCCAGTTAGGAGCATATTAGTAGTACTCAGTTATAAATACTACTATGCTAAGATGACTGCACATTCCTCCTCAACTCCTCATCCACAAAAAACAATCAAGTCAATCAAGCCATAGCCAGCGTGAGTTCTAGGTCGAGAGATTTCCACTAGGGAGAGGTGAGCATCGAAGAGGAAGCACGAGAGATGTCCCGCCTCGCCGCGAAAGCAGCCGACATGTCCTGCCGCGCAGCAGTAGCAGCACAGAGGTCCCGCCGCATCGCCGAAGCAGCACGGAGGTCCCACCGCGCCGTCGATGTAGCACACTGGTCCGGCCACGCCGCGGAAGCAGCAGAGATGTCCCGCCGCGCCGCCGAAGCAGCAGGGAGGTCCCGCCACGCCGCGGCGGCCTGGGAAAATTTCTCGCGGGCAGGCGAGGACTCTTAGAGGCGCATGCATGCGATAGTCCATAGCCAGATGGATCAGATCTCCGACTGGGCGAGGATGCAAGACGAGGCTACCGGCGTCATCCAGTAACTAGGGGAGGGCAATGCGAAGCTCCGGGGCGAGCGTGACCTGCTGAGGGCGAAGATCGCCGGAAGGGCGAAGCAGGAGGAGGAGACCGCTGCCTTGTTGCAGAGGACGGGCGTCATCATCAAGGAACTTATGGACGAGAATGCCATGCTCTGCATCGAGCGCAACAGGCTGGTGGAGGAATCCATGGATGCTGCCAAGCAGCGTATTAAGGACATGAAACTGATGAAAGAGATCATCGCCCGCCGCGAGAACTAGTCTCCGCGACCTGCAGCGCATAAAGAAAGTAGAGATCAGCGAGCCAGATCGTTGTATGCGTCTTCCTTGTTCTTTTGCCCTTGTGTATTTCGGGCGTAGCCGCATGTGGCTTTTTTAATTATCTTCCTAATTATGTAAGACAATTATTATCCACTCTCGTCGTCCTTATATATATTCATCAGTCTTGCTATAAGTCGCAGTAGATGCTATATAGGTCCGTCGGATCTTACATCAAGATCCGTGCAAAATTTTCTTTTCAGATTTTCTTTTTTCTCTCTTAAATCTCAGTCGAGTGAGACATTGCCACGCCATTAAACAGAGGCTCGGGCGCCATTAATGGAGACCTTGGGAGAGAGGTGGACGGCAGATGGAGGTCAAAGGGCTCTCCTCCCGATAAGCACGCGCAGGGGTCTGATCGCATGCCTCCCGTACTCAAATAGCTACCCTGCACGGCGCCTCCTAGCTAATAAAAAAAGGGGACGCGTGGCGGCACGTAAATGGTAAATAGAACGCCCACGGTTTCAATAATACTTGTGTTTCCGATTGTAACGTGACAGCACTTGTTCCAAAATGACTTTGTTGATTGTTAATGTGTGCGCCTTCGCAAATCGGACAGCAAAATTACCACAGCAAGTTGGTGCCATGTCATGACACCAAGCCAAGTTTCATGATTTTTCATGCGTGTTTTGGATTTACAGGAATTAAAAAACCAAGTTTCTCAATGTTTCTAGCCGAGCCATGACGCCCAGATGTTTGAATTTCATTCCCATTTCTAGCATGGGACCTAGAAATTTACCCGAGGACACACATTTGATTTTTCAACCAGCTTTGGTGCACTGGAGCATGTGCTTGTATTTAAAATTTGAATTATGCACACAAAGGTGACACGTTCCCTCTCAGAACCACGAGCCTTCTTGAGAGAAGCTCCGGTTTGCAAGAAACTTATACCAAAACTTGTTCCTATTCTGCAATTTTTTACCACAGCATGGTAGTACCATGACATGACACCATGCCAAGTTTCATGATTTTCAGGCGTGTTTTGGATTTACAAGAATTTTAAAACCAAGCTTCTCAATGTTCTCGGCCGAACCACGATGCCCAGATGTTTGAATTTCATTCCCATTTCTTGCATGGGACCTAGAAATTCACCCGAGGACACACATGTGATTTTTCAGTCAACTTTGGTGCACGGGAGCATGTGCTTGTAGTTCAAATTTGAATTATGCACATTAAATGACCAGAAACTCAATTAATGTATAAAAAAGGCCAAACGAACCGGAATAATTCCAAAATTTAACAGGGCACTCATATAGTTCTATGTTGCCTCTGTAAAGAAAATCTGGGGGAGGCAGCGTATATTGTTTCGCACACAAAGGTATAAAGAAATAAAGAAATTAGCATACCTATTTAATTCTTGGGTTCTTATTATTTATGCCACTAGTTGTGTATCACTACTCAGTTTTGCCATTAGAAGTTACAACTACTCAAAAAATGCCATCGATCCGTGAGATGCCTGCTCAAAAATGCAATTAGATATCTAAAAAATGCCATCGTTAAGTTAGATGTTTGCTCAGAAATGCCATTAGACATTGTTATTTTCACGTCAAACCCGTTGACCATGTTACATGACAAAAATAAGCCGATTCTCACAATGATAAGTTAATGGTGTCCAGCACAACACACCCCTCAAATAAAACTAAGCACCCTGGAATTCTTTGACAAACTAAGCACCCTGAATTCTTTGACAACTAAACTGCTGGCTATATGATGTTGGCCATATATATTGTACGTATATAATGTCAAGAAACGAGTGGTAGTACTATACCAACTAAAAGATGAAATGTACGAAATATAACGAGAAGAAACATAACATAGTTCTGCTGGGGGCTCAGCACAACACACCCCTCAAATAAAACTAAGCACACCAGAAATTAAACTAAGCAACTAATCCGGTAGACACTGCATTAGAACCACCATGAGCAACGACACTGCCACCTTACTCGGAGTCCTCGTCCACGTCCTCGACTTCGTCCTTGTCCCTCTTCCTCTTGGGCGATACTTCTTTGCTTGAACCGCACACTTGGCTCTTGCTCTTCATCCAACCCTTGTAGATATTGAAACAAAGGTAGCCATCCATTGCAGCGTAGTAGATGTGGTCTATATCTAGTACAGTCCACTGCCATGCACGATGAAACGTGTGCGGAGGTTTCTTCAGTTCACCGTACGAAGGATGAACCATGGCTCCTGCCAGGGTCAGCATTGAAGGCTGATCAAGGGAGGGCACCAGCCCTTCCTTCTGGAGGTCGAAGGGGTCGCCTACAACGAGGCCTATCCGACCCAGGATTTCCTTGTCGTTCCTAAAGTCTACAGTAACGAATTTGACTCGGCCGCCCTTGAGGAACTTCTTAAATTCCTCGCACTCAACGTCGGCATGGCATATGTGGTAGACCAAGCATAAGTCATGCACGCAAACCTGGATCACGGCGGGCTTCTTCTTCTCTGCCTCCTTTAGTTTCTTCTCGCTTCCCAGGACTGTGGTGTACTCAACATCTAGCCCAGCGACCCACTCATCATTTGAGTTTTCGAACATGCGTTTGAAGCGAGCAAGGCATTCTTTCACCGTTGCGGAAGAACGGGTGTAGATGACGTCGAACTCATCGCCGGTGATGGTTCTAACCTTGTACTCACCGCCGATCATGGAGATTTGGGACGCCATGGATTTGGGAGGAGGGTTAGGATTAGTGGAACTGCCGTAATGTGAAAGGACGGGACGACTAGGAGCGGTTTATCGATTGTAAAAATGTCGAGTGGGGGGGCGCGTGCGAATGGCAGGGTAGTGGCTTGCCTGGTGGATAAATGGATTCATGCACAGTACTATGGGGGCCCAATTAGATGTCATGTCTACTCGACGCCCAATTAAATGGCTTTCGATGTCATGTCAAGCGTCGGGAAAATTACAGGTGATACGAAGCTTTCCATTCTCCCATGATACGGGCTTCCGAGAGCCCTTGGATCTGAGATCGAACGGTTGCATGGCGTGATTCTAGACCTATGGGTGAATATCCTATCCTGGAGGGTTATTCTGCAAATTTTCAGCAACTTAGCATGCGACCGTTCGATCTCAGATCCAAGGGCTGCCAGCAGCCCGTATCATGGTCGCGCCTACCACGACCGTCGCCTCGCTCGCGCGGTCGCGCCCTTGGAGATTTAACACGGTGCGTTAGGCTATCTGATGTTGGCATGTCATACATAGTCATCACTTAGTCACTCATACAACAAGGTTAGCTATAAGGTTGGCTATAAGAGTATTTTTTGTTTACTTCTCTCTATCTCTTTCTTCGTAGTATTTATTGCATTTGCCAAGGAGTGACCTCTTCCAATGAAATGGTGCTTAGATGAGGTGCTATGGGCATTAAATGGCTTAGCAACTCAAGTCCCCAATGCATAGGTGCTTAGTTTTTTGTTGCTAAGTTTGCTTCATCTAGGTACACGCGCTTATCACCGTTTCTTCCTGGGGTCACCAAACTAGTCTCTCTCTTCTTAATTAACTTGCCACATCAGACTTTATGCCTATGTGGCAGGCTTAGCACCTGTAGGATCAAGTACAATAGTGGGCTATAAGCCCGCTTTACATGGCATTTTTGCATATGTGGGGGAAAGAGGCAAGGAAAAAGTGGAGGAGTGGGCTCTCAAGCAAGAGCCAGCCTCTACATGGTGGAGCATCGGGAGAGGCACCTGTATGGAGGTGGTCAGGAATCGGGAGACTCAAGCCGGTCGTAGCGCCGCAGTTAAAATGATAATGGCAAGTCAAATCACCGGGCCCCACCTGTCCAGCAGTAACTCACTGTCAAATCACACAGCCCTACGTTTGCAGCAGCCTACTCCCTCATCTTCTCGCGTCTCTGTCGAACCGACTAGGCGGAACTGCCCCGCCTACCGCGGGGAAAAGCCCCGCCCTCGACTTTTAAATAGTACAGTATACTAATTTTGTATCCATGGATTGCGCCATGGAGCAAAGCCTCAAGAAAACGGCGGTACACATGTACGGAGTATACAGCACGCCCGTCGCGTTCGCGTCGCACCCCAGACGGTCGGTCGGTCTGGCACGCCGCTCTCCGAATGGAACGCGCGTCATATTGCGTTTGCACACACATGTGGGACCGCAATTGAGAACCGACCATAGGCACACTCCCCGGCCCCGCAAGTCGGGTGAGTTAATAGAAGTACATACGTTGGTACCTGGACGATCCCTGCAAGACACGGAAGATCAGTTCGTCCATGCATGTGACCAGACTCCAGCAGACACGCCTGGATTGGCTATCGTCTACATATCGTGCAGGCTGTGTTGTACAGGGCTGTAGTTCTGGTGAGAAATCTAAAAAAGGTTTCTTGTCATCTCGCAAAATTAGGTGTCATGTGCTTCGGATCACTCGAGGGTTAAACAGCGACAACTGAGTTGGGCTAGTCATTGGGGGCACATGCACGAAGACTACTCGGCTGCCATCTAGGTCAAGCCGGCTATGTTAATTAGGACATCTATCGACGGACCCCTTTTCTATGAGTTTATCTTTAATTTGAGCTTTGATCCTCGTCTAGTTTGTCCGTCGGGATTCATCTTGTCTCCTTTGGGCAGTGAGGTTATGATTTCTTGTCATGTGGCATTTTTCGTGTTATATGTTATAATCCGGTGCTTCAGATCAAAATGACGACAACTGCGCCTCCGGGGCACGTGCATGAAGACTTCTCGACAGTCATTGCCGAGGTCAAGCCGGCTCCGGCCGGTAGACAAAAGAAAACTAGTACTCCACTATATAGGCAGGAGCCTCCGCGCTTGCTTGCTAGTGTTGCTCTCTTCACACTGTCTCGTCCTCTCCAGATCTAAACACGACAGCGGTGGCCACACACTCTCTCTCTACTCACCGCTGGTCACAGATCCAGCCGGATCCTCTCCGCCGGGGAAGGTGAGAAGGTGCAACGTTCACGCGGTCGTCCTCGGTGACGGCTCTTACCCACTGCCGGCGCGTCCCGATCAGCGTGCCTTGCCGTTCTCTCCCAAGCATCGCTGGCGAGGGAGGGCCTCCCACCCCTTCTTCCTCGCTGCCGTAGTGTGGGCAGATCCGGCCTCCCGCCGCCCACCTAGCGACATCCCGGCGACCCTCAGGTATAACTTCCTTCGAAACCGGCCTTGCTCTACTTCCCGAGCTCCTGACGTCGCTGCATTTGTATCTTTTACTATTTCTCAGGCCCCCTCGTGTAGATAGGATCGATCGGCTGTTCGAAAACCACCTAATTTTTTACTGTTAAGAGGTAAAACTAGTTCATGCACTCGAATCTAGTAGTACTTGGTTCAAACAAGGAAGAAAGGGGGTGGGGGTGGGGGAAGATTTGTTACCTGAATCTAGGACTTGGTCGAAAGAGGAAATAATGGGGGCGAAAAGTAGCAGAGACTGGCTATCCAACTGGTCTCTAGGTCTAATAGGGAAATAAAGGGAACGTAGTACAAACTCAATATAAACCCGATCTATTGGTTGAAAAAGGAAAGAAAGTGGGGACTGGGGGACAAGTCAACAGAGTAAGTCCAGCACTAGATTTGCTAGCCTCACACAGTATAAGGTGGCTATATACCGAACAAAAATGGGACCAACCCAGATATCCTCTTCTGATGTTTGTTGCCCCGAGCCGCTCTTATGTAATGCCACTGGTAAAATGTAGCAGTCGCACTGTTAAAAGTAAGGACACGTTAAACCAATGTTGTTTTCAATGTAATGCCTCCAGTAATATGAATCAATGGCACTTTTTTCATGTCCTGCTAAATTTCCCATTAAGATAAGTTGCTTCTTTTCGTTAGAGATGCAACTGTCCTGGTCCGCCTACTCTCCAGGAGCTTCACGACCAACCTTGATGTTGCTCAATTTTATTGCAACTAATGAAGAAGAAGCTCTGTGGGTTTCGTTTTCTGATGGAAATGGAACCGGGGCTGGAGCCCTTTTCTTAAAAAAGAAGAAGAAGAAGCTGCTAGCTCATGGGACATTGCTTCATTTTAGGTGAACTGCACCAAAAGGTCCCATGAATTGAATCATCCATGTTGGTGACTGGTGTCATCCCTTCTACGATGGCGTTGACTGCAGATATGGTTCCCATCACGAGGTATGTTCCTTTTTGGTCTGACCGTTTGCCAAAGATCCTGCATGTTGATCCTGCTCTTGTGCTACTGTTTTGGCACTGCCATGATAAAGCAGTAATGTTATTATTTTGCACCTTAATCTAGTGGCACTATTAATTTGAGGCAATGTTTTGGCACCGCTAGTGCCACTGTTTTTTTATATATCGAAAGAGGGGGTTCCCTCCGATTTCATTAAAGAAACCCAACCATAGAGAACCATTATCCGACAACATCTCAGTGTAAACGGGCAGTTATGCAACTACTACTAGAACGGACTGAGTACTAGCAGGAGACAAGTTCGCCACATAAGCTAGGCAGGTAGGGGGACGCAGCACCAGCTCGACCAAGTTTGGATTACAACCCAAATGCTACCACAGAAACATCAGGGGGAAGATAGGGACTGAAAGAGCCAGCTTCAGCATCCCAGTCTAAGCACCCCCGGCCTTCATCCTTGCGACGCACGGTACACCTCGTTTGCCACCTGCTCGACCCTAGTGTCACTGATAAAATGAAGTAATAATACAGTTAAAATAGAGCGAGTGTCCTCTCTATCATTTCATTTCCAATGTAGATAAAGAAAGTGCTTCTCTTTGTTAATGTATGTTTCATCAACTAGTCCCATTGTTAATGTTTAAGCGTTTCTGCAAACTGGGGTGCTTAATTTTAGTTGATCTGCACAAAAATAGAGATTTGAATGTCTCAAGGCCCCTCCTTGTACTACCGCTGTACACTGATGTTCATCACTGGCAGAAGGTGTATCGGGGAGACTTGGGTCGATTTCCAGTATGATGTAATATTTTCTTCTGTTTATTAGTGTATGTTTCATCAACTAGTGCCACTATAATGTAATCACGCCTTTTCATTATCTGTGCAAACAGGGTTATTCAGCTGCATTTTGGTGGAACTGCACAAATGTACGGATGGAACCGGCATATATGCAGAGTGCGAGGTGCCAAGTAAAAATTACCGACACCAACCCTGCTCCATCTAAGCATTGGCATCCACCACCATCAGTGGGATGTGTGGCGCTCACTGTGGACGGATCTTTCTCGGCAGCAAATCCTCTAACCAAATACTAGTAGCTTAGACTTAAAAAATACTAGTAGCTTATATTGGCAGTTTTCTAGGGGTGTACTCTTTTCTGAAAGAAGCACCAATCTATTTTTCTTTATTTGTACACAGTGTCACAACTTTGACCCAAAGATCCAGAGCTATTTTAGGGTGATTGGCGTAGTACTCGGAGACTGATTGTAAGCATGATTTTTATTAGTTGTCACACTGATTGTAAGCATGAGCAGATGGAAGATTAGGTTAGTGCGAAGCTTACCTTAAACCCTACCGACGCCGTTGAAACGAGGCGAGCGTCGAGGGAACCGTGAGAACGGCGGGGAAGCGACGTCGAGCCATCCGGCCTCCTCTTGCGGTGGGAGAACGAATACTCCTGTGGCTCCGGCTAGCTCTGCACCCTCACGAACGGCACACCATACTCGATCGATTCGTTATCCTCTGGGTGCTCGACCATCGACCTGTACGCCCACCACCTCCGCCTGACTTTCGCCTCGGGCGAATCTGTCTGCTCCATCGCCCAGAGGAGATACTCGATGAACTCGAAGGACTGCGGCGTGACTGCCGCCGAGGAGTACATCGCCGTCGTCTCGCTCTTTCGCATACATTGCCACATGGCCCTCACCGTCCTCGAAATCTCCCACTCATTGTCAAACCAAGTAAGGATCTCCTTCAACCTGGCTAACTTTGCCTGGTCACCGCCGGCGATCTGCCTGATTCGCTGTTGCATCCCCTCCATAGATGTCCTTCTGAGTGGTCCGGTGCTAGCTTTGGAAGATGGGAGGAGAGATAGTGGTCTTGCAATAGAGAATAGGGAGAGGCGAGACGGTGGTTTTGGAATGGAGATGATGGAGAGGAGAGGGGGTGGTTTTGAAATGGAGAAGAGGGGGAGGCGAGACAGTGGTTTTGGAATGGAGATGATGGAGAGGAGAGGTTCCCCTGCCTTTCGGTCGCTGACAGGTGGGCCCCACGCTTGGTGGGACCCAGGTGTCAGTGTCCCAATGGCAGGATGGGCTACGTCAGGGGATCCTCGTCCGAGGAGAGAGGAGGTGGTTTTGCAATGGAGAAGAGGGAGAGGCGAGTCGGTGGTTTTGGAATGGAGATGATGGAGAGGAGAGGAGGTGGTTTTGCAATGGAGAAGAGGGAGAGCAGCGTGCGGCAGCGATTTAGGATTGGACGAGAGGGCCGGCGCGCTGTGACTGGATCAAAATCAAAATCAATATACCCTTCAATTAAGAAAGCGACCCCACATTAACTAGTCTCCCTTTTATTCTGGGTCATAATTGACCATGATTTTCGCAAATAAAATATATGTTATACGTTGCAAAAATAATATAATTTGAAACTACATTCAGATATGAACCAAACGATACAATTTTTGGTGACATGCATCCACATTTTGCTTGTCAAATACAGTATGTGGTCAAACTTTGACCCAAAATACGCAAAACAAAAAAAATACTTCCAAGACCAGCGCGGCTCTTCTGTTCTTCTCCTCTTAAACCACCGCCGCTCCTCTCCTGTTCCAATCTAAATCTAGCGCCGCTCCTCTCCTCTTCCATTTCAAAACCACCGCCCCTCCTCTCCTGTTCCAATCCAAAACCAGCGTTGCTCCTCTCCCGTTCTAAACCAAAACCAGCGCTGCTCCTCTCCTCTTCCATTCAAAAACCACCGCTGGCAAGTGAAGGTGCTGTGGAGAAGTAGATCGATGGAGGAGTACAACCGATACGTGAGGACCGCAGACGGCGACCATGTGAAGCTAGCAAGGATGTTGGAGATACAGTCTTGGTTTGACAACAAGGACCAACTAGCGGCGACGGCGACATCCATGGCCAAATATCTGCAACAGAGCGAAAAGGCGGCGATACTCCCGGAGGGAGTCGCGCGGGAGTACATAGAGCTGCTCCTCTGGGCCATGGAGCAAACAGATTCACCGAATCCGATCGTGAGGGAGCGGTGGTGGGTGTATCGATCCCAGATGGAGCATCCACCAGAGATTGAAGGATCGAGCATCTACAGGGTGCCTTTTGTGAGGGTGTCGTGCCAGAGCGAGCCGGTGGAGTCTTCGTCGACCGAACCCAACTGCAAGAGGAGAAAAACAGTTGGCCCGACGACGCTTCCCCGCCATCCTCTCCCTCGCCGTTCACATCGTCTCACGGGGCGGCTGTCTGCCGCCGAGGAATAGGAGGGATTGCCCCCCCCCCACCCCGACCAATAGTCGGGCAGGTTGTGAATTGTCAGGAGGAGCTTAGGGTTGTTAGTATTTGCAGGTTGTGAATTGTGTTTTGTGTTGTGTATTTTGAGAGTACTTTCAGATATGAATGTCTTTTGAATTTCAGATTTGCAGTATTGAGCATATGAAGTATTTTATGAATTCTAGAGATCTATTTTTAGCACTTAAAAATGTAGTTTCATAGGAGTATAAAAGTGCAGACAATGTGATTCTTAGAGAAGAAACTGCAAGTTTCAGTTTCAGATAAGAAACTCCAAGTTTAGTTTCAGATAAGAAACTGCAACTTTCAGAGGCAGAGCATTTATATTAACACGGCCTTTTCAAACAGTGTTAACATCATGCTGGAAGTTTTATTCATGGTCGAAACTGGAACTACCAGCCAGTTAACATCATGCTGATCAACATTCATGCATAGCACATCTTCATATGATGCACAGTCAAAAAGATATGCTATTTTCAAGATGCCCACACAATGTCGAGTGTGCGAAAAACAGAGAAAACGAGGGACGAAGTTTTGGCAAGTGTTGGACGTGGTGTGCGTAGATGACAATTGGGACCCACATGTCAATAAAGGCAGAGGCAAAAATTTTGGAGATATTTTCTCTGCACAGGTGGAATCGAACCCGGGCGGAACAGCTGTCGGGTAGTGTCACTCGGCCACTAGGCTAGTTCAGTTGTTTCGTTACTAATAAGGCACTTCCTCAGGTGGTCGGATCTCCTCCTGCGCCTTTGTGCGCTCGCCGCGACGCCGCTGTCTGCCGTTGTGAACATGCTGAACAAACGAGAGGAATCTGGAGAGGACTGTACATGGAGAGGCGGACAGTCGGGACCCACCAGGTCTATGGCCGTACGCAAGCAAGTGCCTCATCGAAAAAATACTTCCTCCTAATGCTATACTGACGTTGGGGCCCACGGGTTTGTCAACATAGTTACATTTTTTAGGTGCTTCAACGTAGTTACTATAGGAGATAAATTCACAACGAAGCTGGGGAGCTGGCAGGTATCATTTATTATCACTGGGGCAGCAAGTATCAGCTGGGTTTTGGGCTGCCCCGTCTAGGCTTTCTTTTTTAACATGCGCAGCCCACGACCTCGGATGGGAGGTCCATAGGCCTGTTTGTATTTTCTTGAGGGCCGTCATGTATCGACCGGCCTATGGACCTCCCATCCGAGGTTTTATTTTTCCTGAAACATCGGCAGCCCAATTTATGTATTTTTTTGAAGAAAACATAGAGGTCTGTTCTATTTTTCTATATAAGAATAGGAACGCCTGGTCCAACTTATGTTTCCCTTCTAACTATATTATATATATTTAAATTATTTTATATGTTATTATATATTATTGTATTGTCATCATATATTTAACAGATACTTACATATGTAAGAAAACAATATCCCACATCTTATTAACTTATAAAAATAATTTCTTAACAATAAAATCCTGGATTTTTTTGGCAACGAAAATCCTGGTGATTGTGTACAAAAGCTTGGTAAGATTAAGGACCAATGTAATAATAAATCACTTATTATTTAAATATATATATATAACAAAATGCTCAGCCCCTGTTTATTTTTTGATAACATTGCTGCGCCCACCCCAACATTATAATTAGAATAAGCCCAGCAAAATCGTGTATTTCGAGAAAGTGTAAATGGCATGTAATTTTTTAGGAAAAACATAAATGGGCCGCATGGACGCTACATTATTTGTTCACCCAGCCCAGCCCAGCCTCGCTGTCGTCCACCACCTTGGATGCGCTCGGCACGGAGTGGTCAACGTGGTCAACGAATGACACCATCGGAAGTAGACTGTGCGTGGAGAGGCCGACAGCTGGGTCCACGGCCGCACGCAAGGAAATGCCTCCTTATTACGCACAAAATAATGATTCCTCCACCTGACAGCTGGGACCCACCGGAAGGGCCTCTGTATTTCATGAAAAACGTTCCCACCGCTGACAGGTCGGACCCACCAGCTATATCTTCGCACGCAAAGAAGTGCCTCCTTATTACGCACAAAAAAATGAATACCCCCTGCTAGCTGGGACCCACAATAGTGGGAGGCTGACTTGTGGGCCAACTAAGTTGACGGGGACGGAGGGCTTTGTCAACTTAGTCAATATGAACGATTCTAGCTCCAGTGACCGTACGATGTCCATCCAACGGTCGTAGTGCTTCTTCAACCCCTGGTCTTCTTGCTCCAGCCGCCCAAAGCAGCGCCGGTCGTGCCTCGTGCTCCTGCCGCCCGTGGCCGGCTGCGATGCCGCGGAGGCCTCACCGCCCCCTACTACTCCCACCGCTGGCCAGGCCATCCCTCTACTCACCCACACCCCCTGTTATTCTGCGGCGACGGCAGCCTCACACCGCAGCGAACCAGTGAACCCTCATACTCCTCTACGCGTGGGCATCCACTGCCGCGTCCTCCCCGGCTCCGCGTCGTCCCCTTCCTAGGCCTCGCCGTCGTCCACCGCCCTGGTGCTCTCGGCGCGGCGTGGTCAACGTGGTCAAGGAACGGCTTCCATCGGACGTGGACTGTATGTGGAGAGGCTGACAGCTGGGTCCACGGCCGCAGCAAGGAAGTGCCTCCTTATTACGCGGAAAATAATGATTCCTCCACCTGACAGCAGGGACCCACCAGACAGGCAACCGTATTTCATGAAAAAAATGTTTCCCCCTGACTGCTGGGACCTACCAGCGACATCTTCGCATGCAAGGAAGTGCGTCCGGGCAAAAAAAAGATTCGCCCCCCTGACTACTGGGACCCACCAGCTACATCTTCGCACGCAAGGAAGTGCCTGACAGTCGGGACCCACCTGGTCGAAGCGTACGTAGCGTTGTCATTCTGGTCGCGAACGTGTACGTACATACTGGTCGATGTAGACGCACACACGTGTCGTAGTAGAGGCGCGCACGTAGCATGTACACGTACGTATAGCAGCCAGGGTGCAAGAAAGTAAATACGTCCAGGTACATACATACGGGCGGGGTCTCGAACACCTACTCGCGCGTACGTACGGCCAGGGCTCGTGTACATGGTTGGGTCGGAACGGAGAAACCGCATCGTCGTCGTGTTCATGGGGAGGCAACGAAATGCGTCGTGTTCATCGGGAGGCAACGGAACGCGTGGGAGCCAACCCGGCTTGGACGGAGCAGCCGATGGAAACGAGGCCTGGCGTACCGCAGAACGGAGGAAACGGCCTTGTGTTCGACCGGTCATGTTTGAAACGGGATCCTGTTCATCGGGAGGGGTCTGGCGTACCGCAAAATGGAGGAAACGGACCTCCTACGGTCGAAACGGGGGTCCTGTTGATCGGGAGGGGTGTGGCTTACCGGAAAACGGAGGAAATGGACTTGTGTTGGATTGCTACAGTCGAAACGGGGGTCCTGTTCATCGGGAGGGGTGTGGCTTACCGCAAAACAGGACTCCACAGGATACTGTTCATCTCCACCGTCGACCCCCTCGAGCCTCCACGGGCTACTGTTCATCCACCGTCGACCTCCTCCAGCCTCCACCTACGACTGTTCATCCACGGGCTCCTATTCATCCAGCCTCCACCGCGCGCTACTCCAGCGGCCACTATTCAACCAGCCCTCTCCACGGGCTCCTGTTCAACAACCCCTCCACGGGCTACTGTTCATCCAGCCCTCCACGGGGTGGTCCTGCTCATCCTGCCCTCCATGGGGTCCTGTTCATCCAGCCCCAACCGGCTCGATCGATCGGGGTCCTGTTCATCCAGAGACAACACCACGGGGTCCTGTTCATCCACCCCCACCGAGAACTGTTCATCCAAACCCCCCCGGCAACGCTCACTGTTCATCCAGAGGCAGCATTGATCGGCTTCAGTTAGCAGAAGTAGCGAAGGAATCGCTCGATCGGGTTCAGTTAACAGCCATCGATCGATCGCTCGGGTTCAGTAACGCGTAGCCTGCAGCGCAATCGCTCGGGTTCAGTTAGAGCCCAACGCCTTGCTCGGGTTCAGTTAGAGCCCAACGCCTCGCACCCACGCGCGTGCGTGTACGAGAGAAACGTGCATCGCTCGGCCTTGACCACCCACCATAACCGGGAACACCCCAATATTTTCCTCACCCTCGCTCCTACCACGGTTTTTTCCGTCATGGACGGCCCAAAGAATGTCATGCAGCTGCGTCTCCGGCCCGCCCAGGACGAAAAGCCCATTTTCTGTCATGATTTTTTGTCATAGAAGTAGGACCCCACCACATCTATGATGATACCGTGTTTTGTCACAATTTTTTTTAACTAAGTTTTGTCACAATTATTGCCATAGAAGTGTCATAAGTATGACAGAAAAAAATTCGTTCGGCCCAAAATGTCACGGATGTGTCTTTTTTTTGTAGTGTTGCCTCAATGCTATTATTTCCAATCGATGCGGTGTTTATGCTTCTTGATGTGGCATGGTTCCTCCTTTCATTCTCGCGGTAGCTTAGTGCTCTACACCGACAGGACCCAGTCCCGAGGAAGGCTTTAGCCGTCGTTGGTATGCAGGTTGTGATGCCGTGGTCAAGGCCAGGAGGTGAACAGCCCAAGGTCCAGTAAGAGCCCCTGAGGCACGATGCTCAGGTGGTCCCCTTTGGCGCGCAAGCAGCTCCCGGAAGACTGAAAGGGAAGCATCCTTGCCCGAGAGAGGTCGTAAGAGGCAAAACGCTGATCATAAGGTTCACGCTTGCGAGTATGGGGTGACTTATCTTGGCGAGCTTGTGGTGATCCCTTCGCTATGAGGACAACTTTTGGCGCAATTCTTGGCCGCGAACTGGTGGTGGTGCTCCCGGGCAGGGCTCGCGCCGACCCCTTCTTCCCCGCTCATATGGATGCTCTACGTCCTTAGGTCCCATCCCTCGAGCAAGGCTCAGCCGCCACTGGTATGCCTGGTCGTGATGCCGTGGTCAAGGCAAGGGGATGAGGGCTCGAGAGCCAATAGGAGTACCTGAGGCGCGATGCTTAGGGGCCCCCCTTTAATGTGCAAGCGATTCACGTGAAAAAGAGAGTGGCTGGCCTTGCGAGGGGTCGCGACTCGAGGCGCTTGCAGGGCCGCTCGTGGCCCCGGCTCCGAAGGTCCCTGTGAGTTAGCCGAAGAAAGAAAACATGGCACATAGTCGCGCTTGCCGTCCTGCCAGTGATCTTTCTACAAGAAGACGAAGGCACTGAGGACCCGGTGAGGTGACATGCGCGGGGCCGGCCGCGAGCCAGAGCTCGGTCTCTCAGATTTATCAGCACTGCAGGGACGGACCCGAGCACAGGCGCCATGCCAGCAACCCCTATTGCAGCATGAGCAAGGGGCAGGTTAGCGACGCGTAGAGGCCGCGAGGGGTGACTCCATAGGTAATGGGAGAACAAGGGTAATGTTAAGCAACCATGATAACACAAGCATGCATACTGGTCCGGAGTACATGAATCAAAGTGGTGCGGCTGCGGGACTGGGCCTAGCAGCTTGAGGATAATGCAGCCCGAGGGGCACCCTCAATTGAACAAACCAAAACGTCACCTGGCAACGTCGTCGTAGAAGTGTTGGGGCAGCTGAAGATACATGCCCGATACGTCCATTTTGCATCATGTTTTCTTACAGTTATTTATAATGTTTTTATCCATAATAATGCTTTTTGGAGTAATTCTAATGTCTTTTCTCTCATAATTTGCAAGGTACACACCAAGAGGGAGAATTCCGGCAGCTGGAAATCTGGACCTGAAAAAGCTACGTCGGGCTACCTATTCTGCACAACTCCAAACAAGCTGAAACTTCACGAAGATTTTTTATGGAATATTTAAGAATTATTGGAGCACATAACTACCAGAGGGGGCCCAACAGGTGGGCACAACCCACCTGGGCACGCCAGGGAGCCCAGGCGCACCCTCGTGGGTTGTGCCCTCCTCGGCCCACCTCCGGTGCCCATCTTCTGGTATACAAGTCATTTTGACCTAGAAAAAAATAAGGATAAGGCTTTCAGGACGGAGTGCCGCCGTCTCGAGGTGGAACTTGGGCAGGAGTACTTTTGCCCTCCGGTAGAGCGATTCCGCCGGGGGAACTTCCCTCCCGGAGGGGGAAATCATCGTCATCATCATCACCAACAACTCTCCCATCTTGGGGAGGGCAATCTCCATCAACATCTTCAACATCACCATCTCATCTCAAACCCTAGTTCATCTCTTGTATTCAATCTTATTACCGGAACTATAGATTGGTGCTTGTGGGTGACTAGTAGTGTTGATTACATCTTGTAGTTGATTACTATATGGTTTATTTGGTGGAAAATTATATGTTCAGATCCATTATGCTATTTAATACTCCTCTGATCATAAGCATGTTTATCATTTGTGAGTACTTACTTTTCTTCTTGAGGTCACGGGAGAAATCATGTTGCAAGTAATCATGTGAACTTGATATGTGTTCCATATTTTGATAGTATGTATGTTGTGATTACCTTAGTGGTGTCATGTGAACGTCGACTACATGACACTTCACCATATTTTGGGCCTAAGGGAATGCATTGTAGAGTAGCAATTAGATGGTGGGTTGCGAGAGTGACAGAAACTTAAACCCCAGTTTATGCGCTATTCCGTAAGGGACCGATTGGATCCTAGAGTTTAATGCTATGGTTAGAATTTATTCTTAATACCTTTCTCGTAGTTGTGGATGCTTGCGGGAGGGTTAACCATAAGTAGGAGGTTTGTTCAAGTAAGAACAGCACCTAAGCACCGGTCCACCCACATATCAAATTATCAAAGTAGCGAACACAAATCAAACCAACATGATGAAAGTGACTAGATGAAATTCCCGTGTACCCTCAAGAACGCTTTGCTTATCATAAGAGGTCGTTTTGGCCTATCCTTTGCCTCAAAAGGATTGGGCTACCTTCCTGCACTTTTTTTACAACTATCGTTACTTGCTCGTTATAAATTATCTTGCTATCAAACTGCTATGCTACTTACAATTTCAGCACTTGCAGACATTACCTTATTGAAAACTACTTGTCATTTCCTTCTGCTCCTCGTTGGGTTCGACACTTTAACTTATCGAGAAGAGCTACAATTGATCCCCTATAATTGTGGGTCATCAATGCTATTCTCTGGCGCCATTGCCGGGGAGTGAAGCGCCTTTGGTAAGTGGAATTCGGTAAGGAAACATTTATATAGTGTGCTGAAATTTATTGTCACTTGTTACTATGGAAAACAATCCTTTGAGGGGGTTTGTTCGGGGTATCTTCACCTCGTCCGGAACCAAAATTAGCTACCCCTCAACCTACTGCACCTACTGAAAATATTGAATATGAAATTCCTTCGGGTGTGATAGAACAACTGCTAGCCAATCCTTATGCAGGAGATGGAACAGAACATCCTGATATGCAATTGATTTATGTGGAACAAATTTGTGGATTGTTTAAGCTTGCAGGTCTACCCCGAGATGAAGTGATGAAAAAGGTTTTCCCTTTATATTTGAAGGGAAAAGCATTGGCATGGTATAGGCTATGCGATGATAACAAATCATGGAATTGGAATCGCTTGAAATTGGAATTTCACCAAAAAAATATCCTATGCATCCAATTCATCGTGATCGGAATTATATAAATAATTTTTGGCCTCGTGAAGGAGAAAGTATCGCTCTAGCTTGGGGGAGGCTTAAGTCAATGTTATATTCATGCCCCAATCATGAGCTCTCAAGAGAAATTATCATCCAGAACTTTTAAGCTCGGCTTTCTCGTAATGATCAAACCATGCTTGATACTTCTTGTGTTGGTTATTTTATGAAGAAGACTATTGAATTCCGGTGGGATCTTTTGGAAAGAATTAAACGCAACTCTGAAGATTGGGAACTCGACGAAGGTAAAGAGTCCAGTATTAAACTTAAGTATGATTGTGTTAAATCTTTTATGGATACCGATGCTTTTCAAAAGTTTAGCACTAAATATGGACTTGACTCTGAGATAGTAGCCTCTTTTTGTGAATCATTTGCTACTCATGTTGAACTCCCTAAAGAGAAGTGGTTTGAATATCACCCACCTATTAAAGAAGAAATTAAAAAACCATAACCAGTTAAGGAAGAAACTATACTTTATAATGTTGATCCAGTTGTCCCTTCTGCTTATATTGAGAAACCACCTTTCCCTGTTAGGATAAAGGAACATGCTAAAGTTTCAACTGTGGTTAAGAAAAGCTTTGTTAGAACACCTAAACCTGATGAACAAATTAAAGTAGAACCTAGCATAGCTATGGTTAAAGATCTCTTAGAGGAAGATATGGATGGGCATGTTATTTACTTTTGTGATGAAGTTGATAGAATTGCTAAACCTGATAAAAAAGATAATCATAGACATGTTTTTGGCATGCCTGTCATCCCAGTTAAAGTAGGAGATCACAGTTATCATGGTTTATGTGACATGGGTGCTGTGAGTGCTATCCCTTACACTTTATATCAATAAATTATGAAAGACATAGCACCTGCTGAGATAGAAGAAATAGATGTTACTATTAAACTTGCTAATAGAGACACCATATCACCAATTGGGATTGTTAGAGATGTTGAAGTCTTGTGTGGGAAAATAAAATACCCTACTGATTTTCTTGTTCTTGGTTCCCCACAAGATGATTTCTGTCCCATTATTTTTGGTAGACCTTTCTTGAACACAGTTAATGCTAAGATAGATTGTAAGAAACATACTATCGGTGTTAGCTTTGGTGATGAGTCTCATGAGTTTAATTTTTCCAAGTTTAGTAGAAATATTCATGAAAAAAATTTGCCTAGTAAGGATGAATTAATTGGTATTGCTTCTATTGTTGTGCCACCTACTGATCCTTTAGAACAATATTTGCTAGACCATGAAAATGATTTACATATGCATGAAAGAAATGAAATAGATAAGATTTTATTTCAACAACGTCCTCTACTTAAATACAATTTGCCTATTGAAACTCTAGGAGGTCCTCCTCCACCTAAAGGTGATCTTGTGTTTGAGTTAAAACAATTGCCAGACACTTTGAAATATGCTTATCTTGATGAAAAGAAGATATATCCTGTTACTATTAGTGCTAACCTTTCAGAACATGAAGAAGAAAGATTATTGAAAGTTCTAAGGAAGCACCGAGCTGCTATTGGATATACTCTTGATGATTTAAAGGGCATTAGTCCCACTCTATGTCAGCACAAAATTAATATGGAACCTGATGCTAAACCCGTTGTTGATCACCAACGTCGGTTCAATCCGAAGATGAAAGAGGTGGTAAGAACGGAAATATTAAAACTTTTGGAAGCAAGTATAATTTATCCTATAGATGATAGTAGATGGGTAAGTCGTGTTCATTGTGTCCCTAAGAAAGGAGGTATTACTGTTGTTCCTAATGATAAGAATGAGCTTATTCCACAAAGAATTGTTACAGGCTATAGAATGGTAATTGATTTTAGAAAATTAAATAAAGCAACTAGAAAAGATCATTACCCTTTTCCTTTTATTGATCAAATGCTCGAAAGACTATCTAAGCACACACACTTTTGCTTCCTTGATGGATATTCTAGCTTTTCACAAATACCTGTTTCTCAACCTGATCAAGAAAAGACCATTTTACTTGTCCTTTTGGAACCTATGCTTATAGACGCATGCCTTTTGGTTTATGGAATGCACCTGCTACCTTTCAAAGATGTATGACTGCTATATTCTCTGACTTTTGTGAAAAGATTGTTGAGGTTTTCACGGATGACTTTTCTGTTTATGGGAAGTCTTTTGATGATTGTTTAAGCAATCTTGATCGAGTTTTGCAGAGATGTGAACAAACAAATCTTGTCTTGAATTGGGAGAAGTGCCACTTTATGGTTAATGAAGGCATTGTCTTGGGTCATAAGATTTCTGAGAAGGGTATTGAAGTGGACAAAGCTAAGGTTGATGCAATTGAGAAAATGACATGTCCTAAGGACATCAAAGGTATTCGTAGTTTCCTAGGTCATGTTGGTTTCTATAGGAGATTTATCAAAGACTTTTCTAAAATTTCTAGGCCTCTTACAAATCTTTTCTAAAAGGATATTCCTTTTGTGTTTGATGATGATTGTCTTGAAGCCTTTGAAACACTCAAGAAAGCCTTAATCTCTGCACCGGTTGTTCAACCACCTGATTGGAACTTGCCTTTTGAAATTATGTGTGATGCTAGTGATTATGATGTTGGTGTTGTTCTAGGACAAAGAGCTGATAAGAAACTGAATGTTATTCAATATGCTAGTAAAACTCTAGACAGTGCTCAAAGAAATTATGCTACTACTGAAAAATAATTCTTAGCAGTGGTGTTTGCTTGTGATAAATTTAGATCTTATATTGTTGATTCCAAAGCAATTGTTCCCATAGACCATGCTACTATTAAATATCTTATGGAAAAGAAAGATGCTAAACCTAGACTTATCCATTGGGTTATTTTGTTACAAGAATTTGATTTACATATCATTGATAGAAAAGGAGCTAAGAACCCCGTAGCTGATAACTTGTCTAGGCTTGAAAATGTGCTTGATGACCCACTACCTATTGATGATAGTTTTCCTGATGAGCAGTTAGCTACAATAAATGTTGCTAATAGTACTCCTTGGTATGCTGACTATGCTAATTACATTGTTGCTAAATATTTACCACCTAGCTTTACATACCAATAAAAGAAAAAATTCTTCTATGATTTAAGACATTACTTTTGGGATGACCCACATCTTTATAAAGAAGGAGTAGATGGTATTATTAGACGTTGTGTACCTGAGCATGAACAGGGACAAATCCTACGGAAATGTCACTCCGAGGCTTATGGAGGGCATCATGCTGGAGATAGAACTGCTCACAAGGTATTGCAGTCTGGATTTTATTGGCCTACTCTCTTCAAGGATGCCCGTAAGTACGTCTCATCTTGTGATGAATGTCAAAGAATAGGTAATATCGGTAAGCGTCAAGAAATGCCTATGAATTATTCACTTGCTGTTGAACCATTTGATGTTTGGGGATTTGATTACATGGGACCTTTTCCTTCCTTTAATGGGTATACACATATTTTGGTTGCTGTTGATTATGTTACTAAATGGGTAGAAGCTATTCCAACCAGTAGTGTTGATCACAACACCTCTATTAAAATGCTTAAGGAAGTTATTTTCCCAAGGTTTGGAGTCCATAGATATTTAATGACTGATGGTGGTTCACACTAGTGCTTTTCGTAAAATGCTTGCCAAGTATGATGTTAACCATAAAATTGCATCACCCTATCATCCTCAGTCTAGTGGTCAAGTTGAACTTAGCAATAGAGAAATAAAATTAATTTTGCAAAAGACTGTCAATAGGTCCAGGAAGAATTGGTCTAAGAAATTAGATGATGCACTTTGGGCTTATAGAACAACATATAAAAATCCTATGGGTGTGTCTCCTTATAAAATGGTTTATGGAAAAGCTTGTCATTTGCCTCTTGAGTTAGAACATAAAGTATTTTGGGCAGTTAAAGAACTCAATTATGATTTGAAAGTTGCTGGGGAAAAGAGGTTATTTGATATAAGCTCATTAGATGAATGGAGAACCCAAGCTTATGAAAATGCAAAATTATTCAAAGAAAAGGCTAAAAGATGGCATGAAAAGAGAATTCAAAAGCGTGAGTTTAAAGTCGGAGAATATGTTCTTTGGTACAACTCTCGTTTCAGATTCTTTGCAAGAAAGCTCCTCTTGAAATGGGAAGGCCCATATGTCATCGAGGAGGTTTACTGGTCTGGAGCCATCAAAATAAATTATTCCGAAGGTACTAACCCGAGGGTTGTCAATGGGCAGCGAATAAAGAATTATATCTCAGGTACACCCATTAATGTTGAAAGTAATATTATCCAAACTTTGACAACGGAAGAACACATAAAGGAGTCCTTCCGGAACACTCCAGAATCGTGAAAATAAGGAGGTACGTGATATGGTAAGTAAACGGACTCAGAAAAATCCGCAAAAATATTTTGGTCAGTTTTGGAATATTTTAGAATTTTGGAAATAAATAAACTACCGGGAAGCGTCCCCTGGTGGGCACAAGACACCAGGGCGCACCTGGCGTCCCCTTCCGTACTCCGTTTTTCTTCCGTATACTTGTCCTCCAAGACAAAAAAAATCTATATATACTTCCCGAACCTGTTAACCACCGTATCGCGGAGAAATCCTCTGTTCTCTTTTCTTGATGTTTTCTGTCTGATCCCATCCACCATGGCCACTTCAAGCTCCTCCAAGGACAAGTTCCTCAAGAACGTCATCACCCCATATCCGCGGGAGGTGGTGCAGCACCCTGAGGTCATTGAGATGCATGAGGGGATGCTTCACCTTCGCGATGTGCCCTGTCCCAAGGGGACGGGAACCGTGGAGGCTAGGCTCGAAGCTATGGAGCAAGACGTCTTCCGGTGCAAGGGGGTGGTGGAACATGGGCTCCATGCCAATCACCTCATGATCACGGATCTCTCCTGCGATCTCAAGGTGGATGGCAAGCCCATGAAGGACATCATCTCCACCCTCAACGAGCAAATCAACTTCCTCCAAAGCCAGATCTACGACCTCCAGAACCAAGTCTTTGAATATGAGGCAAGGTTTAAAGGTATGAGTTTGGCTGCTAGTTGCAGGACCCGTGAGACTCACTCATCCTCTTATGATGGTGGACCACTGCCATGGAAATCCGAGGACAAGACCTCTTCTTCATCACCACCACCATCTTCTTCACCACCAAAGGAGAACCGAGTATCGGGTATGGGCACTCCCCTTGGCTTCTTCCAAGCTTGGGGGAGGTGCCCCGGTATCGTATCATCCCACTATCTTTTTACTTTTACTTATCCTAGTTCAATCTTTTTGCTTTAGATGAAATAAAGTTTAGTTCGATCCTTTCTTATCTGTGAGTTTGCTTAGTGATCTATCATTGTAATCGTGTGCAAGTTATATAATAAAGTTTAGTTTGAGTTTTTGCTTTCTTTACTTTCAGGTTGCAAATAAAGAAAAGAAAATAAAGAAAAAGAGGAAAGAAATAAATAAAGAAAGGAAACAAGTCAATAGATCATATACTAATCCTATGGTAGGTGATGGCACCACATAAGGAAAAGTATAAGTAGAAAATTGTATTAGAGATTGACAAACATAGCATTAGTCAATGATGCAACTCATGAAAGAATTAATAAGGGAAGAGAGGATTCACATATAAATATACTATCCTAGAAATCTTTTGTGATTGTGAGCCCTCATCAAAATATTATATCCCAAAATTGTTGACGTTGGACAAGGAAGACAACTTAATGATTTATGTTTGTTTATATTCACATAGAAGTCATATTCTCATAGATCCTTCAACATGTTGTGCTTGCCCCTATCTTTGCTAGCCAAAACTTCCGCACTAAGTAGAGATACTACTTGTGCATCCAAAAACCCTTAAACCCAAATATTTTTCAAGTGTCCACCATACCTACCTAGGGATTGAGCAAGATCCCTCAAGTAAGTTGCCATCGATGCAGAAAGGCAATAAAAAATTGCTTCTAAACATGTGAGATCATTTAGGGTAAGAGAAAATTGAGCGTTGTACGAACTTGGATGACAAAGAATAAAAGCGACATACTGCATAATAAAGGTTGTCATCTTAAGGGGCAATACAACGTGACGTTCTCTTGCACTAAGGGATTGAGCATGCAAACAAATAAGCGCATGGCAACCTCTGCTTCCCTCTGTGAAGGGCCTATCTTTTACTTTCATGTATTTACTTTTATGCAAAGAGTCAAAGTTTACCTTCTATTCCCTTTTATTTTTCTCTTTTGGAAAGCATCATGTGGTGTGGAAATATCTTGGCACGTATGTCCAGTTGAATATAGATAGCATGAGTTATTATTGTTGACATCACCCTTGAGGTGAGTATGTTGGGAGGCGAAACTATAAGCCCCTATCTTTCTATGTGTCCGGTTGAAACGTTTTGCTCATGTGTATGCGGTGAGTGTTAGCAATCATAGAAGACTATATGATGGTTGAGTGTGTGGACTTGCCTAAAGGCTCCAACACGTGACTCTTCCTGAAAAAATGATGAATTGTAGTTGCAAAGTTGATTGAGAACATAGTTTGTTGGTTTCTAATAGAGTTCTTGCTTTATACTTCGATTATGTGATGAACTGTTACTTATTCATGAGAAGTGTATGATAAAAGTTCTATGATAAAAGTCCTCTATTTAATTTTGTTGTTGTTATAATAATCAACATGATGCTTCTATGTCTGTATTTTGTTTTTATCGACACCTCTCTCTCTCAAAGCATGTGGACATGTTTTCGATTTCGGTTTTCGCTTGAGGACAAGCGAGGTCTAAGCTTGGGGGAGTTGATACGTCCATTTTGCATCATGTTTTCTTACAGTTATTTATAATGTTTTTATCCATAATAATGCTTTTTGGAGTAATTCTAATGCCTTTTCTCTCATAATTTGCAAGGTACACACCAAGAGGGAGAATTCCGGCAGCTGGAAATGTGGACCTGAAAAAAGCTACGTCAGGCTACCTATTCTGCACAACTCCAAACAAGCTAAAACTTCACGGAGATTTATTATGGAATATTTAAGAATTATTGGAGCAAATAACTACCAGAGGGGGCACACCGGGTGGGCACAACCCACCTGGGCGCGCCAGGGAGCCCATGCGCACCCTAGTGGGTTGTGCCCTCCTCGGCCCACCTCCGGTGCCCATCTTCTGGTATATAAGTCATATTGGCCTAGAAAAAAAGGAGAAGGCTTTCGGGACGGAGCACCGCCGTCTCAAGGCGGAACTTGGGCAGGAGCACTTTTGCCCTTCGGCGAAGCGATTCCGCCGGGGGAACTTCCCTCCCAGAGGGGGAAATCATCATCATCATCACCAACAACTCTCCCATCTTGGGGAGGGCAATCTCCATCAACATCTTCAATAGCACCATCTCATCTCAAACCCTAGTTCATCTCTTGTATTCAATCTTATTACCGGAACTATAGATTGGTGCTTGTGGGTGACTAGTAGTGTTGATTACATCTTGTAGTTGATTACTATATGGTTTATTTGGTGGAAGATTATATGTTCAGATCCATTATGCTATTTAATAATCCTATTATCATGAGCATGTTTATCATTTGTGAGTAGTTACTTTTCTGCTTGAGGCCACGGGAGAAATCATGTTGCAAGTAATCATGCGAACTTGATATGTGTTCGATATTTTGATAGTATGTATGTTCTGATTCCCTTAGTGGTGTCATGTGAATGTCGACTACATGACACTTCACCATATTTTGGGCCTAAGGGAATGCATTGTGGAGTAGCAATTAGATGGTGGGTTACGAGAGTGACAGAAACTTAAACCCCAGTTTATGCGTTATTCCGTAAGGGACCGATTGGATCCTAGAGTTTGATGCTATGGTTAGAATTTATTCTTTATACTTTTCTCGTAGTTGCGGATGCTTGCGGGAGGGTTAATCATAAGTAGGAGTTTTGTTCAAGTAAGAACAGCACCTAAGCACCGGTCCACCCACATATCAAATTATCAAAGTAGGGAACACAAATCGAACCAACATGATCGAAGTGACTAGATGAAATTCCCGTGTACCCTCAAGAACGCTTTGCTTATCATAAGAGACCGTTTTGGCCTGTCCTTTACCTCAAAAGGATTGGGCTACCTTGCTGCACTTTTGTTACTACTATCGTTACTTGCTCGTTATAAATTATCTTGCTATCAAACTGCTACGCTACTTACAATTTCAGCACTTGCAGACATTACCTTACTGAAAACTACTTGTCATTTCCTTCAGCTCCTCGTTGGGTTCGACACTCTTACTTATCAAAAAGAGCTACAATTGATCCCCTATACTTGTGGGTCATCAACGCCGCATAAGTCGCTCCTCACGAGTCGTCCGGCTCCTGAGCTTCGGTGGGCTCTGGAGGTCCGGGAGGCTCGCGAGGGTCCGGCGTCTCCTTCGTCAGGATTGCCTGGCGCCTGGCCTCGTGAGCCGCCAAGATGCCCTGCATGTAGCGCTGGTGCGTGCCAGCCATGTTCAGCAGGCCGAACGGCATGCAGACATAGCTACGGGGGCAGCCCCCACTCCGGCCGACACGGGATGACCGGAAGCGCTCCTGAGAAGCGGCCCTGTTGAGCCCTGGGATGTTGACGCAGACGCGCAGCTCTCCACCCATGTCAGGGGCAGTAGCTGCACTGAGCGATGCGGGGCGGCGCTCGTTGCGCATGGCTCGTGCCTCCTGAAGCTCTTCGATTGCCTTGGTAATGAACTCCAGAGCACCTGACGCCTCACGCCCTGCGCCCTGCTCGTGGACGCGCGCGTTGAAACACGCCTCCACATGGTGCCTGAACGCCTCCCTCGTGACGCTGGCCAGGTCAGAGGCCCTTCAGAGGAGAGCCCCCGAGCCCAACCTAAGAGGGGCGCCAGGCGCGCCTTCCTATGCGAGAGAGGAAGGCACCCCAGCAGTGGGCGCAAGACCTGAGGCACAATCATCAGACGCCCCAGCCTCCTGAGGGCCTCTAAGGAGGAGCTGCTTCTTCTTCTTGGGGACGGCCTCAGGAGGATGGATGGCGCCCTCGTCATTTGAGTTCTCGACTGTCGTGGCCTGGTAGGCACGCTCGATGGAGCACACTGCATCCTTTTCGTCGCAGGCAACCGCGATGATGCCACCACTCCCTGGCATCTTGAGGACGTTGTAGCCGTGGTGAGTTACTTCCATGAACATGGCGAGGGCCGGATACCCGAGGATGGCGTTGTACGGGAGGCGAATGTGGGCGACGTCGAAGTCGATAAGCTCGGTGCGGTAGTTGTCGCGCTTGCCGAAGGTGACAGGGAGGCGAATCTGCCCCATGGGAACAGTGGAGCCATCAGTCACCCCTGAGAAGGGCTTGGTGGGGAGGAGCTGGTCGTAGGGCATCTGGAGCCTCTCGAATGTCTCAGCAGAGAGGACATTCAGTCATGCACCTCCGTCGATGAGTGTCTTGGTAACGAGGACGTTGCTGATGGTCGGTGAGCAGAGCATTGGGAGCACGCCCGCGGTGGCTGCACACTTGAGCTGATCCATCGAGTCAAAGGTGATGGCGTACTTGGACCACCTGAGGGGACGCGACGCCTCGAGCTTGGGGAGGGCCGCGTTCACCTCATGAGCGAACTGCTTGAAGACGCGATGGGAGGCGGGGGCCTGAGCGCCACCCAGGATGTAGGCTATAGCACGAGGCTCTTGGAAGCCCCCGGCCCCATCATCTTGGCGGTGGTCATCATTCCTCCTTGGTGGCGGCGACAGCGGAGGAAGGCCGGCGTTGCCCTAAGGACAATCCTCACGAGGCTGGTCCCTCCAAGGGCCGTCGCGAGGCTGGCCCTGCCAGCGGTCCTCACGAGGCTGATCACGCCAGTCCTGGCGGGGCTTGCGGTTGTCCCGGTGGCCTCCACCACGGCCTCCTTCGCAGTCGTAGCCACGGTCGTTGTGCTCAGGGCGGCGGCCAAGGCGCCCATCTCGGATGGCCCTGAGCTCTTGGCAGTCGTTGGTGTTGTGGCTGTGGATGTTGTGGAAGACGCAGAACAGGTGGCTGCCCTTGGAGGACTCGGGGTAGTCACATCCGCGCTTCATCTCTGGCTCGGCCGCGAGCACAGCCGAGCCCTTGCGCTTCACGTCTTTGGCCTTGGCCTTCTTGTCTTCAGGATCTGTCTCCGGGAGCTCAAGGAGGGAGAGGCAACCTTCCTCTGCCCTCGCGCACCTGGTTGCCATGTTGAACATCTCCAGGGCCGAGCACAGGTCCTCGTGTATGGCGAGTTCTTCCTTCATCTTGACATCTCGGATGCCATCAGTGAATGCTGAAATGATGGCCTCGTCCGACACCTTGGGGATCTTGAGGCGAACATTGGTGAAGCGCTGGATGTATTTGTGCAAGGTCTCCCCTGGCTGCTGCTTGATGCGCCACAGGTCGCCCACAGCAGGGGCGCGGTCCCGAGTGCCCTGGAAGTTGGCGATGAAGCGCTCATGTAGCTCATCCCAAGAGGAGATCGATCCCACTGGAAGGTTCAGGAGCCACGAGCATGCGCCATCCTTGAGAGCCATGGGAAACCAGTTCGCCATGACCTTCTCGTCACCGTTCGCCGCCTCGATGCTCAGCTCGTAGAGCTGGAGGAACTCAGCACGGTCAGGGGTGCCGTCGTAGCGCAGAGGCAGATCTGGCTTGAACTTGCTGGGCCAGACGATGCGGTGCAGCTCCGGAGTGAACGCTCGGTAGCCTGCCACGCTCACGAGAGCCCGTCGCAGAGGGGGGCCTGCTCTTGATGCCCGTGTGCTGCCGCCTCGGGTGGCACACGGTCCTGACGTGGCGGTGCTGGGAGCGCACGTGCTTCCCCTTGAGGCCGTTGCACCACGTGGCAGCTTTCTTCGTCGCGAGCAGGCGCCCTGCACGGTGGGTCGCGCTGGGGGCCTCTCGCCTTGGCTCGGGGACGACATCGCGCAGAGAGGAGGAGGATGTGCACCGTGGGTCACGTCGCCCTCCTAAGGCGACGGGGGAGGCAACGAGCAAGACGGTGCGGGTGCTTCTCCAGCAGCTCCGACGAGCTCGGCGATCTGGTCCAGCCAGTCCTCGTAGAGGTCATCGGTCGGACAATAGCGCAGAAGCTCGCGTGCCATGAGCAACGTAGCCTGTGCGTTCACCGGCCTGCGACGAGCATGGGTAGATGAAGCAGCGGCTGGAGTCAACGACTGAGTGGCGGTGCGACCATCACGCCGCACGGAAGGTTGCAACGACGAGGCCTGCTGTTCGTGGACCACAGGGCCGGTGGCAGCGTTAGCCGCAGGTGACGGGGAGCGGTGGGGAGCGACGTCGCCCGCAGCACCGTCTGAGCAACGTGGGCTGCCCGGTGCTCAGCACGAACTCGACGAGCGTCGACCATGAGAACGGCGAAACAGCGGCGAAACTATCGACAGAAGAGAGGCTTTGACACGCCCCTATCTGGCGCGCCAAATGTCGGATTCAAGGCTCCGCAGACCCAAGAAAGGTTCTAACTCTGGGGCGTGTGCGAAGAACTCGACCTTCCATCCAACCAACTCGTCGCTCTCACGGCCTAGCTCAATGAACAAGGAAAAGGAAGGGACAGGATAGTTTACCCAGGTTCGGACCACCTTGCGGTGTAAAACCCTACTCCTGCTTTGGGGTGGATTAGCCTCGCGAGGGGCTGAGGATGAACTAGTACATGGGAAGAACAGCCTCAGGAGGTCTGTTCTTGTGAGCTAGTGAGGATTTGATCTCTCTCTCGGATCCGGTTCGGTCCCCTTCTATGGTGGTGGCTATATTTATAGTGGCCTTGGTCCTCTTCCCCCAAAACGAAGGCGGGAAGGGATCCCATGGTGGCCAAGTTTGAAGGGAGACAACTAGTACATCTTATCCTGACGGAAGGTGGTCTTTGCCTGCAAAGCTTCCGGTCGTGATGCCGTGGTGAGCTCCATGGTGACATCTGTCCTGCAGTCCTGGCGGTCCTGGTCTTGTTGCACGGGAATGTAAACCTTTGGCCGATTCCTCGGGACTCCGCGCCTACGCTTGCCTCCTTAGCACCAAAGAGGAAACCTGCTATACTGCGCCCGCTGGCGCCCGCCTGGCCTTGGTCATCATGGCTTGCGTCACCCAAACCTCATGAGGTGAACGCCTGCATAGAAATCTCCGCTCCTCAGGAGCCAGCCTAGGGAGGCCGCTCCCTCCGGAGGTCTTGGTGTCGTCCTCCTCGCGAGGCTTGGCCCCTCGCGAGGGTCTTGTCTTGACCATTGATGGGCCGTACCAGGCCGTCGATGGAGCCACGCCATGCACCGTAGGCAGGCAAGTCTGGGTACCCTGGTTCCTAGAACGCCGACATATACTCTTTCCAAAACTTCTCATACTAGACAAACCCAATAAAATGCAAATAGAGATCAGAGACCCATAAGCAAATTTAACCGTTTCAACAAGACGAACAACTTTCATGTTGAACATTTTTCAATTCGAGGTCATCTTGAGGGTGTAATCGCCCTTGTACCAATCAGATTCATGAAAGCAGACAGTTTTGATCAGACTGTCTGGTCAGAACAGAAGGTTTGGACGATCTCTGTTACCCGGACCAGATAGTCAGTCGCATTAGGATGTTTTGGGTGTTTGGCCTGACAGTCCTGCCAACTTCATTTTTTTGCAGCATTGCACTATTCTGACTACAACTGTTACATACAATCTCGGATTATGATGATCTAGACATCAAAATCACCCCCACCACCACCACAAAGAATTTTCATCTAAGAAACATTTTTGGGATCGTCTTGATTATGTTTTCTGCCATTGTCGGATCACGGGTTCCGGCAAAACCCTCAAGGTTCGAACACCGGGGTGCGCACGAAGATCTCTCCTCTCCCAAGCTCTCGCACTCCACGATCTCATGGACTAGCTCGCCGAACCCAAAGAACACGGGGACACAAGATTTATACTGGTTCGGACCACCGTTGTGGTGTAATACCCTACTCCAGTGTGGTGGTGGTGGATTGCCTCTTGGGCTGAGGATCAACAGTACAAGGGAAGAACGACCTCCTGAGGAGAGGTGTTCTTGTGCTTGGTGAATGTGTGTGAGTGAGGATTGCTCAAGATCCCTCCTCTTCCTACTATGGTGGCTAGTCCTATTTATAGAGGCCCTGGTCCTCTTCCCAAAATATTGAGCGGGAAGGGATGCCACAGCGGCCGATTTGAAGGGGAACAACTAGTACAAGCTATCCCGACTAAAGGTGGTCTTCGCCTGCCAAAGGCTCTGGTGATGACGCCGTCTTAGGCTCCACGGTGACCTCCGTCCCGCCGTCCTGCTGGTCTTTCTCGTTGCACAGATACGGAAATATTTGACTACTGCCTCGGGACTCCTCGCCTGCCCTTGCCTCTTTAGCACCAAAGAGGAAACAAGGACACTGCGCGCGCGGGCGCCCGCCTGGCGCCCGCCTGGTTGTGGTCGTCATGGCTTGCGTCATAGGGGCCTCGCGAGGTACCCCTTGCCTTGATCTCTCCGCTCCTCGCGAGCCAGCCTAGTGAGGCCGCCCCTGAGGAGGTCTTGCATCGTCCGCCCCGCAAGGCTTGGCCCCTCGCGAGGGTCTTGAGTGTTTGTTGGTGAAGATGGGCCGTACGGGCCCGGTGGTGGAGCCACGCCGTGGGCCGCAGGCAGGCAAGTCCGGGGACCCCCGTTCCCAGAATGCCGACAGTAGCCCCCGGGCCCAAGGCGCGCTCGGGCTTGGCTTCGAGGCAAAGCCAAGGGGCAAGTGCGGAGCGGCGCGGGCCCCAACAGCCTGCGGCCTGCTTGACGCGTGGCGATTGACAGGACGTGGGCATCTTCGCTTCCCCATGCTGCCTCGGCAACTGCCCGACTTGATGAGTCCCTGCTGCATGCAAAAAGGGTTATCATTACCTGCGATCGTGGAGGCCGACGGTTGGCCTCCCTTGGGCTATAAATGAAGAGGGAGGCGGAGCCCCCATCGCCCATCTCTTCCTGCTCCGCTCACTTCTTCTCCCTTGCTCCATTGCTAGTAACAACACCAATGGCGCCAATCTGGAGATTCTCGGTCGCGGAGAAGGGAAAAACTCCCCGCGTCGAGCCCGAGCCGCTTCCGCCGAAGAACAGGCCGGTCCACCGCCGTGACGTGGTCGTGAGGCAGGAGGTGACAAGGCCTTGGTGCGAGCAGCCACCTCCTGGGTATCCGCTGCCTTTATACGCTCAAGCCGAGGGCTCATGAGGGAGAGGCGGTGAGCGGCGGCGCCCACGCCGCTGCCGTGGTCGCCGCGCCGCGGTGACGCGCGTCGTCGCCCCTGGAGTCCACGCCGCAGACTCCTCGCGCGAACTTGTGCGGTGGGCAGCGATGCCTCCGCGCACTTGGATCTGTCTCCCTTCATTCTTCTCTGCTGAGTTGCCACCGAGGGGGCCCCTCGAGCTATGGCTGCAGCACGCCGACTGCGACGCCCCGACGACCGGAGCGGAAGTTGAAGTCATCACCTCGGGCAAGATCTTCATGACCCGAGGCTGGGGTGAGGTCGCCTGGGTTAGCCATACGGAAGGCGCTCTCGCGATCCACTTCGAGTACGACGGCGCCTCCACGATGTCCTTCAAGGTCTTCAACACGAAAGGCCGTCGCTTGGAGTGCTGCCCCGGAGGGGGCCGTCAGGACGGCGTCGCAGCAGGGGCAGGGCCTGCTGTCTGCCTCGCCAGCGGCTTCTCTGGCAGCAGCAGTGACGCTTGGGAGTCCAGCGATTCTCCCGAGCTCTACGAGACTCTGGAGACGAGTGACGACAGCTACGTGCCCCCGAGCTCTCACCGCGCCCGGAGCAAGGCTGCAGCATCCGGCCGCCGTCGTCGCTGATCTGGATGGGTTGGCGCTGGCCTCCTGCGGCCCACTGTTGATGATGACGTCGGCCATGGGGGCGTGTGTAGATAGGGCTCCTTGAAGTTCTTTTCTTTTGTTCCCTGCGAGGAATCGAGAAGCACCCCGCGGGGGCGTGTAAAGGGTCTGCAATGTCTTTTGTTGATATTACCCTTATTATGAAATTGTGCGAGTGCGTGTCCTATTCTGGCTCGGTCTCCCTTTTTTGTCCTCGCGACGGCTTGGTGCTCTACGCTGACAGGTCCCGATCCCCAGGCAGGTTGCAGCCATCGCTGGTATGCCAGGTCGCGATGCCGTGGTCAAGGCTAGGAGGTGAGCGGCCCAAGGTCCAGTAAGAGCTCCTGAGACGCGATGCTCAAGAGGTCCCCTTTAGAGCGTAAGCAGCCACCGAGAGGTAAGAAAGGGAGGCGGCGTTGCCGCGTCAGGGCTGCAGCAAGTGAGAATCTCGTGTCGTAGCGATTAGTTGACCCGAGCGCGAAACTTATCTTGGTAGTCTGGAGTCGTTTCCTCGCGTTGCGCCAGACTCGTGCGTCGGCGGCCGTGGCGCAGCTAGGTTAGGCCCGTGCGCGCTTCCCCCTCTTCCATGCTCTCCTTGGTGCTCTACGTCCTCAGGTCCCGGCCCTCGAGCGAGCTCAGCTGCCGCCGGTATGCCAGGTTGCGATGCCGTGGTCAAGGCCAGGGGTGAGGGCTGGAGAGACAGTAGGAGCTCCTGAGTCGCGATGCTTAGGAGCCCCCCTTTTAACGCGCAAGCGAATCACATGGGGGAAGAGGGAGCCCGCGGTACCGCCCGCTGTTTTCCTCGGGAGGTTCCTGCAAGTCAGCGGGACGAGGGGCACAAATTGCCATTGTAATTGCCGACCGGCCACTGGTCGCTCCGTAAGAGAATGGAGGCACTGAGGGCCTGGTGAGATGACGCGCGCGGGGCGTGCCGCGGGTCAGAGCTCGACCGCTCAGATTTGTCGATGTTGCAGGGACAGACCTAAGCGCAAGCGTCATGCCAGCGTGAGCAGCTCCCGTGGTAGGTGACAATCAAGCAGGTGATAGCCATAGATAGATTACGCATGGAAAGCAAAATAGCTTAGGTAAATGCAGAAGCGATACATGCCACTGGGTAGGACCCGAGCGGCCTAGGGATGATGCAGCCCGAGGGGCGTTCCCAGCAAGGTAAGCTAAAGGCATAAAAGGATACATGCCACAGGGACGGACCCACGCGGCCTGGGAATGATGCAGCCCGAGGGGCACTCCCAGCTAAATGAACTTGGAAAATGTCACCTGGTTTGGCCGTTGAAGAGATGTTGGTGTAGCTGAAGATGCGCGGTGAAGTTGCTCCTCACGAGCCACCGGGGCCCTGAGCCTCGGGAGGCCCTAGGAGTCCAGGCGGTTCCTTGAAGATCGTCTCCATCTCTGCCAGGACCGCGTGATGCCTAGCTTCCTGAGCCGCCAAAATGCTCCGCAGGCCGCGCTGGAAGGCGGCCGCCATGCTCGGCAGGCCGAATGGCATGCGAACATAGCTGTGAGGTGGGCCCTCGCATCGTCCCACGCGCGAAGGCCAGAAGCGCTCCTGGGATGCGGCCCGGTTGAGCCGTGGGATGTCGACGCAGACGCGCAGCCCGCCATCCTCGCCTAGATGGGGGGCCGCGCGAGGTGGGCGGTGATCCCCGCGCATGGCCCTTGCATCCTGCAGCTCCCGCGTGGTCTTGTTGATGAACTCCTAAGCGCCGAGCGCTCCTTGCTCGACATCTTCCTGAGGGAAACGTGCCGCAAAGCACGCCTCCACGTGGTGCCCGAGCGCCTCCCTCGTGACGTTGGCGAGGTCCGAGGCCCTCCAGAAGAGAGCCCCGAGCCCTGCCCGAGGATGGCGTTGGGCGCGCTTTCCTATGCGCGGGAGGGAGGCGCCCCACCTGAGGACGCTGGTCTTGAGGTGGTGCTGCTAGTGGTGTCGCCCTCCTGAGGCCCTGCATGGAGTAGCTGCTTCTTCTTCTTGGGGATGGCCTCAGGAGGATACAGGATATCTTCGCTGTCGGGGTCTTCGATTGCTGCGGCTTGGAAGGCACGCTCGAGGGAGCACACCGCATCTCTTTCTTCACAGGGGACCGTGATGATCCCGCCGCTTCCTGGCATCTTGAGGACGTTGTAGCCGTGATGAGTCACTGCCATGAACTTGGCCAGTGCTGGATACCCGAGGATGGCATTGTACGGCAGGCGAATGTAGGCGACGTCGAAGTCGATGAGCTCGGTGCGGTAGTTGTTGCGTTCTCCGAAGGTGATAGGAAGGCGGACCTTCCCTATCGGGGTGGTGGAGCCGTCAGTCACTCCTGAGAAGGGCTTGGTAGGCTGTACCTGCTCGTATGGCACTTGGAGGCTGTCAAACGTCTCGACGGACAGGACATTGAGCCCTGCGCCACCGTCGATGAGGGTCTTGGTGACTTGAACGTTGCTGATGACGGGTGAACAGAGCATCGGGAGGGCGCCGGCGGTCTGGCACACTTGAGCTGGTCTGCTGAGCTGAAGGTGATGGCGCACTTGGACCACCTGAGCGGGCGCGTGGCCTCGAGCCTGGGAAGAGTTGCGTTCACCTGACGAGCAAACTGCTTGAAGATACGCTGAGAGGCTGGGGCCTGCGCACCGCCCAAGATGCAGGCGATGGTGCGAGGCTCCTGGAAGCCCCCAGCCCCCTCGTCCTGATGGTGGTCGTCGTTCCTGCTTGGTGGTGGTGGCAGCGGAGGGAGACCGGCGTTGCCCTGAGGGCGGTCCTTGTGAGGCTGATCCCTCCAGGCGCCCTCACGAGGCTGATCTTGCCAGCGGTCCTCACGAGGCCGGTAATGCCACTCCTGGCGAGGGCCTCGATCGTCCTAGCATCCTCCGCCACGTCCTCCTCCTCGGTCGTAGCCCCGGTCGTTGCGCTCGGGGCGTCGACCGAAGCGTCCGTCTCGAATGGCCCTGAGCTCTTGACAGTCGTTTGTGTTGTGGCTGTGAACGTTGTGGAAGGCGCAGAATGGTCGACTGCTCTTGGATGACTTGGGTTGGTCCCGGCCGCACTTTGTGTCCGGCTCCGCCGCGAGCACGACCACTCCCTTGCGCTTCACGTCCTTGGCCTTGGCTTTCTTCTTCTCCGGGTTGGCAGTTGGGAGCTCTAGGAGGGAAAGGCGCCCTTCCTCAGCTCTTGCGCACTTGGTCGCCAGGTTGAACAGCTCCAGAGACATGCACAACTCCTCGTGGATGGCGAGCTCCTCCTTCATCTTGACGTCGCGGACGCCATCGAAGAACGCCGAGATGATGGCCTCGTCCGTCACCTTGGGGATCTTGAGGCGAATGTTGTTGAAGCGCTAGATGTATTTCTGCAGAGTCTCTCCTGGCTGCTGCTTGATGCGGCGCAGGTCACCCGCGGCCAGGGGCGGTCGCGAGTGCCCTGGAAGTTGGCGACGAAGCGGTAGCGCATCTCGTCCCAGGAGGAGATCGAGCCCGGAGGCAGGTTCAGGAGCCACGAGCGGGCGCCATCTTTGAGAGCCATGGGGAACCAGTTCGCCATGACTTTCTCATCGCCGTTGGCCGCCTCGATGCTCAGCTCGTAGAGCTGCAAGAACTCCGCGGGGTCGGAGGTGCCGTCGTAATGAGGAGGCAGGTCCGGCTTGAACTTGCCCGGCCAGGCGACGCTACGCAGCTCGGGGGTGAAGGCGCGGCAGCCTGCTGTGGTCACCGAGGCCCTTCGCTGGTGCAGAGCTTGCCCTTGATGATGTCCGCGCACTGCCGTTGCAGGCAGCACGCGGTCTTGTCGTGGTGGTGCAGGGAGCACGGGAGCGTTCTCTCGCGGCCGAGGGACTTCTTGGCAGCTTCTTCCTTCTCGCGCGGGCGCCGGACGCGGTGGGTCGCGCCGGGAGGCCGCGCGCCTTGGCGCCAGGACGCTGTCTTGGGGCAGAGGTGGCGGAGGCGTTCCATGAGCCACGTTGCTCGCAGCCGGCGGAGGGTGAGGCAGCGAAAGGGACGACACGGGAGAGCCCCCAGTGGCGCTGACGAGCTCGGCGATGCGGTCGAGCCAGTCTTCGTAGAGGTCGTCGGCGGGGCGGTAGCGCAGGAGCTCGCGTGCCATGAGCAGCGCGGCCTGCGCGTCCATGGGAGCGCGACGAGCGTGGGACGATGAGCCGGCCGGGGTCAGCGACGGAGTGGCGGTGCGGCCATCCTGCCGCACCGAGGGCTGCAGCGAGGATGCTTGCTGCTCGTTCCCCGCCGGGCCGGTGGCGGCGTTGGCGGCAGGCGACGGAGAACGACGGGGAGGCCCGCCGACAGGAGCCGTCTGAGCGACGCGGGCGGCGAAAGCGGCCCTGCGCTCAGCGCGGGCTCGACGGGCGTCCGACATGGATGCGATGAAGCAATGGGACGCAGATCAGCGAAAGGAAAACTTCGGCGCACCCCTACCTGACGAGCCAAATGTTGGATCACGGGTTCCGGCAAAACCCTCAAGGTTCGAACACTGGGGTGCGCACGAAGATCTCTCCTCTCCCACGCTCTCGCACTCCACGATCTCATGGACTAGCTCGCCGAACCCAAAGAACACGGGGACACAAGATTTATACTGGTTCGGGTCACCTTTGTGGTGTAATACCCTACTCTAGTGTGGTGGTGGTGGATTGCCTCTTGGGCTGAGGATCAACAGTACAAGGGAAGAACGGCCTCCTGAGGAGAGGTGTTCTTGTGCTTGGTGAATGTGTGTGAGTGAGGATTGCTCAAGATCCCTCCTCTTCCTACTATGGTGGCTAGTCCTATTTATAGAGGCCTTGGTCCTCTTCCCAAAATATTGAGCTGGAAGGGATGCCACAACGGCCGATTTGAAGGGGGACAACTAGTACAAGCTATCCTGACTAAAGGTGGTCTTCGCCTGCCAAAGGCTCTGGTGATGACGCCGTCTTGGGCTCCACGGTGACCTCCGTCCTGCCGTCCTGCTGGTCTTGGTCTCGTTGCACCGATACGGAAATCTTTGCCTGATGCCTCGGGACTCCTCGCCTGCGCTTGCCTCTTTAGCACCAAAGAGGAAACAAGGACACTGCGCGCGGGCGCCCGCCTGGTTGTGGTCGTCATGGCTTGCGTCACAGGGACCTCGCGAGGTACCCCTTGCCTTGATCTCTCCGCTCCTCGCAAGCCAGCCTGGTGAGGCCGCCCGTGAGGAGGTCTTGCGTCGTCCGTCCCGCAAGGCTTGACCCCTCGCGAGGGTCTTGAGTGTTTGTTGGTGAAGATAGGCCGTACGGGCCCGCTGGTGGAGCCACGCCGTGGGCCGCAGGCAGGCAAGTCTGGGGACCCCCGTTCCCAGAACGCCGATAGCCGTGAAAACCGGTGTCAAGAAACCATGTGTGATACATTGGTCTAGCCTTTTGTAAAGTTATTTTTTTAACACAGACTTAGCCGACACATCATTTTGAGATTAACGTAGTCGTCACAGACGTTTTCATAGTCGATGGGAATGTCTCCTTCCACTAGACGCTCATCGCTAGAAGGCCTAAAATAAATCCAGGAAAATGCGACCATAAAATGCCAAGTCTAGAATTTGAACCCAGATGGACCACCAATGCGGGCACAATGAACCTAACCATCCGAGCTACGCTAAATTCACTTTTGTAAAGCCGATTTATTTGGTTCATGGTTTGCATGTCTTTTAGATCATGGTTATGTGCATTTGAGGTTCATATCTTTCTTAGAAAAGCTGGTAAGAAAAATAGTTTCCAGGCGAATAAATCTCTTGAATCTCGAGTCTGGTTGGCAAAAAGGGTTACCCTCTTTAGTTCTCTGCCTTTGTTTTTTTATGATGATGACGATGAGGGTAGTCGGTCCAATTGGTCGAAGAGACGGGCCAAGTGGAAATCGCAACGTGCCACGGAAATGGAATGGTCGGCCGAAAGCGAAGAGGCAAAACTCCAAACCACAGCGCACTGTCGAACCGCGTCATCGTCATCCATCCGTGCAACCTTCGTCAACCCCACCAGCCCCCACCCCACCCCACCCAGGGCCCCCCTCCTCCCCGCTCCCTCTTATCCCAATCCGCGCGCCCCGCCGCGCCCATCCCTCATAAATCGCCGCGGTCGGTGGCTCGCTGGAATCCGATCCGATTCCGTTCCCATTCACACTCCAATTCCAGCCGGAGCGGAGCGGCCGGGCGCCATGGCGGCGGCACGTGGCGGCGGATCGGCGGCGAGGGTCGGCGACTGGGACGTCGAGCTGGGGCCCGGCTGGGACTGGCGCTCCATCCCGCAGCTGCTCTCCTCCGCCTGCATCTTCATCTGCTCCGGGTGGGCTCCCCTACCGTTCCCCCCTCCGCATCCGCGTAACTTCATTCAGATTCTAGTCTGCTGATCCGTCGTTGCCAGCGTCATCTTGCCTACTGTCGCGATTACTCTCTAGTGTTTACTCATGTAGTATCTCGAGTGGCATACCTTGTAGGCTACATGCAGTTATGTTATGGTGCTTGATCTTATCACCTATACTTGTGAAATTAAAGCCTCCTGTGGCTGCCTGGATTACTTCTTTCTCTTGCTGTGTCAGTGTGTGTGCCTGTTCAGTTGGTGAATAAATTTTATGCTAATCGTCGATATGTAAAAACTCCTTGCAAACAGAGCAGAGGCTGTTTTGGATGCTGTGAGAAGGCCGCAAAACATGTAGGCGATCTTTCCAAGAGCTTAATAGCCCATGCCCAGAATCCTACGGTGGCAGAGGAATTTTGGAGTACGACCACCATCGAGGTTGATCCGGCAGACCTACGAGCACCATACAACACATCCTCTTGGGACCTTGATCTGCATGGAGTCGGAAGCAGTCATAACCTGGGCGAATCTGCTAATCATGGTAATTCCTTTTTTGAACCAACATATGTGCTCAGCAGGCGTGTTTTCACCACATGTACGCATTTTCCTGATACCTTTGCAAACATCAAACTTGATTTTGGCCGAATCTCCTGTCTTTGCATTCAGCATCTAGTCATGTTAATTGTGGAAAACACCTACGTTTTCGTTTCAGTCTATCTTAAATTATCCATATATTAGCTTGATAGCACGTTAGAAAGATACAATACATAATAACGCTGTTCTCGTCGAGCAGTGTTAGCCTCTCAAATCTTATTTGGTAGTCGGTTACCTATGGTATTTTATCAAGACCAGTGCAATTGCTTTACCATTTTGTCCTAGTTGTTGTGGTTCTAAGAAGGAAAATTTGTTACTAGGAAATTTGAGTTCACACTTTTTTGGTTTAGTTGTGGGAGATCACTTTCTTTCTGTGTGCGAGCTAGAGTTTCGGCAGAGCATTTATTTGGGAACTTCGAGTTCATACTTCATACTTTATTTTGCATGATGTCTTCCATATTTTCCTACTAAATTTGGACTGTAACGAACTTGTGCTGGCAAACCGTTGCTGATTTTTTTTCCCGAGCAGTAAGGGGGTAATAGAAGTCCAATTGCCATTCTTGTCTAACGGAGGATTAAAGGAATCGACACATGTCTGCCTGTTAAGAGTCTTAGTGGACATGGTGATCTGACCAGATGGAAATATCATTGCAGGTTTTTCTCTTTGGCAACAAACTAGGGATGAGTGGACTGAGAATACAAGGTTAAGGCAAGAACCGGTGGTGAAGCAGATCCAGGAACCAGTGTTGAGGTATGAAAATGGAACGTCCGATCTATATGTGGAAGAAGGGCAAGACAAAAAGCTTTACATAATTCAACTGAATAATATGCATGTACAACATTTTCTCTGATTTTGATCAACAGTTTGTTTGCATCGTTCATATGCACTTGGTTGTGCTTATTCACACCCTTTCTTAGACCCAAGTTGGTAAATCTGAGTTATTGTGAACACCTTTTTTTTATCAATGCGGTTTGGATTGTACTGCCCATATTGGGTTTCATTTTGTTCTTAATGGTGCTAGCTCTATGCCTCTATCATAAAGCTTGTCACTTCCCTTCTAAAATCATTGTGAGTGTCTGAAGTGTTAAAGCACATTACTGCTGTATTTTCTTGTTGATCTCTGAATTTATTTGGCTGTATAGTAGATCTATAATGTGGTAGAGAAGCTTAGTTTTTCTGTCTGTAGAGTTCTATAATTCTGGAGTCCTACAAGCAACAAACAAAGTATCTATTGGAATCATATCTTCCAGAAGAGACGTTTAAAAACAAGTTAGATACTTAGACGCAAAAATGTAAAAAATATGGGATGCTTGCTCTTGCTATTTTTTTTCTTGTTCATATCGACATCAGGTTTGAATTTTAGCTGAAGAACATTTTGTAATCATATATCCAACGAAGCTTAGACTAGATAATTGTATGCTGTGCCCTTTTGTTTCGAGACATAATAGTATGCTGTACCGTGAATCTTCATGCTCACCCAAACCATTATTTTTATGCAGTTGGAATGCAGCGTATGAAAGTTTGCTTGGATCAAATAAACCATTCCCTCAGCCCATCCCTCTACATGTAAGATCTAAATCAGTTCAGTTGATCTGAAAAAGATGATCTAAATCAGTTTATTTTAACGTTCCTTGTAAGGCATGTGGTTAAACTTAGACGATGAATTTGCAGGAGATGGTTGATTTCCTCGTGGACATCTGGGAGCAAGAGGGGCTGTATGACTAGCACAGATGTGTTCGTCGAGAATAACATAGCTGTAGTTCTGATGTGGTAACGAGGGTGTGGCCTGTCATACTTGTTTTTTTGTGCATGGAGGCCTGTTGTGCTTGTTGAATACAATCCTGTGGGCTGTGGCGGTTGTATTGGTAGAAAGAACGGTCCAGATTTAATCACCTTGTCGAATTTGTCAAAGAAAGCAGCTGGAGAGAAAGATGCGTGACAGCGATTTGTGAACATAAATGTCATCTGTATTGATTGAGAAATGAGAAGAAGAAATTAGCTTTTAACACCGATGTCTGATGACGCTGATTCTTGATGGTTGAACGATGCTGTCAGTCTTCATGCCTTGCTGACCTATAACCTGTTCAATTTCGATGGCTTCTACAAGGTTTTTTATGCTTGCACTCGACAAATATTTCTCCGTTTACAAATATAAGATTTTTAAAACTTTTTTATGATTCGGATGTGTATAGACGTATTTTAGTGTGTTTGTTTATTCATTTCAGTATGTAGTCCATATTGAAATATCTCATAATATTTGTTGGACGTCGATAACTGCCACACGTGTGGTGTATCGGGTGGTTGTGCCGCACGCCTTGTGTGGCACGGAGACGACCCCGCCCGCACGACCGCGTCCGGGCGCGCGCAGCCACATACCGCACGTCCGGTGCAGCGCGATCGCCCCGGACGAGCACGTACGGGCGAGCGAGCACGCGGCCCGCACGACTCGTCTTGGCCGCCGTCCCTCCCCGCCTGCGAGCCACACGCCCCCATGTGTCAGTAACCACGCGTCCCCTCGCGATTGCCATGGTCCGGACCCTCTTCAGTTGCCATGTTGCTGAACTACAGTTGCCATGTCGGACAACTACAGTTGTCATGGTTGCTCAACTGCAGTTGCCATCTTAGGTCAAGTGCCGGATGCCATTTTTGGGCAACTGCAGCTGTTGCCATGTATGGGCTGGTCTACTACAATTAACATGATTTGAAAAACTTTAGGAATTGCCACCTACTAACACTGGACAGTTGCCATGTAGCACTAAAAAACATGTTTCGGGTAAAGAGAGAGTTGCCATCTGCTTACAAGCACGCTAGAGGCAGTTGCCATATACCCTGCAAAAACACATGGCAACTGATAGTTTTTGGTGTGTGGGCGAGGGGAGACGAGCATGTGGGCCATGGTGGTATCTTTATGAGTTGCCACCTACTAACACTAGACAGTTGCCACGTAGCGCTACAAACAGACATGGCAACAATAACATGTTCGGGTGAAAGAGAGTTGCCATCTGTTTACAATCACAAATAGGGTGGTTGCCATGTACCCCTCAAAAGACATGGCAAATGACAGCTTGGGTATGAGAGAGTGGGAGAATGGGCAGTCGTGGGAGATGGGGAACAGAAGTGGTGCGTGGCGTGCAGGCGCGACATCAGTTTCATCGTACGCCCCGACTGGCAAACCGTTGACCGCGGAGAGAAAACGGCGTGCGGGCGAACTCCCTCACACGCCACACACACGAGTTGTCCTACGGGGCACACAAATCAGTCTTTTTATGCCAAGATTCATGCAAAAAGCGCTGGACGGCGATGGAGGCGTGTGGGCGAGTTGACTAACACCCACACGTGTGGGCGTTAGTGTTTTCGTATTTGTTAAACGGAGGGAGTACATCTTTCTGTTATTTCAAATCATTAGAGTGCTTCATCAGCGGAGAAATTCGATCACACAAATAGGAAAACATGATATGCATGGAAGATAGAGGCGAAACAGATGTGCAACCTGTTTGGAACGAATTAAGACCCTGTTCGAAGACCCGCCACTCCACCACTCCGCTCCCGGATCTGGAGTTAAAAGGCACGCTGCTGGAAACAGATACTCCTAGTTCGCAGCTACTCGTATTTTTAGGAGCTGGAGTGATTCCGAACAGGGCCTAAATCATGAAGTGGAATCAGCTGTTCTGGTACTTTTCTACAAGGAATTCATCCAGCAAATCTGCTGGGATGCCAGAAGGTGATGATTTTAGTCTGATTGCATGGAGGTGGTTGCCAGGAAATCCGTTGGTGCTCCCGGGAGCGCGCGCTCCTGTACGCGAAAAAATATTTCAAAGTGTGAAAAAATTCCAAACATAAATTTGGCGCATACATCTCGACATTATATGTGTGCAAGTCAAGTTTCGGAGAAAACCGACATTTTTTGTGGCTTGTGTAAAAAAGTCAAAAGGATGTCTTGTGAAAAGCATTTTTTAACATCGGATTTTGTAGCGACCCGACCTCAAACGGTCAAGTCTCTGTGCTTTAGTGTCATCCCTGGATCGGTAATGCTGACACACAGTACTCAAAGGATTTATAACAGAATAGCAATCACACACTTATTACATCGAATGTCTCAAAAGAGAACTTATTACAATAAATATGGCATAAGGCCATCTAATACGATAACAGCGGAAGGCTTGGAAAATAAACTGAGTCCATCAACTCCAACGGCATAGCTGAACTGCACGGCAACGACCTAACGAACCTTACTCCTCGTCTGAAAAGTCTGCAACATAATACGTTGCAGCCCGAAAATGGGTCAGCACATGGAATATGCTGGCAATATAACACAGTAGAGCAAGAACAGAATAATGCTATCACTACATGCATATTTGGCTGGTGGAAAGCTCTATGGTTATAGTTTTGCGAAAAGCCAATTTTTCCCTACAACAAAGGAATGGATTTTATTTTAACTATCATGGTAGTTGAAACATCATTGAGAAGGTTCCTCCAACTCAATCCCAATTAAGGTAATTATCAACCCAATATATTAAATTAGAGTGATGAGATACATATGATAATCCAAGTACTAGATACTCAAGATGTTCATAACCGGGGACACGGCTAACCATGATTAGATTGTACACTCTGCAGAGGTTTGTGCACTTTTCCCCACAAGACTCGATCGCCTCCGTTGGATTTCTCGCACTACATGGTGTTTGAGAAACGGATGACCGAGACACAGTCTTTCAGAAGCATTAACTCTAACCTCGGGTAGACAGTACCAACCTACATCCCTCTACATCGGCTAGCCTACCACTGGAAGAGGTCATGCAACTTACTCAACTATGCTAGGGCCCATAATAGCTTGTGGCTGCACACGGAAGTTTCTAGCGTGAAATATCTCAGTTTCCTTTAAGCCTGGGTGGCGGACCTTAGGATGATCACACGGGTACTCCGGGATATCCTAGAACAACACTGGATTCTCCAGGTGCCTGACATGCAATCCACCCAGATGTGTATTAAAGTTGCCACCTTAAGTTAACCATTAATTAACAAACTCATATCTGTCATGGATTCACTCACCCAAACCACGTCTACGAGCATAGCATAGCAATATAAGCATTACGTAGAAGTAACTCCCAAGGGTTTTATAATAACAGGGCAATAGGTTCTACCTCATCAACTACTTCCCAATACCCACATGTTAATCACCTCCTAATCATGCAATGTTTGAGGATTGGAGCTAATGCATAAAAACTGGGTATGAAAAGAGTATGATCAATGTGTTACTTGCCTTGCTGACGATCCGCAAAACCTAGAGACTCGTAGTAGCACGCTTCGCACTCCGGGAATTCTATCGCAAACAAACAATAGCATACATAAGCAATCAAGCAAAGATGCACGGGTAAATCTCAAATAAGAAGATCTAACTAGAAATTTCAACTGCAGAACTCCGGTCTGCAAAAAGAATCAAATCAAACGGAGCAACGAAACTCAAACTGCGAAAGAAACAAGATTCATTTACTAATCTGGACTAAATTCAAATTTTACAGTACCAAAATCTTGTTCAAGTTAATTAAACAGAAAGAGGGTTTCGAGACGAAGATCTAGGCGCTTGAATCACCTGATTCCGATAAACGAGCGAAAAGATGAACTAAAACGAAAATCGGATCAGAAATCGCGATCGAAAATAATCGCGAAAAACCTGAGAAAAAGAAAAACTGACAAACAGGCTAACGAACGAACGTTCGTTGTCTGTGACTAACGGGCGAAAACCGTTCGTTAAAACGAACGTACGGACGAACATCCGCGGAATAAACTAAACCGAGAAAACCGGCGAACCGATCAGAAAAAACGAACTAGGGTTTAAATAAACCGACGGTTTTTACCTAAACCAAAAAAAACCGAGCGGCTCCGGATCGGATCGGATCGGCGGCGGCGGCTCCGGCGGCGCGAGGTGGGGCGGCGGGGTGGCGGCGACGGCGGGGCGGTGCGGCGCGGCGGCGGGTAAGTGCGGCGCGACGGCGGCGGCGCAAGGCCAGGCGAGGCGCGGCAGGCAGGGGCGGGCGGTGGCGGCTGCTGCTGCTGCTGCTGCTTGCGGCGGCGGCGGTGGTGATTTGGGGCGGCGGCGGCGGGATATTTAAGAGGGGGAGGGGCGGGGGCGGCTTGGGGAAGGGGCAATCCGAGGCGGCGGCGGTTTCCCGCACTCCGGCGGAGTCCGGTGCGGGCACGGGGCGCGCGAGGGAGGCGGTGGCGCGGGGTTGGGCCGGCCTGGCTCGGCTGGGCTTCAACCCAGTTGGGCGTTGAAGTTTAAAAAAAAACAGATTCCGCTGAAAATAAATCCTAAAAAAATAAATAAAAATCTAAAAATGCCAAAATAAATTTTCACCGTTTAAATAAAATATTTAGAACAAGATGAACATTTTCTTGGCCCTAAAATGCAATTTTGAAAACATGCAATTTTTCCTATGCAATAAAGTAGCAATAAAAATCCGAATAAAAATAAATATTTGATTTTAATATTTTTCCTCCAATATTTCATTTATTTTGGAGAAGTCATATTATCTCCTCTCATATGTTTTAATATGAAATATTTTCGGAGAGAAAAATAATAAAATAAATAATCCTCGTTCCAATATTTGATAAAATTCAAATATGAAAACAGTGAAATCCCCAACTCTCTTCGAGGGTCCTTGAGTTGCTTAGAATTTCGAGGATCGCGGAACGAAATGCAACAAAAATATGATATGCATGAATGATCTATGTATAACATTTAAATTGAAAATTTGGGATGCTACAGATTTTGTCTTTTTCACACGCGGCGCATAAGTTGTTGGTTTTTCACGAAACGACTTTGTGAACATGTATAATATCGAGATGTACGCGCCAAGTTTTTGTTTGAAACTTTTTGACATTTCAAAATATGTTTAAAACACATTTCAAAAACCAGGAGCGCGCGCTCTCATATGCCAAAACCCCACTCTCGGTGGTTGCCACTATAAATTATGGTGGGTTCACAGGATCGACAACGACTCTAGTCTTTGTGGACATCTGTGTGCAAGCCAGCTCTCTTGTCAAGGTTGTCTACTCTCACTGTCCTATACTAGAAGCAAATTGTGTGGCTCATACACTGGTGAATGATTGTAAGTTCAAGAGTTCCATTTGGGTTGATGATCCTCCTAGCTCTATAATCTCCATGTTGATTGATGATGCAAGCACTATTTAAGCAATAAAGGAGCCATGATGACAGTTCCAAAAGAAAATGTTGTTCTGGTGCGAAGCCCACAAACCGAATTTTAGTTTGTCCTTTCTAGTTTCAAAGACCACCCCCACTGGCTTGAAGGAACCTGCATGGTTCTATAGCCCTTGGCTCTTGGTGTATATGCACCTTATATATAAAAAAGTAATTGCAAAAAGGTCAAAAAATCTTTTAAAAATTGAAAACAAACTTGACCTTCTATTGTAGTTGTATAAAAAGTTCCATGAAGGAAAAACTCCATTTGTCTTCAGTGCAAAGAAAATAAATATCAAGGACAAAAGGTGTAGTAATTTGTATATAGTATTGACTTTATTGTATTTTTCCATTCAGAATACCATGAAAGTTATTCTTTGGCGAAACTTTCTGCACGTAGTTGAACATAAGTTTAAGTTTGTTTCAAAAAAAGTTTCAGATTTTTTGAATCTTTTTGCAATTGCCAAATTATTTTTACATATCGGTGCATATACACCTGAGAGCTAAACATCTGCTTCCGGTTCTATAGCTCAATTCCATGCGAAGCAAAAATCTTGCCAGGGTTTTGCATTTTTCGATAGAGCTCCTCAAGTTTATTGGTGGGATGGGTATCCGACTTGCACGGTAGGATATGCATCACCCATGGAAGTAGCCTATGAGTAATCTGATTAGTCATGAGTTGACTGTCTACTAGACACGATTTGCCCAGATCCGGTGAGGGAGGGGTGATCACGGCAGCGGGCCTTCGACTCGCTCCAGTGATTGCAGTCTTCACCATATAGTCTACGGATCTGAATGTAATGTATGTTACTTCTGGTGTTCTTTATACTTGCATAACAGTTGATGATAGATCGGAAGTCTTTCTCGCAAAAAATCCTGAGTTGTCCATGAATCATGGGCTTAATATTTATATAATAACAAAATAGTTTTTTATTCCACATTTACATTTGGTCTTCATATATGTATCACATATATGTTTTTCTTTTTTTACTTCAGAACCTTCCTTTATTCATTGGTGATCAAGGCTACATCGTGGACAAGCAACTCATCCATCCAAACACTAGGACTAGTAAATCTTGCTAATCTTGCTAATTCATGGGCTAAATTATTTGCCTATTTCTAGGACAATGCTCATACATGACTTGAGGGAAATCACACCACAAGGGGTAGCAATAATCGAAAATAGGGGCAACAGCTCCAGCATAAGTCCCTACGTAGGTCATAACCTCGGCAACCTTCAGGTTGTCCAGAGTGGATCACAAAGCGGTTGCATCCAATTGTTTGTGCAAGGTCAGTCCATACCACATGGCAAGTGCATCGACAGTAAGAACATCATTGCACCACTCAATTCGGCTGTTCCCAGCGGCCAAAACCTTTCACTTTTATCTCTAAGTACAACACCTATTGTTCCGTGGAGCAAACCAGTACCGAATCCTTTATTGATATTCAGTTTGGCGAAATCTCTAAGAGGTTTTGTTTTGATAGATGCTCGTGGAGAGCAACCCGCCGAGTAGTTTGAAACTAGTACACAGATAAAAAGAGCAATTTGAGATGTAGTTTGAGACTTCCCGCCATGATATGTGTTTAGCAAGTCCTTGGCAACCCACATCTGTAGATATGTGTCAACTAGATTGTCTCTAATCATCCTATCCTTATTTGGGTAACTAGATTGTCTCTAATCATCCTATCCTTATTTGGGTACCATAGGCATCTCTTTAGGTTTCTATTGAATCGAGAAATTGGATTGTACATGCTCAGAACGACTCCTAGAAGACAATGGTGACCTCCCTGAATGCCTTCTCCTGGTCAGGAGTAATCGAGTGCCACCTGCAACCTAGAACATATTTATGGCCGTGGGTCAGAATACAGTCTTGGTCTGCCAATGCTTAAAGTGAACACTGATAACCCACAAGTATAGGGGATCACAACAGTTTTCGAGGGTAGAGTATTCAACCCAAATTTATTGATTCGACACAAGGGGAGCCAAAGAATATTCTCAAGTATTAGCAGCTGAGTTTTCAATTCAACCACACCTAAAAGACTTAATATCTGCAGCAAAGTATTTAGTAGCAACGATAACAGTGGCAAAAGTAACAGTAGCAGTTTTTTAGCAATCGTAACAGTGGCAACGGAAAAGTAAAGTAACAAAGATCAATATGAGACGAGCTCGTAGGCAATGGATCAATGATGGATAATTATGTCGGATGGCATTCATCATGCAACAGTTATAACATAGGGTGACACAGAACTAGCTCCAATTCATCAATGTAATGTAGGCATGTATTCCGAATATAGTCATACGTGCTTATGGAAAAGAACTTGCATAACATATTTTGTCCTGCCCTCCCGTGGCAGCGGGGTCCTAATGGAAACTAAGGGATATTAAGGCCTCCTTTTAATAGAGAACCAGACCAAATCATTAGCACTTAGTGAATACATGAACTCCTCAAACTACGGTCATCACCGGGAAGTGTACCCACTATTATCACTCCGGGGTTGCCGGATCATAACACGTAGTAGGTGACTATAACTTGCAAGATAGGATCAAGAACACAAATATATTCATGAAAACATAATAGGTTCAGATCTGAAATCATGGCACTCGAGCCCTAGTGACAAGCATTAGGCATAGCAAAGTCATAGCAACATCAATGTTAGAACATAGTGGATACTAGGGATCAAACCCTAACAAAATTAACTCGATTACATGGTAAATCTCATCCAAACCATCACTGTCCAGCAAGCCTACGATGGGATTACTCACGCACGGCGGTGAGCATCATGTGCTACCTCTTGAGCACTGCGTTGGTTTTCCCTTGAAGAGGAAAGGGTGATGCAGCAAAGTAGCGTAAGTATTTCCCTCAGTTTTTGAGAACCAAGGTATCAATCCACTAGGAGGCTATGCGCGAGTCCCTCGTACCTACAGAAAACAAATAACTCCTCGCAACCAACGCGATAAGGGGTTGTCAATCCCTTCACGGTCACTTACGAGAGTGAGATCTGATAGATATGATAGGATAATATTTTTGGTATTTTTGTGATAGAGATGCAAAGTAAAATAAAAGCAAAGTAAAAAGCAAAGGCAATAACTAAGTGTTGGAAGATTAATATGATGAAGATAGACCCGGGGGCCATAGGTTTCACTAGTAGCTTCTCTCAAGAGCATAAGTATTTTACGGTGGGTGAACGAATTACTGTTGAGCAATTGACAGAATTGAGCATAGTTATGAGAACATCTAGGTATGATCATGTATATAGGCATCACGTCCGAGACAAGTAGACCGACTCCTGCCTGCATCTACTACTATTACTCCACTCATCGACCGCTATCCAGCATGCATCTAGAGTATTAAGTTCATGAAAACAGAGTAACGCCTTAAGCAAGATGACATGATGTAGAGGGATAAATTCATGCAATATGATAAAAAACCCATCTTGTTATCCTCGATGGCAACAATACAATACGTGCCTTGCTGCCCCTACTGTCACTGGGAAAGGACACCGCAAGATTGAACCCAAAGCTAAGCACTTCTCCCATTGCAAGAAAGATCAATCTAGTAGGCCAAACCAAACTGATAATTCGAAGAGACTTGCAAAGATAACCAATCATACATAAAAGAATTCAGAGAAGATTCAAATATTGTTCATAGATAATCTTGATCATAAACCCACAATTCATCGGTCTCAACAAACACACCGCAAAAAGAAGATTACATCGAATAGATCTCCACGAGAGAGGGGGAGAACATTGTATTGAGATCCAAAAAGAGAGAAGAAGCCATCTAGCTACTAACTATGGACCCGAAGGTCTGAGGTAAACTACTCACACTTCATCGGAGAGGCTATGGTGTTGATGTAGAAGCCCTCCGTGATGGATGCCCCCTCCGGCGGAGCTCCGGAACAGGCCCCAAGATGGGATCTCGTGGGTACAGAAGGTTGCGGCGGTGGAATTAGGTTTTTGGCTCCGTATCTGATCGTTTGGGGGTACATAGGTATATATAGGAGGAAGGAGTACGTCGGTGGAGCAACAGGGGGCCCACGAGGGTGGAGGGCGCGCCCTGGGGGGGGGTGGGCACGCCCCCTACCTCGTGGCCTCCTCTTTTGTTTCTTGACGTAGGGTCCAAGTCTCCTGGATCATAATCTTCCTAAAAATCACGTTCCCGAAGGTTTCATTCCGTTTGGACTCCGTTTGATATTCCTTTTCTGCGAAACTCTGAAATAGGCAAAAAAACAGCAATTCTGGGCTGGGCCTTCGGTTAATAGGTTAGTCCCAAAAATAATATAAAAGTGAATAATAAAGCCCAATAATGTCCAAAACAGTAGATAATATAGCATGGAGCAATCAAAAATTATAGATACGTTGGAGACGTATCAGGCATCCCCAAGCTTAATTCCTGCTCGTGCTCGAGTAGGTAAATGATAAAAACAGAATTTTTGATGCGGAGTGCTACTTGGCATAATTTCAATGTAATTCTTCTTAATTGTGGTATGAATATTCAGATCTGAAAGATTCAAGACAAAAGTTTAGTATTGACATAAAAATAATAATACTTCAAGCATACTAACAAAGCAATCATGTCTTCTCAAATAACATGGCCAAAGAAAGTTATCCCTACAAAATCATATAGTCTGGCTATGCTCTATCTTCACCACACAAAGTATTTAAATCATGCACAACCCAATTGTTTCATACTTTTGACATTCTCAAACTTTTTCAATCTTCACGCAATACATGAGCGTGAGCCATGGATATAGCACTATATGTGGAATAGAATGGTGGTTGTGGAGAAGACAAAAAGGGAGAAGATAGTCTCACATCAACTAGGCGTATCAACGGGCTATGGAGATGCCCATCAATAGATATCAATGTGAGTGAGTAGGGATTGCCATGCAACAGATGCACTAGAGCTATAAGTATATGAAAGCTCAACAAAAGAAACTAAGTGGGTGTGCATCCAACTCGCTTGCTCACGAAGACCTAGGGAATTTTGAGGAAGCCCATCATTGGAATATACAAGCCAAGTTCTATAATGAAAAATTCCCACTAGTATATGAAAGTGACAAAATGAGAGACTCTCTATCATGAAGATCATGGTGCTACTTTGAAGCACAAGTGTGGTAAAAGGATAGTAACATTGTCCCTTCTCTCTTTTTCTCTCATTTTTTTATTTGGGCCTTTTCTCTTTTTTTATGGCCTCTTTCTTTTCGTCCGGAGTCTCATCCTGACTTGTGGGGGAATCATAGTCTCCATCATCATTTTCCTCACTTGGGACAATGCTCTAAAAATGAAGATCATCACACTTTTATTTTCTTACAACTCAACAATTACAACTCGATACTTAGAACAAAATATGACTCTATATGAATGCCTCCGGCGGTGTACCGGGATATGCAATGAATCAAGAGTGACATGTATGAAAGAATTATGAACGGTGGCTTTGCCACAAATACGATGTCAACTACATGATCATGCTAAGCAATATGACAATGATGGAGCGTGTCATAATAAACGGAACGGTGGAAAGTTGCATGGCAATATATCTCGGAATGGCTATGGAAATGCCATGATAGGTAGGTATGGTGGCTGTTTTGAGGAAGGTATATGGTGGGTGTATGATACCGGCGAAAAGTGCGCGGTATTAGAGAGGCTAGCAATGGTGGAAGGAAGAAAAGTGCGTATAATCCATGGACTCAACATTAGTCATAAAGAACTCATATACTTATTGCAAAAATCTACAAGTTATCAAAGCAAAGTATTACGCGCATGCTCCTAGGGGGATAGATTGGTAGGAAAAGACCATCGCTCGTCCCCGACCGCCACTCATAAGGAAGACAATCAATAAATAAATCGTGCTCCGACTTCATCACATAACGGTTCACCATACGTGCATGCTACGGGAATCACAAACTTTAACACAAGTATTTCTCAAATTCACAACTACTCAACTAGCATGACTCTAATATCACCATCTTTATATCTCAAAACAATTATCAAGCATCAAACTTCTCATAGTATTCAACACACTCATAAGAAAGTTTTTACAAATCTTGAATACCAAGCATATTAGGATTATTTAAGCAAATTACCATGCTATTTAAGACTCTCAAAATAATCTAAGTGAAGCATGAGAGATCAATAGTTTCTATAAAACAAATCCACCACCGTGCTCTAAAAGATATAAGTGAAGTACTAGAGCAAAACTATATAACTCAAAAGATATAAGCGAAGCACATAGAGTATTCTAACAAATTCCAAATCATGTATGGCTCTCTCAAAAGGTGTGTACAGCAAGGATGATTGTGGTAAACTAAAAAGCAAAGACTCAAATCATACAAGACGCTCCAAGCAAAACACATATCATGTGGTGAATAAAAATATAGCTCCAAGTAAAGTTACCGATGGAAGTAGACGAAAGAGGGGATGCCTTCCGGGGCATCCCCAAGCTTTGGCTTTATGGTGTCCTTAGATTATCTTGGGGGTGCCATGGGCATCCCCAAGCTTAGGCTCTTGCCACTCCTTGTTCCATAATCCATCAAAATCTTTCACCCAAAACTTGAAAACTTCACAACACAAAACTCAACAGAAATCTCGTGAGCTCCGTTAGCGAAAGAAAACAAAAGACCACTTCAAGGTACTGTAATGAACTCATTCTTTATTTATATTGGTGTTAAACCTACTGTATTCCAATTTCTCTATGGTTTATAAACTATTTTACTAGCCATAGATTCATCAAAATAAGCAAACAACACACGAAAAACAGAATCTGTCAAAAACAGAACAGTCTGTAGTAATCTGTAACTAACGCAAACTTCTGGAACTCCAAAAAATCAGCCAAAATAGGACGACCTAGAAAATTTGTTTATTGATCAGCAGCAATTGGAATCACTATTTTATCACGTTCTGGTGATTTTTAACAATTGTTTTCGTGAACAGATAGTTTCTGGAAATTACAATAAGATCAAATAACTATCATCCAAGAAGATCCTATAGGTTTAACTTGGCACAAACACTAATTAAAACATAAAAACACATCTAACCAGAGGCTAGATCAAATATTTATTCCTAAACAGAAGCAAAAGCAAAAAAAACTAAAAATAAAATTGGGTTGCCTCCCAACAAGCGCTATCGTTTAACGCCCCTAGCTAGGCATAAAAGCAAGGATAGATCTAGGTATTGCCATCTTTGGTAGGCAATCCATAAGTGGCTCTCATGATAGATTCATATGGTAATTTTATTTTCTTCCTAGGGAAGTGTTCCATGCCTTTCTTTAATGGAAATTGGAATCTAATATTCCCTTCCTTCATATCAATAATTGCACCAATCGTTCTAAGGAAAGGTCTACCAAGAATAATAGGACATGAAGGATTGCAATCTATATCAAGAACGATAAAATCTACGGGCACATAATTCCTATTTGCAACAATAAGAACGTCATTAATTCTTCCCATAGGTTTCTTAATAGTGGATTCCGCAAGGTGCAAGTTTAGAGAGCAATCATCAAAATCACGGAAATCTAGCAGATCACACAAAGTTTTGCGAATAGTGGAAACACTAGCACCAAAATCACATAAAGCATGGAACTCATGATCCTTAATCTTAATTTTAATAGTAGGTTCCCACTCATCATAAAGTTTTTTAGGGATAGAAACTTCCAACTCAAGCTTTTCTTCATAAGATTGCATCAAGGCATCAACGATATGTTGGTAAAAGCTTTATTTTGACTATAAGCATGAGGAGAATTTAGCACGGATTGAAACAAGGAAATACAATCTATCAAAGAGCAATTTTCATAATTAAATTCCTTGAAATCCAAAATAGTGGGTTTAGCAACATCTAGGGTTTTGATTTCTTCAATCCCACTTTTATCAAATTTAGCATCAAGATAAAACTCCGAATTCTTGGAACGCCTTCTAGGTAAAGGTGGATCATATTCAGTCCCATCATTATCAAGATTCATATTGCAAAACAAAGATTTAATAGGGGACACATCAATAACTTTTAGATCTTCATCTTTATTTTCATAGAAATTTGAAGAACACGCTTTCATAAAGCAATCTTTCTTAGCACGCATCCTAGCGGTTCTTTCTTTGCACTCATCAATGGAAATTCTCATGGCTTTGAGAGACTCATTGATATCATGCTTAGGAGGAATAGATCTAAGCTTTAAAGAATCAACATCAAGAGAAATTCTATCAACGTTCCTAGCCAATTCATCAACTTTAAGCAATTTCTCTTCAAGCAAAGCATTGAAATTCTTTTGCGAATTCATAAACTCTTTAACACTAGTCTCAAATTCAGAGGGCATCTTATTAAAATTTCCATAAGAGTTGTTGTAGGAATTTCCATAATTATTAGAGGAATTACTAGGATAAGGCCTAGGATTAAAGTTTCCTCTATACGCGTTGTTACCAAAATTATTCCTACCAACAAAATTCACATCCATAGATTCATTATTATTCTCAATCAAAGTAGACAAAGGCATATCATTAGGATCAGAAGAAACACTCTTACTAGCAAATAATTTCATAAGTTCATCCATCTTTCCACTCAAAACATTAATTTCTTCTATCGCATGCACTTTTTTATTAGTAGATCTTTCAGTGTGCCATTGAGAATAATTAACCATAATATTATCTAGGAGTTTAGTAGCTTCTCCTAAAGTGATTTCCATAAAAGTGCCTCCCGCGGCCGAATCTAAAAGATTTCTAGAAGCAAAATTCAATCCGGCATAAATTTTTTGTATAATCATCCACAAATTCAAACCATGAGTAGGGCAATTACGTATCATTAATTTCATCCTCTCCCAAGCTTGTGCAACATGTTCATGATCAAGTTGCTTAAAATTCATAATATCATTTCTAAGAGAGATGATCTTAGCGGGAGGAAAATACTTAGAGATAAAAGCATCTTTGCACTTATTCCAAGAATCAATACTATTTTTAGGCAAAGACGAAAACCAAGCTTTAGCACGATCTCTAAGCGAAAAAGGAAATAGCTTCAATTTAACAATATCATTATCAACATCTTTCTTCTTTTGCATATCACACAAATCAACGAAGCTATTTAGATGAGTAGCGGCATCTTCGCTAGGAAGGCCGGTGAATTGATCTTTCATAACAAGATTCAACAAAGCAACATTGATTTCACAAGATTCAGTATTGGTAAGAGGAGCAATCAGAGTGCTAAGGAAATCATTATTGTTGGTATTGGTAAAGTCACACAATTTGGTATTATCTTGAGCCATCGTGACAAACGAGCAATCCAACACACGAGCAAACAAAAAGCAAGCGAAAAACAGGCGAACGAAAAAGAGAGGGCGAATAAAACGGCAAGGGTGAAGTGGGGGAGAGGAAAACGAGAGGCAAATGGCAAATAATGTAATGCGGGAGATAAGGGATTTGTGATGGGTACTTGGTATGTTGACCTTTGCGTAGACTCCCCGGCAACAGCGCCAGAAATCCTTCTTGCTACCTCTTGAGCACTGCGTTGGTTTTCCCTTGAAGAGGAAAGGGTGATGCAGCAAAGTAGCGTAAGTATTTCCCTCATTTTTTGAGAACCAAGGTATCAATCCAGTAGGAGGCTACGCGCGAGTCCCTCGTACCTACACAAAACAAATAACTCCTCGCAACCAACGCGATAAGGGGTTGTCAATCCCTTCACGGTCACTTACGAGAGTGAGATCTGATAGATATGATAGGATAATATTTTGGTATTTTTGTGATAGAGATGCAAAGTAAAATAAAAGCAAAGTAAAAAGCAAAGGCAATAACTAAGTGTTGGAAGATTAATATGATGAAGATAGACCCGGGGGCCATAGGTTTCACTAGTGGCTTCTCTCAAGAGCATAAGTATTTTACGGTGGGTGAACGAATTACTGTTGAGCAATTGACAGAATTGAGCATAGTTATGAGAATATCTAGGTATGATCATGTATATAGGCATCACGTCCGAGACAAGTAGACCGACTCCTGCCTGCATCTACTACTATTACTCCACTCATCGACCGCTATCCAGCATGCATCTAGAGTATTAAGTTCATGAAAACAGAGTAACGCCTTAAGCAAGATGACATGATGTAGAGGGATAAATTCATGCAATATGATAAAAACCCCATCTTGTTATCCTCGATGGCAACAATACAATACGTGCCTTGCTGCCCCTACTGTCACTGGGAAAGGACACCGCAAGATTGAACCCAAAGCTAAGCACTTCTCCCATTGCAAGAAAGATCAATCTAGTAGGCCAAACCAAACTGATAATTCGAAGAGACTTGCAAAGATAACCAATCATACATAAAAGAATTCAGAGAAGATTCAAATATTGTTCATAGATAATCTTGATCATAAACCCACAATTCATCGGTCTCAACAAACACACCGCAAAAAGAAGATTACATCGAATAGATCTCCACGAGAGAGGGGGAGAACATTGTATTGAGATCCAAAAAGAGAGAAGAAGCCATCTAGCTACTAACTATGGACCCGAAGGTCTGAGGTAAACTACTCACACTTCATCGGAGAGGCTATGGTGTTGATGTAGAAGCCCTCCGTGATGGATGCCCCCTCCGGCGGAGCTCCAGAACAGGCCCCAAGATGGGATCTCGTGGGTACAGAAGGTTGCGGCGGTGGAATTAGGTTTTTGGCTCCGTATCTGATCGTTTGGGGTACGTAGGTATATATAGGAGGAAGGAGTACGTCGGTGGAGCAACAGGGGGCCCACGAGGGTGGAGGGCGCGCCCTGGGGGGGTGGGCACGCCCCCTACCTCGTGGCCTCCTCTTTTGTTTCTTGACGTAGGGTCCAAGTCTCCTGGATCATAATCTTCCTAAAAATCACGTTCCCGAAGGTTTCATTCCGTTTGGACTCCGTTTGATATTCCTTTTCTACGAAACTCTGAAATAGGCAAAAAAACAGCAATTCTAGGCTGGGCCTCCGGTTAATAGGTTAGTCCCCAAAATAATATAAAAGTGAATAATAAAGCCCAATAATGTCCAAAACAGTAGATAATATAGCATGGAGCAATCAAAAATTATAGATACGTTGGAGATGTATCATCATGAAATTGGTGATGGACGATGGTTGATGATGACGATGGCGACGATTTCCCCTCTCCGGAGCCCAAAACGGACTCTAGATCAGCCGTCCCGTGGAAGAACAGGAGTTGGTGGTGGCTCTATATCGTAAAATGCGATGAATCCTTTTCTCTAATTTTTTCTCCCCGAACGTGAATATATGTAGTTGGAGTTGAGGTCGGTGGAGCCCCATGGGACCCACAAGACCAGAGGTGGTGGGTCCCCTCTGGTTGATTTTTTCGCCAATATTTTTTATTTATTCCAAAAATAATCTTCGTGAAGTTTCAGGTCATTCCGAGAATTTTATTTCTACACAAAAATAACACCATGGCAATTCTGCTGAAAACAGCGCCATTCCGGGTTAGTTCCATTCAAATCATGCAAATTAGAGTCCAAAACAAGGGCAAAAGAGTTTGAAAAAGTGATATGATGAAGACATATCAACTCCCCCAAGCTTAACTCATTGCTTGTCCTCAAGAAATTCAGTTGACAAACTGAAAGTGATAAAGAAAACTTTTACAAACTCTGTTTGATCTTGTTGTTACAAATATGTAAAATCAGCATTCAAGTTTTCAACAAAGATTATGAACTGACCATATTCACAATAACATTTAGGTCTCACATTTACTCATATCAATGGCATAATCAACTAGCGAGCTATAATAATAAATTTCGGATGACAACACTTTCTCAAAACAATCATGATATGATATAACAAAATGGTATCTCGCTAGCCCTTTCCGAGACTGCAAAACATAAATGCAGAGCACCCTGAAGATCAAGGACTGACTAGACATTGTAATTCCTGGCAAATGAGATCCAGTCACAGTCATATTCAATATAAATTAATACCAATGCATACAAATGACAGTGGTGCTCTCTAACTGGTGTTTTTATAAGAGGATGATGACTCAACAATAAAAGTAAATAGATAGGCCCTTCGCAGAGGGAAGCAGGGATTTGCAGAGGTGCCAGAGCTCGAGTTTTTGAAACAGAGATAAACAATATTTTGAGCGGTATGCTTTCATTGTCAACATAACAACCAAGAGATCTTGGTATCTTCCATACTAGATACATTATAGGCGGTTCCCAAATAGAATGGTAAAGTTTATACCCCCCCACCACCAACAAGCACATTCCACGGCTGGTCTGAAACAACGGGTACCGTCCAACTAACAACAGTCCTGGGGGAGTTTTGTTTGTAATTAAATTTTGATTTGATTTGAGCATGGGACTGGGCATCCCGGTTACCAGCCATTTTCTCGTGAATGATGAGCGGATTCCACTCATCGTGAGAATAACCCACCTAGCATGGAAGATATTGACAACCCTAGTTGCTACATGAGCGATTCGGGCATACAAAACAGATTATTATTTGAAGGTATAGAGTTTGGCACATGCAAATTTACTTGGAACGGCAGGTAAATACCGTATATAGGTAGGTATGGTGGACTCATATGGAACCATTTTGGGTTTATGGAAGTGGATGCACAAGAAGTATTCCCGCTTAGTACAAGTGAAGGCTAGAAAAAGACTGGGGAGCGACCAACTAGAGAGCGACAATAGTCATAAACATAAATTAAGATTAACCAACATTGAGTGCAAGCATGTGTAGAATATAAATCACCATGAACATAAATATCATGGAGGCTATGTTGATTTTGTTTCAACTACATGCGTGAACATGTGCCAAGTCAAGCCACTCGAATCATTCAAAGGAGGATACCATCCTATCATACTACATCACAACCATTTTAAAAGCATCCTGGCACGCAAGGAAAACCATTATAAACTTCTAGCTAATTAAGCCTGGCATGAGTAACTATAATCTCTAATTGTCATTGCAAACATGTTTCATTCATAATGGGCTGAATCGGGAACGATGAACTAATCATATTTACAAAAACAAGATAGGTCGAGTTCATACCAGCTTTTCCTCATCTCAATCATTTCATCATATATCGTCATTATTGCCATTCACTTGCACGACTAAACGGTGTGGATAATAATAATAGTGCACGTGCATTGGACTAAGCTGGAATCTGCAAACATTTATTCAAAGGAGAAGATAAGGTAATATGGGCTCTTTGTTAGTGTTGGAAATATGCCCTAGAGGCAATAATAAATGGTTATTATTATATTTCTTTGTTCATGGTAATTGTCTATTGTTCATGCTATAATTGTATTGTCCGGAAATCGTAATACATGTGTGAATACATAGACCACAAAGTGTCCCTAGTAAGCCTCTAGTTGACTAGCTCGTTGATCAACAGATAGCCATGGTTTCCTGACTATGGACATTGGATGTCATTGATAACGGGGTCACATCATTAGGAGAATGATGTGATGGACAAGACCCAATCCTAAGCATAGCATAAAAGATCGTGTAGTTTCGTTTGCTAGAGCTTTTCCAATGTCAAGTATCTTTTCCTTAGACCATGAGATCGTTCAACTCCCGGATACCGTAGGAGTGCTTTGGGTGTGCCAAACGTCACAACGTAACTGGGTGACTATAAAGGTGCATTACGGGTATCTCCGAAAGTGTCTGTTGGGTTGGCACGGATCGAGACTGGGATTTGTCACTCCGTGCGACGGAGAGGTATCTCTGGGCCCACTCGGTAATGCATCATCATAATGAGCTCAATGTGACTAAGGCGTTAGTCACGGGATCATGCATTGCGGTACGAGTAAAGAGACTTGCCGGTAACGAGATTGAACAAGGTATTGGGATACCGACGATCGAATCTCGGGCAAGTAACATACCGATTGACAAAGGGAATTGCATACGGATTGATTGAATCCTCGACACCGTGGTTCATCCGATGAGATCATCGTGGAACATGTGGGAGCCAACATGGGTATCCAGATCCCGCTGTTAGTTATTGACCGGAGAGGCGTCTCGGTCATGTCTGCATGTCTCCCGAACCCGTAGGGTCTACACACTTAAGGTCCGGTGACGCTAGGGTTGTAGAGATATATGTATGCGGAAACCCGAACCCAGCTGACGAGGGCGGGGCCGAAGGAGACGGCGGGGTTCGTGGACGCGCCGGAGAAGGCGCCGCCGACCAGGATGTTGGCGCCCACGATGAAGCCGATGGGATTGGGGGTACCAGTGGGTGTACTGGGTCGGCCCCCTCATCGGCGGCGGCCTCGCCGGCGTCATCTACGAGCTGCTCTTCATCTCCCGCACCCATGAGCAGCTCCCCACCACCGACTACTAAGCAACCAAGCTTGCATGCGAGCTCGCCGTCCATCCGTGTGATGATCGATCGCGTCTCGTCGTCGTCTCCCTCCTTGCCATCGCCATGAGTCGTTTTAGTTTGCTTTGAATGAATCCATCCATCCATCCCTAGGTCGATCGGTCGGCCAGTACTCAAGTCAGTTTGTGGTGCGTTCGTGCGTGGAGCTGTAAAAGCGTGGATGATCTCGATCTGGGACGACCGGCCCTGTGTTGTTCGGAGTCCCGGATGAGATCCCGGATGTCACAAGAGGTTCCGGAATGGTCCGGAGGTGAAGAATTATATGTAGGAAGTCAAGTTTCGGCCACCGGGAAAGTTTCGGGGGTTACCGGTATTGTACCGGGACCACCGGAAGGGTCCCGGGGGTCCACCGGGTGGGGCCACCTGTCCCGGAGGGCCCCGTGGGCTGAAAGTGGAAGGGAACCAGCCCTTAGTGGGCTGGGGCGCCCCCCTTGGGCCTCCCCCCATGCGCCTAGGGTTGGGAACCCTAGGGGGGGAGCTTCCCCCTTGCCTTGGGGGGCAAGGCAACCCCTTCCCCCCTTGGCCGCCGCCCCCCCCCCTTGGAGATGCCATCTCCCAGGGCTGGCGCACCCCCCAGGGGCCTATATAAAGGGGGGGAGGGAGGGCAGCAACCTACAGCCTTGGGCGCCTCCCTCCTCCCCTGCAACACCTCTCTCTCTCTCTCGCAGAAGCTCGGCGAAGCCCTGCCGGAGACCCGCTACATCCACCACCACGCCGTCGTGCTGTTGGATCTCCATCAACCTCTCCTCCCCCCTTGCTGGATCAAGAAGGAGGAGACGTCGCTGCACCGTACGTGTGTTGAACGCGGAGGTGCCATCCGTTCGGCACTCGGTCATCGGTGATTTGGATCACGGCGAGTACGACTCCGTCATCCACGTTCATTGGAACGCTTCCGCTCGTGATCTACAAGGGTATGTAGATGCACTCCTTTCCCCTCGTTGCTAGTAGACTCCATAGATGCATCTTGGTGAGCGTAGGAAAATTTTAAATTATGCTACGATTCCCAACAGTGGCATCATGAGCCAGGCCTATGCGTAGTTACTAGGCACGAGTAGAACACAAAGCAGTTGTGGGCGTTGAGTTTGCCAATTCTTCTTGCCGCTACTAGTCTTTTCTTGTTTCGGCGGCATTGTAGGATGAAGCGGCCCGGACCGACCTTACACGTACACTTACGTGAGACAGGTTCCACCGACTAACATGCACTAGATGCATAAGGTGGCTAGCGGGTGTTTGTCTCTCCTACTTTAGTCGGAACGGATTCGATGAAAAGGGTCCTTATGAAGGGTAAATAGAAATTGGCAAATCACGTTGTGGTCATACGTAGGTAAGAAACGTTCTTGCTAGAAACCTACAAACCACGTAAAAACTTGCAACAACAATTAGAGGACGTCTAACTTGTTTTTGCAGCAAGTGCTATGTGATGTGATATGGCCAGAAGATGTGATGAATGATATATGTGATGTATGAGATTGATCATATTCTTGTAATAGGAATCACGACTTGTATGTCGATGAGTATGACAACCGGCAGGAGCCATAGGAGTTGTCTTTATTATTTTGCATGACCTGCATGTCATTGAATAACGCCATGTAAATTACTTTACTTTGTTGCTAAATGAGTTAGCCATAGAAGTAGAAGTAATCGTTGGCGTGACGACTTCATGAAGACACAGTGATGGAGATCATGATGATGGAGATCATGGTGTCATGCCGGTGACGAAGATGATCATGGTGCCCGAAGATGGAGATCAAAGGAGCATGATGATATTGGCCATATCATGTCACTATTTGATTGCATGTGATGTTTATCATGTTTTTTGCATCTTATTTGCTTAGAACGACGGTAGCAAGTAGGATGATCCCTTATAATAATTTCAAGAAAGTGTTCACCCTAACTGTGCACCGTTGCGAAGGTTCGTTGTTTCGAAGCACCACGTGATGATCGGGTGTGATAGATTCTAACGTTCGAATACAACGGGTGTTGACGAGCCTAGCATGTACAGACATGGCCTCGGAGCACACGCAATACACTTAGGTTGACTTGACGAGCCTAGCATGTACAGACATGGCCTCGGAACACGGAGGACCGAAAGGTCGAGCATGAGTCGTATAGAAGATACGATCAACATGGAGATGTTCACCGATCTTGACTAGTCCGTCTCACGTGATGATCGGACACGGCCTAGTTAAGCTCGGATCATGTTTCACTTAGATGACGAGAGGGATGTCTATTTGAGTGGGAGTTCATTAAATAATTTGATTAGATGAACTCAATTATCATGAACTTAGTCTAAAATCTTTACACTATGTCTTGTAGATCAAATGGCCAACGTTGTCCTCAATTTCAACGCGTTCCTAGAGAAAACCAAGCTGAAAGATGATGGCAGCAACTATACGGACTGGGTCCGGAACCTGAGGCTCATCCTTATAGTAGCCAAGAAAGATTATGTCTTAGAAGCACCGCTAGGTGATGCACCAATCCCACAGAACCAAGACGTTATGAACGCTTGGCAATCACGTGCTGATGATTACTCCCTCGTTCAGTGCGGCATGCTTTACAGCTTAGAGCCGGGTCTCCAAAAGCGTTTTGAGAAACATGGAGCATATGAGATGTTCGAGGAGCTGAAACTGGTTTTTCAAGCTCATGCCCGGGTCGAGAGATATGATGTCTCCGACAAGTTCTTTAGCTGTAAAATGGAGGAGAACAGTTCTGTTAGTGAGCACATACTCAGAATGTCTGGGTTGCACAACCGCTTGTCTCAGCTGGGAGTTAATCTCCCGGATGACGCGGTCATTGACAGAATCCTCCAGTCGCTTCCACCAAGCTACAAGAGCTTTGTGATGAACTACAATATGCAGGGGATGGAAAAGACCATTCCCGAGGTATATTCAATGCTGAAATCAGCGGAAGGGGAGATCAGAAAAGAACATCAAGTGTTGATGGTGAATAAAACCACCAAGTTCAAGAAGGGCAAGGGTAAGAAGAACTTCAAGAAGGACGGCAAGGGAGTTGCCGCGCCCGGTAAACCACTTACAGGGAAAAGTCAAAGAATGGACCCAAGCCCGGGACTGAGTGCTTTTATTGCAAGGGAAGTGGACACTGGAAGCGGAACTGCCCCAAATATTTAGCGGACAAGAAGAAGGCCGGCAACACCCAAGGTATATGTGATATACAAGTAATCGATGTGTACCTTACCAGTACTCGAAGTAGCTCCTGGGTATTTGATACCGGTGCGGTTGCTCATATTTGTAACTCAAAGCAGGAACTACGGAATAAACGGAGACTGGCAAAGGACGATGTGACGATGCGCGTCGGGAATGGTTCCAAGGTCGATGTGATCGCCGTCGGCACGCTACCTCTGCATCTACCCACGGGATTAGTCTTAAACCTCAATAATTGTTATTTAGTGCCAGCTTTGAGCATGAACATTGTGTCTGGATCTCGTTTAATTCGAGATGGCTACTCATTTAAATCCGAGAATAATGGTTGTTCTATTTATTTGAGAGATATGTTTTATGGTCATGCCCCGCTGGTCAATGGTTTATTTTTGATGAATCTCGAACGTGATGTTACACATGTTCATAGTGTGAATACCAAAAGATGTAAAGTTGATAACGATAGTCCCACATACTTGTGGCACTGCCGCCTTGGTCACATTGGTGTCAAGCGCATGAAGAAGCTCCATGCAGATGGACTTTTGGAGTCTCTTGATTACGAATCATTTGACACGTGCGAACCATGCCTCATGGGTAAGATGACCAAGACTCCGTTCTCCGGAACAATGGAGCGAGCAACCAACTTATTGGAAATCATACATACCGATGTGTGTGGTCCAATGAGAATTCAGGCTCGTGGAGGATATCGTTATGTTCTCACTCTCACTGATGATTTAAGTAGATATGGATATGTCTACCTGATGAAACACAAGTCTGAAACCTTTGAAAAGTTCAAAGAATTTTAGAGTGAGGTTGAGAATCAACGTGACAGGAGAATAAAATTCCTACGATCAGATCGTGGTGGAGAATATTTAAGTCACGAGTTTGGTGCACACTTAAGGAAATGTGGAATAGTTTCACAACTAACGCCGCCTGGAACACCTCAGAGAAATGGTGTGTCTGAACGTCGTAATCGCACTCTATTAGATATGGTGCGATCTATGATGTCTCTTACCGATTTACCGCTCTCATTTTGGGGTTATGCTTTAGAGACTGCCGCATTCACTTTAAATAGGGCTCCGTCGAAATCCGTTGAGACGACACCGTATGAATTATGGTTTGGGAAGAAACCTAAGCTGTCGTTTCTAAAAGTTTGGGGATGCGATGCTTATGTCAAGAAACTTCAACCTGAAAAGCTCGAACCCAAATCGGGAAAATGCGTCTTCATAGGATACCCTAAGGAAACTATTGGGTATACCTTCTACCTCAGATCCGAAGGCAAGATCTTCGTTGCCAAGAACGGGTCCTTTCTGGAGAAGGAGTTTCTCTCGAAAGAATTGAGTGGGAGGAAAGTGGAACTTGATGAGGTGATAGTCACCCCTTCCGAACCGGAAAGTAGCACAGCGCGGGAAAATGTTCCTGTGGTGCCTACACCGACTGGGGAGGAAGTTAATGATGATGATCATGAAGCTTCAGATCAAGTTACTGAACTTCGTAGGTCCACAAGGACACGTTCCGCACCAGAGTGGTACGGCAACCCTGTCCTAGAAATCATGTTGTTAGACAACGGTGAACCTTCGAACTATGAAGAAGCGATGGCAGGCCCGGATTCCGACAAATGGCTAGAAGCCATGAAATCCGAGATAGAATCCATGTATGAAAACAAAGTATGGACTTTGACTGACTTGCCCGATGAGCGGCGAGCCATAGAAAACAAATGGATCTTTAAGAAGAAGACGGACACGGATGGTAATGTGACCATCTACAAAGCTCGACTTGTCGCTAAGGGTTATCGACAAGTTCAAGGGGTTAACTACGATGAGACTTTCTCACCCGTAGCGAAGCTGAAGTCCGTCCGAATCATGTTAGCAATTGCCGCATACTATGATTATGAGATATGGCAGATGGACGTCAAAACGGCATTCCTTAACGGCTTCCTTAAGGAAGAGTTGTATATGATGCAGCCGGAAGGTTTTGTCGATCCTAAGAATGCTAACAAAGTATGCAAGCTCCAGCGCTCAATCTATGGGCTGGTGCAAGCATCTCGGAGTTGGAACATTCGCTTTGATGAGATGATCAAAGTGTTTGGGTTTACACAGACTTATGGAGAAGCCTGTGTTTACAAGAAAGTGAGTGGGAGCTCTGTAGCATTTCTCATATTATATGTGGATGACATATTATTGATGGGAAATGATATAGAATTCTTGGAAAGTATAAAGGCCTATTTGAATAAGTGTTTTTCAATGAAGGACCTTGGAGAAGCTGCTTATATATTAGGCATCAAGATCTATAGAGATAGATCAAGACGCCTCATTGGTCTTTCACAGAGTACATACCTTGACAAGATATTGAAGAAGTTCAGTATGGATCAGTCCAAGAAGGGGTTCTTGCCTGTATTGCAAGGTGTGCAATTGAGCACGGCTCAATGCCCGACCACGGCAGAAGATATAGAAGAGATGAGTGTCATCCCCTATGCCTCGGCCATAGGGTCTATTATGTATGCCATGCTGTGTACCAGACCTGATGTAAACCTTGCCGTAAGTTTGGTAGGAAGGTACCAAAGTAATCCCGGCAAGGAACACTGGACAGCGGTCAAGAATATCCTGAAGTACCTGAAGAGGACTAAGGATATGTTTCTCGTTTATGGAGGTGACGAAGAGCTCGTCGTAAAGGGTTACGTCGACGCTAGCTTCGACACAGATCTGGATGACTCGAAGTCACAGACCGGATACGTATATATTTTGAATGGGGGAGCAGTAAGCTGGTGCAGTTGCAAGCAAAGCGTCGTGGCGGGATCTACATGTGAAGCGGAGTACATGGCAGCCTCGGAGGCAGCACAGGAAGCAGTCTGGATGAAGGAGTTCATTACCGACCTAGGGGTGATTCCCAATGCGTCGGGCCCAATGACTCTCTTCTGTGACAACACTGGAGCTATTGCCCTTGCGAAGGAGCCCAGGTTTCATAGGAAGACCAGGCATATCAAGCGTCGCTTCAACTCCATTCGTGAAAGTGTTCAAAATGGAGACATAGATATTTGTAAAGTACACACAGACCTGAATGTAGAACCGTTGACTAAACCTCTCCCTAGGGCAAAAAATGATCAACACCAGGACGCAATGGGTGTTCGATTCATCACAATGTAACTAGATTATTGACTCTAGTGCAAGTGGGAGACTGTTGGAAATATGCCCTAGAGGCAATAATAAATGGTTGTTATTATATTTCTTTGTTCATGGTAATTGTCTATTGTTCATGCTATAATTGTATTGTCCGGAAATCGTAATACATGTGTGAATACATAGACCACAAAGTGTCCCTAGTAAGCCTCTAGTTGACTAGCTCATTGATCAACAGATAGTCATGGTTTCCTGACTATGGACATTGGATGTCATTGATAACGGGATCACATCATTAGGAGAATGATGTGATGGACAAGACCCAATCCTAAGCATAGCATAAAAGATCGTGTAGTTTCGTTTGCTAGAGCTTTTCCAATGTCAAGTATCTTTTCCTTAGACCATGAGATCGTGCAACTCCCGGATACTGTAGGAGTGCTTTGGGTGTGCCAAACGTCACAACGTAACTGGGTGACTATAAAGGTGCATTACGGGTATCTCCGAAAGTGTCTGTTGGGTTGGCACGGATCGAGACTGGGATTTGTCACTCCGTGTGACGGAGAGGTATCTCTGGGCCCACTCGGTAATGCATCATCATAATGAGCTCAATGTGACTAAGGCGTTAGTCACGGGATCATGCATTGCGGTACGAGTAAAGAGACTTGCCGGTAACGAGATTGAACAAGGTATTGGGATACCGACGATCGAATCTCGGGCAAGTAACATACCGATTGACAAAGGTAATTGCATATAGATTGATTGAATCCTCGACACCGTGGTTCATCCGATGAGATCATCGTGGAACATGTGGGAGCCAACATGGGTATCCAGATCCTGCTTTTGGTTATTGACCGGAGAGGCGTCTCGGTCATGTCTGCATGTCTCCCGAACCCGTAGGGTCTACACACTTAAGGTCCGGTGACGCTAGGGTTGTAGAGATATATGTATGCGGAAACCCGAAAGTTGTTCGGAGTCCTGGATGAGATCCCGGACGTCACGAGAGGTTCCGGAATGGTCCGGAGGTGAAGAATTATATATAGGAAGTCAAGTTTCGGCCACCGGGAAAGTTTCGGGGGTTACCGGTATTGTACCGGGACCACCGGAAGGGTCCCGGGGGTCCACCGGGTGGGGCCACCTGTCCCGGAGGGCCCCGTGGGCTGAAAGTGGAAGGGAACCAGCCCTTAGTGGGCTGGGGCGCCCCCCTTGGGCCTCCCCCCATGCGCCTAGGGTTGGGAACCCTAGGGGGGGAGCTTCCCCCTTGCCTTGGGGGGCAAGGCAACCCCTTCCCCCCTTGGCCGCCGCCCCCCCCCTTGGAGATCCCATCTCCCAGGGCTGGCGCACCCCCCAGGGGCCTATATAAAGGGGGGGGGAGGGAGGGCAGCAACCTACAGCCTTGGGCGCCTCCCTCCTCCCCTGCAACACCTCTCTCTCTCTCGCAGAAGCTCGGCGAAGCCCTGCCGGAGACCCGCTACATCCACCACCACGCCGTCGTGCTGTTGGATCTCCATCAACCTCTCCTCCCCCCTTGCTGGATCAAGAAGGAGGAGACGTCGCTGCACCGTACGTGTGTTGAACGCGGAGGTGCCGTCCGTTCGGCACTCGGTCATCGGTGATTTGGATCACGACGAGTACGACTCCGTCATCCACGTTCATTGGAACGCTTCTGCTCGTGATCTACAAGGGTATGTAGATGCACTCCTTTCCCCTCGTTGCTAGTAGACTCCATAGATGCATCTTGGTGAGCGTAGGAAAATTTTAAATTATGCTATGATTCCCAACAGTTAGATCAACAATAATACATATGAGAGCCACTCAACATTTTCATCGTGGCCTTCTCCTCTCGACCCCCCCCAAAAAAGAAAATAATTTCAAAGAAACACACTGAAATGTTTTTGGAGTTTTTGTTTTTCTGAAGAAAGTAAAACAAGAACGAGAAAAACCATTTATACGTGAAAGCTCCCAACAAGCGAAAGAAGAACGAGAAATCTTTTTGGGTTTTCTTTAATACTTCAACTAAGCATGCAAAGTAAACTAAGCGGGAGCTACAACTAATTTTTTTGGTTTTTCTCAAAGTTTTTCAAACACACAAGAAGAAAGTGGGGGAAAAGAAATAAACTAACATGGATAATACAATGAAAAAGTATGAACACTGATAACTGGAATGAGTGTGTGTACATGAATGTAATGTCGGTGAGAAATGCGTACTGCCCCAAGCTTCGGCTTTTGTCCTAAGTTGGTCTAGGGCCACGACTAGCCCGGACTGTATCTGAAATCATAGTTGGGGTTGTATTATGCTGCGGCAGCTACAGCTTGGCGAGCTGCTTCTTGGAGGCGAGCGGCCTCCGTTGTTCTCTCATACTGGTTTGCCACCTCTCTAGTTATAAAATATCTCCCATTTACCTGAAAGTTAAAGAAGATAGGAGCAGGAAGGGTAACATGGACGGCACGCCGTTTGTCAAAGATTAGTCGGTATTGAAGGGACTCTTCGTTCCTCTCAAGAAACTGATAGAGCACGAAAGAATTATAATCAAGAAAAGCAGGTGGCAACTCTATGTCATTCCCCCTTATGGGTACTCCAAGATAATTAGCTAAACGAGTTGCATAAATCCCACCAAATAAATCTCCATATTTAGCATTAAGGTGTAACCTCCTAGCAATAATAGCCCCTAAATTATATCGCTTATCACCCAACACTGCACACTTGAGGGCACTAAGATACGATGCACAAAGGTGGCTATGATCATGTTTACCATTAATGCATCTGCCTATGAAGAGACACTACTGCAGGATGCTGCTAACGCGACACTACGATCAGAGACCCTTCGACGAAACTGTGTCCGATGCAATAATCGCAAACGGTGGTGTAAAAAACGTCAAAAAAGGTGCAAAACGTTTGCGATGATGGATGCATCAAACACGGTTCAGATTTTAGTTGCATGTGCAAAGTAGGGCATACGGTTGATCCAGACGAACTGTTTGCGATTAAACAGAACAACAGAAATGGGCAGCCATATCAATGTGTGTGCAATATACGGCATACAGTTTGCTCCGATGAACTGTTTGCTATTAGGGAAAGCAACAGAAACGGTCAGCCAGATCAAGGTGTGTGTAATATACGACATACGGTTCAGTCGAATGAACTGTTTTTGATTAGGGAAGAGAACATAAACGGTTCAACTTAACAAGATGTGTGTGATATGCGGCAAAAAGGCCCGGAGGTTAATTTGGGAGCAAGTACACAGAGGTTAATTTGACATACATGACTTATAAGTTTCACAGAAATCATATCACTTTTTTTGGAAAACATTTAATTGTGTTGAATGTATATAGTGCTCCGTCCTATTAGTTGAATTAACCTCGAGGTCCATGTTTTGGAAACATGTCGTAAAAGTAACGGGATAGACCCTTCATCAAGCCAATCAACATGTGTTCAAAAAAATTTATCAAAAAGTAATGAGATAGACCTTCTTCAAGCCAATCAACATGTGTACAAAAAAGAAAAAATGTCAAAAATTACAAAACAAGGACCTCGAGGTTAATTCAACTAATATGATGGAGCACTATATACATTCAACGCAATTAAATGTTTACAGTGACCCATCACATTAGTTAATTTAACATCGAGGCCACTTCCCATCCGGTTACCCATCTGATGACTACTCAAGCCTCAGCACAGTTAACTTGGGAGTTCTGTTAGATGAGCTATCGGTAGGGAAGCTGGTCCTTGCTACTGTAGGATCCCTCTTTGCATCCTTTATTGGGCACCCGGATGACCGACTGTTGCCGCCCAATGATCAATATCATGTCCCCCGCGAATGTAGATGCTTCCCTCCATTGGATGAGTGGCAAACGGTTAATCAAGAAGAACTGTTTGTGATGATGCAGAACAACAGAAACGAGCAGCCAGATGAGGGTGCGTGCGATATACGGCATGCATTTCACTAGGATGAATTTTGTGTGATTAGGCAATACAATGGAAACGGTTCAACTGAACAAGATGTGTGTGATACGCGGCAAACAGGTCCGTAATCAGAAATGTGTGCGAAGACCAATAATAACATAGACGATGGCTGCTAATAAGCCGTGTGATTTGCTCTGTCTACAGAAGAATAACATGTGTATATATATATTATATATAACTGAAACTGAAATAAACATCCAATTACATAAGTGACTATACAGATCATTCGCACACACCTCAATAAACAATTGCATGCATTCTAAAGTAGGAGAAACGACCGTCTAGTCATCTACTTCTTGTGACACTCCCGCCACTGCTCTGTGGCCTGATCCCTCGTTTGGGGCAGGAAGAAGACACTTCATCATGTCAACGATCTGCATGTACATCTCGTAGCTTGTGTACGCGTCCTTGGCCGTGTACTTGACGTGTTGTTCATCCAGTCTCTCATGCCACACACTATGCCAGGCGTTCTTGTCCTTCTTGCTCTCATTCTTCATCTTCATGTAGTAGGGGTCGATGATGGCCGAGGCGAGGTCAACCAGGGAGTTCAGTTTGTTGTTGTTGCTTCCCGAGACCTTGTAGTGGTGCTGGATGTTGACAAGATTCGGGCATTTCAAGCCTGAAACCTTGAGCGCTTTTAGATCGTTGGTGGTGTCCATTGTAGCGAAACTGTAATCGGAGCTGTTGATAAACCTAGAGAAACACTCGCAAGGCCTTGTGGCTAGGTGGTAGTGGTAGAAGAGGACGTCATGTCGCACGCACAACTGGGCGACGACAACCTTCTGATCGTGCCCGACATGACCGATGATGTACTCGAGGTCGAAGCTGACCACTTGGTACTTGTCCTTGGCAAGGAACTGCTCCATTGTTTGGATGGAGCTCTCCACTGAGACCGGATTATTCGTGTACACCACCGAGAGGGCCTTCCCCCTCACGTGGGTGTCCACTACGTGATGCGTGGTGAATTGCCCGCCGTTGTCGTCGTCGGCCGCGGGGAGCGCCATTGGAGCCACGGGGATCGCCATTGGAACCGCTGGATGTCCTCTTTGTATGTGTCGTCATGGGTGTGCTTATTGTGTCGTGTGGCATGAGAGATGAAGGTAATTGGCCGCAGGAATAAATGGGGCCGGGCGGCCTGGATTCTCTGCGCGTCTGCATGGTAGTTTTTGCAGCGGGTAACTGCATTGTCGCGCCGCGCCCGACGCAACCGCATGCACACGAACGTGCGTGATCGTGCGTGATACGTCCATTTTGCACCATGTTTTCTTACTCTTATTTATGATGTTTTTATCCATAATAATGCTTTTTGGAGTAATTCTCATGCCTTTTCTCTCATAAATTACATGGTACACACAAAGAGGGAGAATTCCGGCAGCTGGAAATCTGGACCTGGAAAAGCTACGTCAGGCTACCTATTCTGCACAACTCCAAATGAGCTGAAACTTCACGAGGATATTTGATGGAATATTTGAGAATTATTGGAGCAAATAACTACCAGAGGGGGCCACCAGGTGGGTACAACCCACCTGGGTGCGCCAAGGAGCCCAGGCACGCCCTGGTGAGTTGTGCTCACCCAGGCCCACCTCCGGTGCCCATCTTCTGGTATATAGGTCATTTTGACCTAGAAAAAATAGGGGAGGACTTTCGGGACGGAGCGTCGCCGTCTCGAGACGGGACTTGGGCAGGAGCACTTTTGCCCTCCGACGGAGCGATTTCACCGGGGGAACTTCCCTCTCGGAGGGGGAAATCATCGTCATCATCATCACCAACAACTCTCCCATCTTTGGGAGGGCAATCTCCATCAACATCTTCAACAACACCATCTCATCTCAAACCCTAGTTCATCTCTTGTGTCCAATCTTGTTACCGGAACTATAGATTGGTACTTGTGGGTGACTAGTAGTGTTGATTACATCTTGTAGTTGATTACTATATGGTTTATTAGGTGGAATGTTATATGTTCAGATCCAATATGCTATTTAATACCCCTCTGATCTTGAGCATGATTATTATTTGTAAGTAGTTACTTTTGTTCTTGAGGTCACGGGAGAAATCATGTTGCAAGTAATCATGTGAACTTGATATGTGTTCGATATTTTGATAGTATGTATGTTGTGATTCCCTTAGTGGTGTCATGTGAACGTCGACTACATGACACTTCACCATATTTGGGCCTAAGGGAATGCATTCTGGAGTAGCAATTAGATGATGGGTTGTGAGAGTCACAGAAGCTTAAACCCAGTTTATGCGTTATTCCGTAAGGGACCGACTGGATCCAAAAGTTTAATGCTATGGTTAGAATTTATTCTTAATACTTTTCTCGTAGTTGCGGATGCTTGCGGGAGGTTTAATCATAAGTAGGAGGTTTGTTCAAGTAAGAACAACACCTAAGCACCGGTCCACCCACATATCAAATTATCAAAGTAGCGAACACAAATCAAACCAACATGATGAAAGTGACTAGATGAAATTCCCGTGTACCCTCAAGAACGCTTTGCTTATCATCAGCACTTGCAGACATTACCTTACTGAAAGCCACTTGTCATTTCCTTCTGCTCCTCGTTGGGTTCGAAACTCTTACTTATTGAAAAGAGCTACAATTGATCCCCTATACATGTGGGTCATCAAGGCTATTTTCTGGCGCCGTTGCCGGGGAGTGAAGTGCCTTTAGTAAGTGGAATTTGGTAAGGAAACATTTATATAGTGTGCTGAAATTTATTGTCACTTGTTACTGTGGAAAACAATCCTTTGAGTGGTTTGTTCGGGGTATATTCACCTCGAACGGAACCACAATTAGCTACCCCTCAACCTACCGCACCTACTGAAAATATTGAATATGAAATTCCTTCGGGTATGATAGAACAACTGCTAGCTAATCCTTATGCAGGAGATGGAACTGAACATCCTGACATGCACTTGATATATGCAGAAAAAATTTGTGGATTGTTTAAGCTTGCAGGTTTACCCAGGGATGAAGTTGTGAAAAAGGTTTTCCCTTTATCTTTGAAGGAAAAGCATTGGCATGGTATAGGCTATGCGATGATATTGGATCTTGGAATTGGAACCGATTGAAATTGGAGTTCCACCAAAAAAATTATCCTATTCATCTAGTTCATCGTGATCGGAATTATATATATAATTTTTGGCCTCATGAAGGAGAAAGTATCGCTCTAGCTTGGGGGAGGCTTAAGTCAATGTTATATTCATGCCCCAATCATGAGCTCTCAAGAGAAATTATTATTCAGAACTTTTATGCTCGGCTTTCTCGTAATGATCAAACCATGCTTAATACTTCTTGTGTTGGTTCTTTTATGAAGAAGACTATTGAATTCCGGTGAGATCTTTTGGAAAGAATTAAACGCAACTCTGAAGATTGCGAACTCGACGAAGGTAAAGAGTGAGGTATTAAGCTTAAGTATGATTGTGTTAAATCTTTTATGAATACCGATGCCTTTCAAAAGTTCAGCACTAAATATGGACTTGACTCTGAGATAGTAGCCTCCTTTTGTGAATCATTTTCTACTCATGTTGATCTCCCTAAAGAGAAGTGGTTTAAATATCACCCACCTATTAAAGAAGAAACTAAAGAACCGGTACCAGTTAAAGAAGAAACTATACTTTATAATGTTGATCCAGTTGTTCCTTCTGCTTATATTGAGAAACCACCTTTCCTGTAAGGATAAAGGAACATGCTAAAGTTTCAACTGTGGTTAACAAAAGCTATATTAGAACACCTAAACCTGATGAACAAATCAAAGTATAACCTAGTATTGCTATGGTTAAAGATATCTTGGAAGAAGATATGGATGTGCATGTTATTTATTTCTGTGAAGAAGCTGCTGAATTGCCAAACATGATAAAAAAGATAAACATAGACCTGTTGGTGCCATGCCCGTCATCTCAGTTAAAATAGGAGATCACTGTTATCATGGTTTATGTGACATAGGTGCTAGTGTGAGTGCTATTCCCGACACCTATATCAAGAAATTATGAATGACATAGCACCCGCAGAGATAGAAGACATAGATGTTACTATTAAACTTGCTAATAGAGACACTATATCACCTATTGGGATTGTTAGAGATGTTGAAGTCTTGTGTGGGAAAATAAAATACCCTACTGATTTTCTTGTTCTTGGTTCCCCACAAGATGACTTCTGTCCCATTATCTTTGGTAGACCTTTCTTGAACACCGTTAATGCTAAAATAGATTGTGAGAAACAAACTATCGGTGTTAGTTTTGGTGATGAATCTCATGTGTTAATTTTTTCAAGTTTAGTAGAAAACTTCATGAAAAAGAATTGCCTAGTAAAGATGAATTAATTGGTCTTGCTTTTATTGCTGTGCCTCCTAGTGATCCACTAGAACAATATTTGTTAGACCATGAAAATGATTTACATATGCATGAAAGAAATGAAATAGATAAGATTTTCTTTGAACAACGTCCTCTACTTAAACACAATCTGCCTATTAAAACTCTAGGAGGTCCTCCTCCACCTAAAGGTGATCTTGTGTTTGAATTAAAACAATTGCAACACACTTTGAAATGTGCTTATCTTGATGAAAAGAAGATATATCCTGTTATTATTAGTGCTAACCTTTCAGAACATGAAGAAGAAAGATTATTGAAAGTTCTAAGGAAGCACTGAGCTACTATTGGATATACTCTTGATGATTTAAAGGGCATTAGTCCCACTCTATGTCAGCACAAAATTAATATGGAACCTGATGCTAAACCCGTTGTTGATCACCAACGTCGGTTAAATCCGAAGATGAAGGAAGTGGTAAGAACAGAAATACTAAAACTTCTGGAAGCAGGTATAATCTATCCTATAGCTAATAGTAGACGGGGAAGTCCTGTTCATTGTGTCCCTAAGAAAGGAGGTATAACTATTGTTCCTAATGTTAAGAATGAACTTATTCCACAAAAAATTGTTGGCTATAGAATGGTTATTGATTTTATAAAACTAAACAAAGCAACTAGAAAAGATCATTACCCTCTGCCTTTTATTGATCAAATGCTTGAAAGATTATCTAAGCACACACATTTTTGCTTCCTTGATGGATATTCGGGTTTTTCACAAATACCTGTTTCTCAACCTGATCAAGAAAAGACCACTTTTACTTGTCCCTTTGGAACTTATGCTTATGGACGTATGCCTTTTGGTTTATGCAATGCACCTGCTACCTTTCAAACATGTATGACTGCTATATTCTCTGACTTTTGTGAAAAGATTGTTGAGGTTTTCACGGATGACTTTTCTGTTTATGGGAAGTCTTTTGATGATTGTTTAAGCAATCTTGATCGAGTTTTGCAGAGATGTGAACAAACAAATCTTTTCTTGAATTGGGAGAAGTGCCACTTTATGGTTAATGAAGGTATGTCTTGGGTCATAAAACTTTTGAAAGAGATATTGAAGTGGACAAAGCTAAGGTTGATGCAATTGAGAAAATGCCATGTCCGAAAGATATCAAAGGTATTCGTAGTTTCTTAGGTCATGTTGGTTTCTATAAGAGATTTGTCAAAGACTTCTCTAAAATTTCTAGGCCTTTTACGAGTCTTTTGCAAAAGGATATCCCTTTTGTTTTTGATGATGATTGTTTAGAAGCCTTTGAAACACTCAAGAAAGTCTTAATTTTTGCACCTATTGTTCAACCACCTGATTGGAACTTGCCTTCTGAAATTATGTGTGATTCTAGTGATTATGCTGTTAGTGTTGTTCTAGGACAAAGAGTTGATAAGAAATTGAATGTTATTCATTATGCTAGTAAAACTCTAGACAGTGCTCAACGAAACTATGCTACTACTGCAAAAGAATTCTTAGCAGTGGTGTTTGCTTGTGATAAATTTAGACCTTATATTGTTGATTCCAAAGTAATTGTTCACACCGATCATGCTGCTATTAAATATCTTATGGAAAAGAAAGATGCTAAACCTAGACTTATTTGATGGGTTCTCTTGTTACAAGAATTTGATTTACATATCACTGATAGAAAAAGGAGCTGAGAACCCCGTAGCTGATAATTTATCTAGGCTTGAAAATGTGCTTGATGACCCACTACCTATTGATGATACTTTTCCTGATGAGCGGTTAGTTGCAATAAATGTTGCTCATAGTACTCCTTGGTATGCTGACTATGCTAATTACATTGTTGCTAAATATTTGCCACCTAGCTTTACATACCAACAAAAGAAAAAAATCTTCTATGATTTAAGACATTACTTTTGGGATGACCCACATCTTTATAAAGAAGGAGTAGATGGTATTATTAGACGTTGTGTACCTAAGCATGAATAGGGACAAATCCTACGGAAATGTCACTCTGAAGCTTATGGAGGGCATCATGGTGGAGATAGAACTGCTCACAAGGTATTGAATCTGGATTTTATTGGCCTACTCTATTCAAGGATGCCCGTAAGTTCGTCTCATTAGTACAACAACATGCTATACAAATGGTTTTTAACCCCTTTCCGCGACGGCATTTGGAACCGTCGCCAACTGAGTGTGTGCGATAGGGGGGTCCTTCCCACATGACCCAGAAATCGTCGGGGATAGGTCCTCCTGGGACACAGGCTGGGGTCGTGTGCGATCGAGCGAGGCATCAAAACCAAATCATTTCCGTAGGTATGTACATCCCACACGGTGAATCCCAAAAAATCATTTCCGTAGGTATGTACATCCCACACGGTGAATCACAGAAAATCATTTCCGTAGGTATGTACATCCCACACGATGAATCCCAGAAAATCATTTCTGTAGGTATGTACATCCCACACGGTGAATCCTAGAAAATCATTTCCGTAGGTATGTATATCACACACAATTCTTTGTGTGGAAACGTTTGTGCAAGGTGGCCTAACGCAAACTGTTCGCTGCTGGAAGCCGTGTGTGATTGTTAGTTGATCGAACACGCCTACTTTCTAGAAATTGTGCAGGTTGTTTGAGTTCATCGCCCATGGTGCTGTCTGAGTAACCGTCCGCAATAGAAAACCCCAATAAGCAGGGTAATTAGCCTATTATTGATATCCATGTACTAATCAAACTGATATTTCTTATAAAACACGCCAGATATTTCAAATCCGTATAAAAGCAACCAGGATTTCATAATCGAATTACATCAGATAGCTTCGACACTCAGTTACACCATTACACAACAGCACCAAGTTTCACATGCAGCATCAAAAACCTTTGGAAAGTAGCATCATACATGGTAAATAGACAAATGAATCTTATATGGGAAACTGCAGAAGCGGAAGGCAAATATTGAGCCTTCAGTGATGTTGAATGTCCTTGCAACTTTAGGCCAGTGGCTATGGATAATTGCCAGCCCAACCTTCATCCTCTTCAGCAAGACTTCAATATTGTACCGTGGGTGTTGAATGAATACCTTCCTCGCCTCTTGACCATGCAGGTGGTTTGAGAGGCAATCATCGGTGAACTGCTTTGAAAAGTACTGAAAACAAAGCTATGCATAAATCGATGTTGTAAATTTTGAAATGACGCAAGGGGTAAAAACACGGTAAAAGAGTTGGTACCATCCTATAGTTGACTGATGTCTTCTTCATTGTGCAAACAAAGATCTTGTTGTTATTCGTCGCAAGTTTCTTCATCCTAACAATCTTTCTAAGTTTCTTGACTTGACCGATATTCATGTACATCTCATTTCCCCATATGCAAAATGGGTCAAACAGTGGGTCTAAGCCTCTGACAGCAGGACCTACACGTGCAAGACCAAATTGTAAGAAACCTAAATATTAGAATGATTCCTGCAACTGCACAATAATGTGCTATTAGCCAAAGGACCCTGCTTGAACAAACCTCGATGGTAAACCGCAATGTCCCCCATTGTTTCCCTGCAACACACATAAGGAAGATCTTGATCAGGTTAACTGAGAGTTACCATACTATCAGTAGAATATGTATCGAGTACAGCCAAATTCGATTGGTGTCACATGCATAACAATACAAAATTGTACGCACAGCAAATGAAAATCAAATTGCGAACTGAACCAAACAGTTAAATGGACAGCAAACCAGATGAACAAAAATAGTTAACTGAGCACGACATTGCAGAATAGAAACATGTACTAGAAGATAAGACAGTTAACAAAACAAAGAATGCTTGAGAATAGTACTACAGAATGTAGCAATTGTTGGACCAAAGTGTTAACAGAACATTACATTTCAGAGGACCAAACTGTTAAATGAACATCAGATTGCATATTAACATTATAGAGGACAAATCACTAGAAGGCACTGGCGGTGGCCTCGAGAAAACAGCACGAACTGTATTTTAAAGTAGACAACCGCGTGGCGGTGTCGACGGTGGCCTCGAAGACAAGGTGCTCCTCCAAGATCTAGCGGTCGACACGCATGGCAGCCATAGCGACCTCGTGCGCGCGTGCGGCCGCATGCTACTAAGCTCCATGTTATACTGCATGCAAAATGGCTGTGGGCGGCTCTTAATTGGAGGAGGGGGGCAGTGATTTCGGTGGAAGGTGTCGCGCCATCGGTCGAGGCATGTGGGACGGGAAAGAAGGAGGATGGTGTGGGTGGGGTGTGGATTACCTGACCATATCGACGAGGCCGCGCAGCAAGAAGAAGGGTCGGCGGCGAGGAGGCCGCGCGGCAAGAAGAAGGGTCGCCTGCGAGGAGGCGGCGCTGCAAGAAGAAGGGTCACCGGCCAGGAGGCGACACTGCAAGTAGAAGGGTAGCTGGCGAGGAGGCGGCGCTGCAAGAAGAAGTGTCGCCAGCGAGGAGGCTGAGCTGCCAGTAAGCAGCAGTGAAGGTTTGAACTTGGAAAGCAAGGAGGAACAGTGAAAATGTGGCTTTTGGTAGGAGGGAGGGGGCGGGGCGATAGATATTTCTGCGGTGGCAAAAAAAACTGGCGCACAAGTGTGGTTCAAGCGGGGGCGGTGGACTGTAGACGACGAGGCTTCCTGCGTAAGCCAGATAAGACGGTGCGCCAAGATATTTTATATTGCATGCCACATGATTGTTTCTAGTAAACTGTTCATGGTATACCTGATTTTTTCATTATGTTTCGAAAGACAAAATGGTGTTACGGAGGGAAAGGATGGTGTTTGAATTGCTAGAGCATTTACGTACAGTGAACATGCAACTACTACATGAGTGACGTGTTTAAATTTGGAATTATTCCGGGTTCGTTTGGCATTTTTATGCATTAATTGAGTTTCTGGGCATTTAATGTGCATAATTCAAATTTGAACTACAAGCACATGCTCCAATGCACCAAAGTTTGTTGAAAAATCTCATGTGTGTCTTTGGGTGAATTTATAGGTCCCATGCAAGAAATGGGAATGAAATTCAAACATCTGGACGTCGTGGCTCAGCCAGAGATTCAGAAACTTGGTTTTTAATTCCTGTAAATCCAAAACACGCCTGAAAATCATGAAACTTGGCATTGTCTCATGACATGGCACCAACATGCTGCGGTAAATTTTTTGCCCGAATTGGGACAAGCTTTGGTGTAAGCTTCTTGCAAACCGCAGCTTCCCTCAAGAAGGTTCGTGGTTCCGAGAGGGAACATGTCACCTCCGTGTGCGAAACGACATACGTACACTGCCTTCTCTCGCCTTAATTTTTGTACACTAGAAGATTAGACCAAATAGAAGTATCGTGCTAAATTTTGGAATTATTCCGGGTTCGTTTGGCTTTTTTATACATTAATTGAGTTTCTGGACATTTAATGTGCATAATTCAAATTTAAACTACCAGCACATGCTCCAGTGCACCAAAGTTTGATGGAAAATCACATGTGTGTCTTTGGGTGAATTTATAGGTCCCATGCAAGAAATGGGAATGAAATTCAAACATCTGGGCGTTGTGGCTCGGCCGAAAAGATTGAGAAACTTGGTTTTTTAATTCCTGTAAATCCAAAACACGTCTGAAAATCATGAAACTTGGCATGGTGTCATGACATGGCACTAACATGCTGCGGTAATTTTTTGGCCGAATTGGGACAAGCTTTGGTGTAAGCTTCTTGCAAACCGGAGCTTCCCTCAAGAAGGCTCGTGATTCCGAGAGGGAACGTGTCACCTCCGTGTGCGAAACAAGATACATGCACTGCCTTCTCGCGCCTTAATTTTTGTACACTGGCAGATTAGACCAAATAGAAGTATCGTGCTAAATTTTGGAATTATTCCAGTTCGTTTGGCCTTTTTATTCATTAATTGAGTTTCTAGGCATTTAATGTGCATAATTCAAATTTGAACTACAAACACATGCTCCAATGCACCAAAGTTTGTTGAAAAATCACATGTGTGTCTTTGGGTGAATATGGGAATGAAATTCAAACATCTGGGCGTCGTGGCTCGGCCGAAAAGATTGAGAAACTTGGTTTTTTAATTCCTTTAAATCCAAAACACGTCTGAAAATCATGAAACTTGGCATGGTGTCATGACATGGCACCAACATGTTGCGGTATTTTTTTTTTTGCCGAATTGGGACAAGCTTTGGTGTAAGCTTCTTGCAAACCGGAGCTTCCCTCAAGAAGGCTCGTGATTCCGAGAGGGAACGTGTCACCTCCGTGTGCGAAACGAGATACATACACTGCCTTCTCGCGCCTTAATTTTTGTACACTGGCAGATTAGACCAAATAGAAGAATCGTGCTAAATTTTGGAATTATTCCAGGTTCGTTTGGCCTTTTTATACGTTAATTGAGTTTCTGCGCATTTAATGTGCATAATTCAAATTTGAACTACAAGCACATGCTCCAGTGCACCAAAGTTGGTTGAAAAATCACATGTGTGTCCTTGGGTGAATTTATAGGTCCCATGCAAGAAATGGGAATAAATTCAAACATCTGGGCGTCGTGGCTCGGCCGGAAAGATTGAGAAACTTGATTTTTCAATTCCTGTAAATCCAAAACACGCCTGAAAATCATGAAACTTGGCATGGTGTCATGACATGGCACCAACATGCTGCGGTAATTTTTTTGGCCGAATTGGGACAAGCTTTAGTGTAAGCTTCTTGCAAACCGGAGCTTCCCTCAAGAAGGCTTGTGTTTCCGAGACGGAACGTGTCACCTCCGTGTGCGAAACAAGATATGTACACTGCCTTCTCCCGCCTTAATTTTTTTACACAGACAGATTAGACCAAATAGAAGTATCGTGCTAAATTTTGGAATTATTCCGGGTTCGTTTGGCCTTTTTTATGCATTGGTTGAGTTTCTGTGCATTTAATGTGCACAATTCAAATTTGAACTATAAGCACATGCTCCAGTGCACCAAAGTTTGTTGAAAAATCACATGTGTGTCCTTGGATGAATTTATAGGTCCCATGTAAGAAATGGGAATGAAATTCAAACATATCGGCATCGTGGCTCGGCCAAAAAGTTTGAGAAACTTGGTTTTTTAATTCCTGTAAATCCAAAACACGCCAGAAAATCATGAAACTTGGCATGGTGTCATGACATGGCACCAACATGCTGCGGTAATTTTTTGGCCGAATGGGGACAAGCTTTGGTGTAAGCTTCTTGCAAACCGGAGCTTCCCTCAAGAAGGCTCATGGTTCCGAGAGGGAACGTGTCACCTCCGTGTGCGAAACGAGATACGTACACTGCCTTCTCCCGCCTTACTTTTTTTACACAGGCATATTAGACCAAATAGAAATATTGTGCTAAATTTTGGAATTATTCCAGGTTCATTTGGCCTTTTTTACATTAATTGATTTTCCACGCAGTTAATGTGCATAATTCAAATTTGAACTACAAGCACCGGCTCCAGTGCACCAAAGTTGGTTAAAAAATCACATGTGTGTCCTTGGGTGAATTTCTAGGTCCCATGCAAGAAATGGGAATGAAATTCAAACATCTGGGCATCGTGGCTCGTCCGGAAAGATTGAGAAACTTGGTTTTTTAATTCCTGTAAAGCCAAAACACGCCTGAAAATCATGAAACTTGGCATGGTGTCATGACATGGCACCAACATGTTGCGGTAATGTTTTTGGCAGAATTGGGACAAGCTTTGGTGTAAGCTTCTTGCAAACCAGAGCTTCCCTCAAGAAGGCTCGTGGTTCCGAGAGGAACGTGTCACCTCCGTGTGCGAAACGACATACGTACACTGCCTTCTCCGCCTTAATTTTTTACACAGGCAGATTAGACCAAATGGAAGTATTGTGCTAAATTTTGGAATTATTTCGGGTTCGTTTGGCTTTTTTATACATTAATTGAGTTTCTGCGCATTTAATGTGCATAATTCAAATTTGAACTACAAGCACAGGCTCCAGTGGACCACAGTTGTTTGAAAAATCACATGTGTGTCCTTGGGTGAATTTCTAGGTCCCATTGCAAGAAATGGGAATGAAATTCAAACATCTGGGCGTCGTGGCTCAGCCGGAAAGATTGAGAAAACTTGGTTTTTTAATTCCTGGAAATCCAAAACACGCCTGAAAATCATGAAACTTGGCATGGTGTCATGACATGGCACCAACATGCTGTGGTAATTTTTCTGTCCGATTTGCGAAGGCGCACACATTAACAATCAATAAAGTCATTTTGGAACAAGTGTTGTCATGTTACAAATCAGAAACACAAGTATTATTGAAACCGTGGGCGTTCTACTTACCAAATACGTGCCGCCACGCGTCCCCTTTTTTATTGGCTAGGAGGTGCCGTGCGGGGTAGCTATGTGAGTACGGGAGGCGTGCGATCAAACCCCTGCGCGTGCTCATCGGGAGGTGAGCCCTTTGACCGCTACCCGCCGTGCACCTCCCTCCCAACGTCTCCATTAATGGCGTCCGAGCCCTTGTTCTATGGTGTGGCTATATGTCCCACTGGACTGAGATTTAAGAGAGAAAAATGAAAATCTGAAAAGAAAGTTTTACACGGATCTTGATGTAAGATCTGATGGACCTATATAGCATCGACTGCGACTTATAGCAAGCATGATGAATATAAGGACGATGACAGTGGATAATAATTGTCTTACATATTTAGGAACATACTTCAAAAAAGCCACATGCGGCAACGCCCGAAATACACAAGGCCAAAAGAAGAAGGAAGACAACGATCTGGCTCGTTGATCTCTACGTTGCTGCAGGCCGCGAGAACTAGTCTCCGCGGCGAGCAGCGATGACCTCTTTCTTGTCCTCAAGATGTTGCTTGAGAGCATCCACGAATTCCTCCACCAGCCTTCTGCGCTCGATGCGCAGCATGGCATTCTCGTCCATAAGTTTCTCGACGATGACGCTGGTCCTCTTCAACAAGGCAGTGGTGTCCTCCTGCTGCTCCGCACGTCTGACGATCTTCGCCCTCAGCTGGTCGCGCTCGGCCCGGAGCTTCGCATTGCTCTCATTTAGTTGTCGGATGACACCGGTAGCCTGTTCAAACGAGGCTTTCATGTCGTCCTGCAACCTCGCCCAGCTGGAGATCTTATCCATCTGGCAAAGGACGATAGCATGCATGCGCCAGTAACAGTCCTCGCCTGCCCGCGAGACATTTTTCCAGGCCGCCGCGGTGCAGGAGGACATCTCTGCTGCATTTGCGGCGCGACCGGACCAGTCTGCTGCTACGGCCGCGCGGCGGGACATGTCGGCTGCTTTCGTGGCGAGGCGGGACATCTCTCGTGCTTCCGCTTCCATGCTCGCCTCTCCCTGGTGGCAATCTCTCGACCCAGAACTCACGCTAGCCATGGCACACGCAAGGGAACGATGACGAATGACTTGTTTGTTTTTATAGATGAGGAGTTGAGGAGGAATATGCAGTCATCTTGGAGTAGTAGTATTTATAACCGAGTACTAATATGCTCCTAAGTGGGAAACCGTTTAGGTTTTGATCAGTGTGAACAGGTTTGCAATTTGGAATGTGACGGGACGCAGGCTCAAAATTTATTAACGGTTCTATAATTTCTAAGTGCGGCACTATTCCCGGACGGCATAACGTGGGTACGCTTTCTCGGCCGCGTACGTGGCGATTCTGTTCTGTTGCCTAATCGCAAACAGTTAATCCTTCTAAAGCGTATGCCCTCAATCGCACATTGTCAAAAAGTAATGCGGTAGACCTTCTTTAACATGTGTTAAGAAACAAAAAAATTCAAAACACACATTTAGCATACATCCCATCAGTGGGATTAACATCAAGACAGCTTCCCATCCGGTCACCCATCTCATGCCTACTCCAGCCTGAGCACAGTTAACTTGAGAGTTCTCTTAGATGAGCTACTGGTGGAACAACTGGTCCTTGCTAATATAGGATGCCCTCTTCCATCCTTATGGCATACCCGGATGACCGCCCGTCGCCCAATGGCCAATAAATGTTGTGTAGACAGAGCATATCACATACGTCTTATTAGAAGCAATCGTCTATGTTATTATCGGTATTCGCACACATTTCTGATTACAGACCTGTTTGTCGCGTATCACACACATCTTGATATATTGAACCGTTTCTGTTCTCTTGTCTCAACGCAAACAGTTCATCCGAGTGAACCGCATTCCGTATATTGCACACACCTTGATCTGGCTGACTGTTTCTTTTGTGTTGCCTAATCACAAACAGCTCATCCGAGTGAACCGTAAGCCGTATATCGCACACACCTTCATCTTGCTGCCCATTTCTTCTGTATTGCCACATCGCAAACAGTTAATTGAACTAAACCGTATGCCCAGCATCGCACACGCAACTATAATATGAACCGTGTTTGATGCATCCTCCATCGCAAACGTTTTGCACCTTTTTGACGGTTTTTTACTGTTTGTGATTATGGCATTGCACACAGTTTCGTCGAAGGGTCTCTGATTGTAGTGTCGCGTTAGCAGCAACCTGCAGTAGTGTCTTATCTTGTGATGAATGTCAGAGAATAGGTAATATTGGTAAGCGTCAAGAAATGCCTATGAACTATTCACTTGCCGTTGAACCATTTGATGTTTGGGGATTTGATTACATGGGACATTTTCCTTCCTCTAATGGGTATACACATATTTTGGTTGCTGTTGATTATGTTACTAAATGGGTAGAAGCTATTCCATCCAGTAGTGCTGATCACAATACCTCTATTAAAATGCTTAAGGAAGTTATTTTCCCAAGGTTTGGACTCCCTAGATATTTAATGACCGATGGTGGTTCACACTTTATTCATGGTGCTTTCCGTAAAATGCTTGCCAAGTATGATGTTAACCATAGAATTGCATCACCTTATCATCCTCAGTCTAGTTGCCAAGTTGAAGTTAGCAATAGAGAAATAGAATTAGTTTTGCAAAAGACTGTCAATAGGTCCAGGAAGAATTGGTCTAAGAAATTAGATGATGCACTTTGGGCTTACAGAATAGCATATAAAAATCCTATGGGTATGTCTCCTTATAGAATGGTTTATGGAAAAGCTTGTCATTTGCCTCTTGAGTTAAAACATAAAGCATATTGGGCCATCAAAGAGCTCAACTATGATTTCAAACTTGCTGGTGAAAAGAGGTTGTTTGATATTAGCTCATTAGATGAATGGAGAACCCAAGCTTATGAAAATGCAAAATTATTCAAAGAAAAGTTAAAAGATGGCATGACAAAAGAATCCAAAAGCGTGAGTTTAAAGTCGGAGAATATGTTCTTTTGTACAAATCTCGTTTCAGATTCTTTGCAGGAAAACTCCTCTCAAAATGGGAAGGCACATATGTCATCGAGGAGGTTTATCAGTCTGGAGCCATCAAAATAAATAATGTCGAAGGTACTAACCACTACAAAAAAATACACTTCCGTGATGATACGTGTTTGTCACAGTAGGTCACGTTTTCTGTCATGCATGTACATCCATGACAAATTTATGACAAAATCAAGATAGTCATACCTGTGCTGTCGTAGAAGTGTTCCATGACATTACCAAAATTATCATCACGGAAGTGTCCACTTCCATGACGATAAATCGCGCGTCACAGAAGTGCTTTCGTCAAGGGTGACCGACACGTGGCATCCACCGTAACAGAACGCCGTTAAGCTATCGGGTCCGGTTTTGGATCCGATAACCCGTTAACAGCCCCGACCAATGGGGATTTTCCACGTGTAAAATCATCATTGGCTGGAGGAAACACGTGTCATCTCCGTGTTGGCACAGGTGTCACTCATCCAATGGGCGAGATGCGCCTATGATATGTTAACACGTGGACCGGCCGAAAAGTGGCCCATAAAGTTTAAATGGACCGGCCCAACTAAAGGCCCACAAGATTTTGCGGACCATAATGGGCCGGCCCAGCTAAAGGCCCAGAAGATTTTGCGGGCCACAATGGGCCGGCCCAGGTAAAGGCCCACAAGATTTTTGCGAGCCATAATGGGCCGGCCCAGGTGAAGGCCCACAAGATTTTTGTGGACCATAATTGGTCGGCCCAGCTAAAGGCCCATGAGATTTCGCTGACATTAATGGGCCGGCCCAGCTGTAGGCCCACAAGGTTTTGAGGACCCTAGTAGTCCGGCCCATTAACTGGCTGCCATGTTTTGGGCCAAATGCCGGCCCATATTTGATCCGGTCCATTAATGACCTGCCACGTTCCGGGCCTAATAATGGCCCATATGAGATCCGGACCGTTAAAAACCTACCACGTTCTGGGCCAAATTACGGCCCAGATCAGGTCTGGCCCTTTAAGAGGCTTTGGGCTAAATTATGGCCCATATCAGATTCGGCCCATCAACTGGACGCTATGCTTTTGGGCCCATTTGCTAAAGGCCCATTTAGTAATTTGGCCTGATATTAGTTTTGGCCTGTTAAGGGCCCATTTAACATTTCGGCCCTATGTTAATTTCGGCATGTTAAAATCCCGTCATATAGTTGGGCCTAACTACGACCCGGTTTGCATCCGGCCTGCTCGCAGCCGATAATCTGATTGGGCCAAACAAGGACCGAGACAATTTTGGCATGTTATAAGCCCATGATTTGATTGGCACATTCATGGGCCGGGGTCTATTTCGGCCTGCTGCCGGCCCGTGAGCTGTTCGGCACGTTTCAGGCCCAACCTACTTTTCAGTCTCCTAAAGGCCCATTGATTTTTCTTGGGAAAATAGGGCCGGCGGTTTACTCGGCCTATTAAAGGCCCGAATCTACTAGTGGGCCAGTTTACATTTGGGCCTGTTAACGGATCAAGATGACGGGGCCCATGATGCGGATCATACATGGTGATTTGCATGATGGCCCGATTATGTACCGTAATTTTACGGTTTGGCCGGTTTACTGCGAAGACAGGATATATATACAGTAAAATATTTGCAGCATCATGAATAAGAAAAAAACCTAGACTATACAATAAAGAAATTATGGCATATTACATCCACTCGGCATCAAAGTTCGCGACTATGATAATAAAGCACAAGCAGACAGCAGATTACATACACTGGGTATCAAAGATCGCCACCAGTGCAACTAAACACGCCAACAAAATAATATACAAAACCGACAACACTTCAATAGAGTTCAAGAAAGGTTAGCCTTGCTCGGGAGCTGCAGTGCAAGCAGCTGAGCAAGCTAGTGAGACTGCACTTGTTTGACACTTATATCCTCCTCACTCTGAAAGATAAACAAGCAGACAGATGACAGGTTTTGCACATATAAGTATCAGTGCTGACAATTCATCACATTTCTTACTGACGAATAAAGTGACACAGTTTAAAATAGCATTAACACAATATGGTATTGTTCAGGTCAGGACATGGCAGGAAATGACATTGTGAAGGAGTTGGCAGCTTCACGACACCACTGGATTAAAGATCAAGAACTCATAAGTATCAATGGTTAGTGTGCTGTCAATTTATCCCATTTCAGATTGGCAAAATAAGATCACTTGCTCTGTATAGTTTAATTTACATGGTATGAAGAAGGAACTTGGTTGTACAACTGAAAACTTAAATTGAGAAGGACAAACTTTTGTTTATGAACTGGAGTACATAATAAACTTTAAACATGCAATTTGATGCAAACACCAAAAATAAACAGCTGTTGCAGCCATGCCTAAGCAAATATACACAACAAAGTTTGAAGGCTTGAGAAGGACAAACTTACATTATTGGTGAAGGCAGGCTCTATAAAGCCCTTGTCCATGCTGATGGGGGGGGGGCAATTCAAGAAGTTTACCACAGAATCTTCTTCATAAGCATTGCCTTTATTCTACATTTTGTTAAGAGTAAATATAGATGTGACAATATAAGAAAAAATGGAGACTATTTAAGATAAGATGAAGAGTGATGCTACATAACCAAGTAGCTATAAATGTAAGTACAGCGATACAGGCAAAAGGTACAGCCAAGAGCAATGCAGAGCTAAGCTTCTTCAGTACCATCAGTGTTATCCAACCTTATGGTAAGAGTAAATATAGATCTTATGTGTAGAAAATGGAGGGCAAAGGAAAATAAGCTGCAGAGTGATGGTACATGAACAACTACCTGTCAATATAAGTACACTGATAAAGGACAGCTGGTACTTACAAGAACAATGCAGAGTTAAAAAAATTCATTGGCATTGGATATATTCTACACTAATGTAACCATTCATACACATCAGATAATTTGGAGCGAACAATTGATAAGCAAGCTATCATGCATACTGCTGTCACATAATGAACCAGGTATGTATGCAAGTACAGTGATACAGAACAACAGGTACTAACAAGAGCAAAGCAGCGGGCAACATATTTGCGATATCATGTCGTTCTTTTCAAACCGGAATTTTTTTTCGAGCAGATTTCCTGCAAAAAAGATCCGTAAGGCACATGCGGAAAAGTAGAAGTTCAAATTGTCATGCGATATCATAGACAGTACCTCATCCTCGGAATGAGACCAGTGCATAACAAGGTTTTTCCATTCAACGTCTTCTAAATTTAGCACAAGAGACTTCACCAGAAATTCGTTTATAGACTTGTCATCAAAGTGTGATTTCCTCAGGTAACACCAATACTGCTGCAATGCTTCCTTGAAAAGCGCAAGCAAGCTTTGCTCGTCATGACTATCTTGATTGACCCTCTCCTACTTACAATGATGTAATGTAAATCATTGATGTGTTCAATCAGCAGAAAACAGGAAAATAATCACCATGAATAATAGCACTTACACGTAAGTGGGACAGGAAGATGTGAAAATGGTGTTTCTCTTCACTATAATCTTCCAATGATGGGAATATATGCACGTAGTCCCTAACAACATTGAAAGCATTGTCTTCTAAACTGGGAATAACTGGAATGGGGTTCCAATCTGCAGGAATTGGCCGTCTCTACAGTTGGGATAGGTCTTCGGCCGGTGGACTTCCTGTACTTTTTGCTGGAGTGGGATTTTTCTGTGGTACGGCTGGTGCTATGGCAACTGAAATCGGCATACCTTTTGCTGGAATGCAGGTCCTGTGTGGTGGGGCTAGTGGTGTGGCCAGTGAAGTATGGGTACAGTCTGCTGGAGTCGGTCCTACATTTTGTGTCACTGGTTGTACATCCAATATAAGTGGGGTGTTGTCTGATTTCTCCGGCACAACCACGTTTTTCAAGGACTTTGCTGGTGCTCCTTCAGGTTCGGCAATCACCCTCTTCCTTTTTGATGTCTGATGCACAAGAACAACATTTGAGTGGAAAAACATGGTATGATGACAGATGGAATACGTATTGATAATGGATGGGCATGGCATCTCGACATATATGATGAGTAAACTAAGCAGATGGCGGTGCAACAAAGTAGAAGAAATGCAAGACAACATATGCAAGATACGCGCAATCAATAAAACCTTGCCAAATTAGAGCAGGCACCTTGATGGGTGAACATGACAGGCCATCTGCCTTTGACTCCTCGAGGTTAGAATAATCATTAGGATCATATTCTGAACAAGAATCTACAGGTGGGGAGCGTATGAGTTTCATTGCATCCAGAATGGCACTCAATGCCATGGTGCCAATTTTGCAAGTCATTGCAGTGTTCCACAATATTCTTCTGATGCGCGGATTATGATATTCACTGTAATGACGTATAATATCTGAGAACCATGAAAACATAAATAGTTGTGAGATTATCTTTGTAATGCAGAGGATATTCTAATATATGGGCGCCCCTGTAAACACTGGTGTGCTATCACTGGATTCTGATGAGAGAGCTCATGTGTGCTGTAATATGGTGCGTGCATTTATATAATCTGGCACAAGTACACACAAAAATAGGTTCCAGAAGTAAGGATAGTTGGCAGATGATAGGTTCAAAATATAGTGTATAGAGAGTTTATTGCCAAACCATGATAACAAGAGCACACAGCAACTAGGCAGATCATAGTGTACATAAAAGGGGTACACCATAACCACGATATATAAATCGGGAAAGTGGAACTGGCTTGAAAATACGGTGTTGTATTGCCGCTGGTAATTGAAAGCCTATCGATCAAGTACATGCCAGCTCTATCAGCTGTTGACTGCAGATGTCCCTGCTCCCCTTCCTGACAAGGAACATACTGTACGTACTAAATACAAAATAACAAAAGAGGAACATGTTAAAGAATAGAAGAGGAAGCATATTCTTGAGGTTCCGCTTAATTGCATACAATGTTGGTTGCCCACTCATGATGAATCACAGCGCCCAAAGAAATGCAATTCCATGTTGTCTCTCTATATGTGGCAATTTTGAACAAGAGTCATTAGGATCATATTCTGAACAAGAGTCAACAGGTGGGGAGCGTATGAGTTTCATTGCATCCAGAATGGCACTCAATGCCTTGGTGCCAATTTTGTAAGTAATTGCGGTGTTTAGCTTCAAGAGTGGACTGCTGCTAGTGCGACACAAAGCAGCTACACAGATCATAGTGTGGATATAACGGGAATACCATAAGCATCAGTGTAAAATCAGCAAAGTGGAACTTGCTAGAATATATGTGCTAGTATTGCCGGTATGGCTAGAAAGGCTTCGGATACCAGCTCTCTTCAACTGAAGGTGCGGTACTGTTAATATCAGTGTAACTCTCAAAGGCGACACAGCTCCCTGCATTTCCTTGCTATTCTTATAGGATTCAAGTGGGCAGGCCACTACAAATCCTATTCCCATGTTTACAAAATCCTACGAATCAAAGAGGCCCGATGAGTTCAAAGTGTCCATACCAACCTACCGTATAGACCTCTACATTGCAAATGTCCCTGCTCATCTTCACTACAAGGAACATACTGTACTACTATCATACTCCCTCTGTTCCAAAATATAAGTATTGGTAGAGATTTCCACTATGGATCACATACAGATGTATCCAGATACATTTTAGAGTGTAGATTCACTCATTTTGCTCCATATGTAGTCCATGGTGGAATCTATACAAAGACTTGTATTTAGGAATGGAGAGAGTACTTATTAAAGAAGAACGGAAGAGGAACATGGTAAAGAAGAGCAAGCAGATTTTGGATAATAAAATGTTCGTTGCGCAATGCCCACACATGAAGAACCAGAGCGCATTAAGAAAGCAACTCCATGTTGTCTCTCTATATGTGGTGCACGTGCTTTTTCGAAAGTAAAGTAGGAACATTAGCTGACCAATTAAATGTTATCTGTTTTAGTAATATCAGCATCATATCAGATTCGTACTTGAGCAACAAGTTTGGAATTATGAGTGGCACGTTGTTTAGCTTGATGGATTCAGGAGCAGTGCTAAGCAGGTACGATGATGGTACTGGATATAAAGGCATGTCTGCATTTGGGTCAGTCGACCATTTCAGGCGGTTGGATGAAGATCCTACGTCTCCTAACCTTCTTCTTCCTCGTCTCTGATTCTTCCCATACAGAACACCGCACGGGCCGCCGGCCGGACCATCGGCCCCCATCGCCTGTGTTCCTCCGCCACCCCTACCCCCACCCCCGCCCCCACCCGCGTCGATTTTTCTTTGTTCGGCGAGGCCCCACCACCGCCCTCAACCAAAGTCCCCACCCGAGCCCCTTCGTTCGCACCGACGAACTCCAGCGAGCTCTGAAAAATCGACTGACCCAATTTTGAAATTTAGTCTACTGTGAATTAACTAGTGTGGAATATAAAAGGGGAAAACCATAAGCATTGGGAGTATAGTGTTGAGCGTGCCATGGCGGATCTGAAGGTGCAAACCGGACAAAGGCAACTAGCAAGTAAGTGATGGACAAGAAATCAGAGTAAAGCAGTGGCGATTTATTTTCTTGCTGCGATAAGTAAGTTGAGCAGATACGAAAGAGTACCGCCTCTGGTGTGGCGCCGTGTATACATCTGCTGAGAATTTGACGGTGCTGCGGTAGCGATGGCTGTCGGCGGCGTGGAAGCAGATCTAGGAGGGTAGACGGTGGCGGTGGGGCGCGGTGGACGAGACTGTCGTAGGAGCGGCGCCAGCAAGGTGGACGAAGGCGGGGATGAAGCGAGAGGACGGGATGCAAGGATCCCGGTCCGAAGCCGTGGATGAGAGAGGTCGATCTGCTGTAATGGACGGCGGCGTCAGGGTATCAGCTCCGGCTTGTGGAGGAGGACGGCGGTGGATGGGGTGGCGGACGGAGGAGGCTGGGTGGAGAGGGTGTTTTGGCGCCCACGGAGTATGAATGGGGAAATGGAGGTGGAGAGGAAGGGGGAACCATGTCTTCAGGGCGCGCTTGTCTCAAATGCGAGGAAATTTACAAACTTAGCCCCCGTTTCGAATTTCCTACATCACAGCAATATTAGTCGGTTGGGGATAGGACGGTAATCTCGCATACACCGAATATTTGCCGACGAGAGTTTGTTTTTGGCGCCCACCGTGTATGAATCGGGGAGGGAGTTGATTTCGGCCGAGGACACACTGTGTTTTGGCGCCCACCGTGTATGAATCCGGGTGAGAGGCGATTATGTCACGTTTGAGTGAAATTACAAACCTACCCCTATAGAAACCTATAGAAATCGAGCAGATAGGCTTTACGTGGCAGGGATAGGCAGTAGTAATTTCCATCTCGCAGATTTTGGTTTCGGGCGGTTACTGCGACTTTCCCCGCTTCGTTCAAATTTTGCAGAGTGCACGTTTACCATGCCAACTCAATTCGAATCCCGTTTGTACTCTAATTTTTTTTCGGGCGGGATCCATTTTTGATTGGAATAAAATTCTATATACATCATTTTTTTATATATACTTTCAAAAGCACAACACCTTTTATACATAAATATGGTTTACAAATGGCATGATCTCAGATTCATAAGGTTGTATCCATCAATTTGGATTTTCAAATATTTGAAACCACTTTATGTTGAAATCCAATGTATGCATTCCTCGCTAACTGTCTCCAATTAACGTGTGTTTCATGCGGGTTTTTTTTACTTCTCAAACATGTATAATGTGTTTCACACACGCAACATATAGTGTATCCCATTTAGACATTAATTGCATATAAACCATGCATTGTTTCTAATTAAAGAATCTATGGATCACCAATATTGATAAACTATATAACATTACACGTGTCCCCAAATTCAAATGAATATGCATGTTTGATACACCAATTTGCGTTATGATATTATCGATGTCGTGATCTCCAGTTTAAATATTTGAATCCCATTTAATCCAGATATTCGTCTCATATAACTATCACTCATGCTTATATAGGACTATCTCTCTAGACCTATACGCGTTCATCGTCTCTCGGGTATTCTTGTATGTCGAGAATGATCTTTTATCTTCGTAACACACGGACGATACTCTCTCCCTCGACCTTCATCACTCTATCTCTCTCTAAGTATATCTCGCTCCCTGCTATGTGTCTCTAACTATGATTCTCCATGTGGAATCTCTTTCTCTCACACAAACACAAAACTTTGTCTTCCGGGGTCTCATTTCCCTCTACTATTCCCCTGTGTGCCACTCGCACACCCCTAATACAGAGATGTCTTTCGCTCCTTAGGTATGAGAACCTACGACTCTTCCTCTTAAATATCTCTTTCTCACACACAAACACAAACTCTGTCTCCCAGGGTCTCATATTTCTCCACTGTTCTCTTGCATGTCGCTCACACACACTGTCTCTCCCTAGAGATATCTTGCGTTCCCTCATATGTTTCTCTAGCTATCACTCTCGTTTTGAAATATCTTTCTCTCTCGCATACACAAAATTCCATCTCTCGGGATCTCATTTCTCTCTGATATGTGTTTGTATGTGAGTCACATGCACCCTTTCTTCATCTCTCTCACACCCACAGCCATAACTCAGCCTTCTGATCCACTCGACTCCTATCTCTAACGTACACTAGCTAGCATCTTTATCTTTCTATTTATCTGTTTCTCCATCAACCTTCTTTCATTTATAGGTTGATCTCTTTTGCACAATCGTTGTGCCTCACTCCCTCTGCTCACCATAGATGCATGCTCCAGCCCACGCCACTATCTCTTAAAGACAAAAACACATGCTCAATTGTCGGGCCTTCTTCCCTTCATTCTCGCATGCATGCATATTGTCATGCCAATCCGTCTCTCCCATGTCGTTGATCTTAGCTTATGACTTATGTCTTCTTTCTTTTATCTCGATCATGCGCGCGCGCACACACACACACATCCCACGTATACATGTATACCTCTCACACATGCACGTTGAAGGTCTCTATGTCTCCATACGTAGTTAATTACCCTCAACCCTAACGCCACATCGAATCGTTCTCTTCTTGTGTGCACATAACTTCCGCCTGGATGGGTAAACCCCACACTCACACCTAACAATCTCCTTGTAGCTACCCCCTCTCACTCTTCCCCTATATCCCCGAAACCAATAAGACCATCCCTTCGTTTAATTCCTGCCTACATGCACCATCGATATATAGTAGCCTTCCTTGGTGTCTCTCGAACAAACACGTTCTCTCGATGTCGACTACTCTCACGCGCACACACCTTCTCTTCCCTCTCTACGGGCATTTTCTCTCTTGCACCCCATCGTTGGTGGCCTCTGCCATACACATCACCTCTCTATGATGAAGCCATGCACACTTAAATTACATCCGCCACCGAGGACCCCGCGACACACACACACACACACCCCCCCACACACACAAACAAACACACACACACACACACACACACCCATCCACACACACACGCGCACACACAGTAAGACTCCATCACACACACTAAGACTCCATCTCTCTCTCTCTCCCACACACACATACACACACACTGAGACTCCATCTCACACACACATGCTCTAGGCGGAGCATTTGTTCCTACCACCCTTCGTCCACCCTTACTCGTATGATAAACAATCACCTTAACTTAATTGTATAACATGGACAAATTCCACTTTACTTTAGTAGTTAGCAAACTTATCATTTGTACCCTTATAAAAAACCGAGTTGGCGATGATGGTGTGCCTGCCATCTTGTAATATAGACCGTCTGATCTATATCTGACGGATAGAAAGCAAGCTATGATAATTTTACAAAAGATAGCCGCACCTCTCTCCACATCCTTATCTCCCACACCTCATTGCTGAGCAATTAAAAAAGAAAGTCTCCGGAACAATCAAGCATGGTGGCCGCTGCCGCCTGCCGGCGCCGTCCATCCCCATGCCTCCGCCCATTCCGACCACCAGTCACCAGCATGCTCCACTCCTCCTCACCTTATCTCTCATCTTTCATTTTTTCGATGACATTCTCGAGATACCAGTTTTCCGATAAAATTCTCGAAATATCATTTGTTTTTACACATGGGATTACTCCTGCATGGGTAAATCACAACATGTGTTTCGTAAAAAAATGCATATTGATGTTCCATGCAATGCACGAGCATCTTGCTTGTAATTATATAACGCAAATCACGAGCAGGAAGTGACATTTTTTTTACACAACCACGTTAACATGGCCACGTAAATCACTAGCTAAAGTAAATACCATTATACTTATATCCCGATGCAAAAGGTTGAGTACATGTCCGAAGAGTAGAGTCACACACACGCACTCTGTCTCTCAGAATCTCTCTCACACACACACGTTACATGATGCCCACTTAAGCAGACACGTATGTTACAATTTGTGCACCCGCGGGTACACGTGATGCTGCGCATTTATTTAAGCCGGACGGCGAACCTAAACAGTAGCTGCATTCATTCCCCTCCCGCCGCCTCTTCTCTGGTCACCGTCGCCCGGTAGCCATGGCCCGGCCAAAGGTAACAACATACGCCATACTCCCGCCGGAGCGGCTGTTAATCTGGAAATTTTAGTGGTCATGCATGCATGTTTTTGTGCTAGCACTCCTATATAAGGGTTGACCGGTCGCTTCCCGCGGACGTGCGTGGGTGGTGGAAGAGGAAGGAGAAGGGAAGCGGGCTGTGGAGTAACGTTTTTTACCACAATTTCTTAGGAAATTAAGTGCAATAATTGAGTAGTTTTGCAAACTACTAGTACTACACATGAAACGGTTCAAAACCTATACTCCCTTGCCAGCGCGCGCTTCCCGCGTGAAATGGTCAGCGTCGCCCTGCTGCGTCAGTGCCACATTAATGCCCGGCCAGAGCGGAGGCGACCACTCACTGGCGCCGGCTTCGAAGCGGCGCGACGACCGAGAGAACGCCGCTTCCCGGTGCACCGACTCCTCCGCGTCGAGGCTGGCCATCGACCGGGGTGATGCCGCCCTTCCGTCCCGCACTCTAATCTGGTGCATGACACGTATTACGTCGAGCCGGATGCTGCTGGCTGTCCCACATGTCGGTGAAGTAGTACGTAGTAGTAAGAAGAAGCAAAGAATCATGCGGTATAAGTCTTTCTAGAGATTCCAACAAGTGACTAGACTACACCGCATGCAGTATCTCAAATCTCAAATCTCCCTTCCGGTTTATAGGGCTCAAATCTCAAATCTCATCAACCAAGGCATTTTGCGATTGGAGGAATGTATCTCGTACTTTACAAAACTACCCTAATTAAACTCATGCATTAATTACGTAGTTCTCTCGTTTTCCTCTCCGCCTTGGTCGCGGTGCATAGTATTGACCACTCCTATATGACTAACCACTCTATCTACATGCGGGACATCAAAGCATCCGGGCCTGCGTGCCATCCACCAAATCATAGCGAGGTGCTACAGTCGAAACTCACGGGTCACCCCGGTGTGGCCGTCATGACCCGTCATATCACAAAACCCACACCTTTACCAGCAGTGGTAAAGTGGCCTCGAAGTTGGAGTGGACAAAGCAACCATCATTTCACTGGAACGCTCGTTGAAGCCCTTTCTCCCCTTTCTTGAAGAAAACCTCACTCCAGGCTACTCACTTCTGCCATTTTTCTTCTGTACCGACGAAGGAAAGGTGGGCGAATCAGTGATGCTGCTATATTTTCATTCCAAGAATCTTCTTTTTGTGAAGCACCGACCGATTCTCACAGCCTATTCTTTTCCCGTTTTCATTGCGATTGTGGTTTCCTTTCGATTGCTTTTTGTTTGTCAGTTCATTGATGGATCCTGGAGCACTAGGCAAAGAGTTGCCGGTGGACAACCCACTGGAGACAGCGATCTCCAGGAAGCGAGCACCGACCAACGAGTTGACCATGTTGGCGGGCCAACCCATGGAGACGAAGAACTCCAAGAAACAAGCACTGGCCAAAGAGTTGACGACGTTGGCGGACGAACTCCTCGAAGAAAGTTGGAAGAATAGCAAGGGCCCCACTGTGCCTACCCCAGAAACTCTGATGGCCACCTTTGCGAGGCTCAAGGCCGAGTTTGAGGAGATAGTCGCCGTTGAGAAGCAGTATTCCCCTGGCAAGGTGATGGCCCCCATCGAGGATGAGGAGATGGCCCCCGGAGGGATGGGATCCCCCGGTGAGCTGCACAAGGTAAAAAATAGTGGCTTATTACCGAAAGTTGTGGTTTTTGATTATTTGCAATGTGCTTGCTAATATGTTGGGGTTGTGCAGGTGCCGGTGGACGTCCTTGATGATTCCGATGTCGCGGCCCGTCCTGTGGACAACGCCCCAGAGATCGTTTTCGATGTCGCGGTCCGTCATGTTGGCATCGCCCCGGAGATCGATTCCGATGCCGCTGTCCATCCTGTGGACATCGCCCCAGAGATCGATTCTGATGTCGCGGTCAGTCCTATGGACATCACCCCAGAGATCGATTCCCATGCCGCTGTCTGTGCTGTGGTCATTGCTCGAGAGATCGATGACAAGAAATAGTTGGTCGCGCTAATCCTTCAGGGTAGTTTGCATTGCCCTGTGTTTAATTACCAGAACGATGCGTGTTATCAAACCATCTTAGGCTAGTGCACTGTCTTGTGTGGGCGGTACTTGCTACTTTTGTTTGTTAGTGAATCATGTGAACCCTCTCCGAGTTATGGAAACAGATGTATCCTCACCAGCTTTTGATGTAATATATGGCATGCTTAGATGTAAGTTTGAACTGTTTATCATATCAACAGGGCTTATTTGATGATTCTTGGTGTTAGTAGGCTAGCTACTGTGCGAGCTATAGTACTTGCAAAACACTCACCGAAGAGAAATGTTGGGGCTGATGAGCTCGTGGTACGCTTATACTGATCCGTCGTCGATCGGCCAATAGCCCAAGCTCCTAAAATTGTAGGCTTAGCGACCGATCAGACAGTAGTCGACACGGATACATTCAGGCCTCATTTTGTTCATAGGTTTGGAAAATCATAGCAAAAGTATAGAGACGTACAACACAAAATCATAGTAGTATAGAGACGTCCCTCCATTTCAAAATAGATGAGTCAACTTTGTACTACTAACTTTTAAACGGAAGGAGTACAGATCCTAGGCGGGCTAGTTTGGCCTAGTGGGTTTTAGTGATATGACGTGGTACAGTGCCATCCAGTCTTCGCGTGTGGTAGCAGTACTGCGGGTAGAGTAAGTTTTCTTGAACAAGCGGAATTCAACGAAGTCATGATGGTTCCTTCGCTCGACTAGCTTACAGTGGGAAAGGTTGAGCCTGCGCTACGACCGGGATGGACCAGGATAATTTTGTGCATGGCAGGTGGACCAGGATGGTCGACGTCCCACATGTCGGCGAATGAAAGTATTCTTTCTGATATAGTGGACGAGCAATGAGTATTCATTGTTTATTTTTGATGAAACCTATTGTCTCCACTGTTACGACGAAGGAGTGTGAAACACGGCAGCCCAGTGAACTTGGCATGTGCACCACTCCCTCCTTCCTCATGTAATACTACCATAGTGTTGACTATAAGGTTACAACTTTTTCTCACTTTCTCTCTATCTATTTCCTCTCAAATGTTTTTTACCTTTCTTTTTTTAGACACAATTGTTTTTTATGCCTCTTTTTTTTAGAATTAGTTTTTATACCTAGGAGCACGTGTAGAGACGAGCTCCTGCAGATCCCACTCCTTGACTTTGTCAATGCCTCTCTCTCCTCCACAGAAGTGGGCTTGTCGAGAAGACAAGAGATGATCTCTTAGAACAATATGTTTCACCATGTTTTTAGGAATATCTAGTTATTGAATATAAGGCTAAGAGATGATCCATTGTACACATGTTTTTTTGTCATCTCTAAATTACATGCAAGACTTATGATAAGACTATCTTATCAACCATTGTACATGCCCTTTATAGCCCAGAATTTATGGGTACTACTTGCTATGAATGCGGGCAGCTGGCCTCTGAGGGGGGAGTGTGCGCGGGGAGGTGGTGGGGTGGGGGAGGGGTTCTGGTGGGCCAGGGCGGTAAGAAGCGGGATTGGAAGCGGTGCGGACTCCCGCATGGCCCACCTCACATTATCACCACATATTTCTTGGAGTCCGTGCACGGCGGGTGGGCGATCTCTTCTCCCTCCCCGGTCTCTCTCCTCTCAGCCGACGCCCGCCGAGCGATTACATTTCGGCTATTGACGGTTTATTCAATTGCAGTCCTACATGTCAGTGAAAATGCAAGACAATGTGTGTCCCCTCCGGTGAGCAGCGTGCGAGCCGGACCGTCGGGGGTGCGACGTGAACGCGACGCGTACGAGTTGTAAGTGTGCCGCCTTTTCCTTTTGAACTTGCAAAGCGTAACATTTTCGTGCGATCGATTGATAGAAATCCAGAACAAAATGACGAGGGCGGTGCTTTCCCACCCGTTAGGCGGGCTAGTTTGAGTGATATGACGTGCTACAGTGCCATCCACTCGCTCCATTTTTATGTAAGCAAGAGTCTACACTCTTACGTGGGAGGAGTGTGAAACACGGCGGATCTGATTTTGATCGAGGGATAACTGTTCCCTGCGAAATAATGGAGCAGTATTAGTGATTATAGCATGATAGTTAGGGCATCTCGAGCGCTGGCCCTCAAATTTACACCGGCATCTGTCCGAGGACACTGGTGGATGCCATCCAATGCTGCCCGCATACCTTTCGACAACTATATGAACTAACGGGATGAAATTCGTGCAAACAAAGCAAATTTCAAATTGACCGGATGAAATTCATTACATTTCGAGAACTTTTCCTATAAACTGGACGAAATTCATTACATATTTCGCACAAACCGTACTAAAACCTACTGTAAACCTAATCTAAACGATCGCCGGGCCCCGACCACCATGTCCAGCCATGAACCCGAGAAAACCGGCCATTGCCTTTGCCTCCTCCTTATCCGCCTCGATAACCTCCTCCTCCGGAGCACAAGGTTATGTAGATTTCCGCCTCCACGTCACCGTCAAGCGGCTAATCGGCCGTCGATTTTTATCCCACCAAGCTTGGCATCGACTGAGTGGAGGAGCGGTGGCCTTCCTGGGACCAGAGCGGTGGCGACCTACCGTGTACTACTCTTCCTCGCTGCCGGATGTGCCCGCGCATGCGCGCCGGCTTCGTGGTTATGGCAGCGGAGGGCGGCCGGGGGGGAGCCAGTGATCTCCTTCGTCTCCTCCTGCGAGAGTATGTCCAAGAGAGCTTTGGAGCATGCCCGGAGCGGAGCCACCGATGTCCTTCGTCTGCTCCTGCGACAGTACGTCCAAGAGAGCTTTGGGGTGCCCGGAGGCCATGGTTGGAGTGTGCCAACAGAATGAAGGGACCGGAGGAGAATGAGTGTGGGTCTTTGGCTATGGCTGGGAGCTGGGGCTCAAGTTAATATAGCGGGCGAATGGCAATGAGCCATGGCAGACGGATGGACGGCTGGCACCGGAGTAGGTTCGTCGGTAGCCGTGGTGTCATTAACGCGGAGCACTCGCTTACACCGGGGTGCCGCGCGGGTGGCGCTCTCTCGGCCGTCGCGTTGCTGCAATGCCGGCGCCAGTGAGAGGCCGCGTCGGGCGTGAATGCGGATGCTGCTTCAGTGACTTAACCGCAGGTGCGTTGTCTCACTGACATGTGGGCCCAACGGGCATCAGGCCCGCATGTCAGTGACACACCAAATGCACCTGCAGTTAAGGCCGGTGAATGCGGCATTGACATTCTGGAGAGACGGGGATCGTTTTAGGCGGGAAGCGCGCACTAGCGATGGAAGGGGTTTCGGTAGGCCAGGGCGGTCAGACACTGGCGTGGTGGTAAAATGTGAACTCATGGATGAAGAGCCTTTGAAGCGTATGCGGCACGTATTGACAACCAGGCGTCCATGCAACCGCTCTTGTTGCCAGCTAGCATTCGACGACCACCATTAGACACCACACAACCATACATAACTTACGAATAATGGACGAATCGATCAGACACATACTCGTGTGCAGTGGCACTATGATCTGTTGCTCATGATAGTACATACTCTGCACCATAGTACCCTCTCTAGCTAGGCTGTTTTATAGATTGTCGTTGTGATGGACGATATACATGAGCAAGGCACTGAGTCACGAGTATGACCGTTGGTGTTGAGCCAGGTGAATACATGCTCGGTGTTTGCGGAGGCTCCAGCAAACGTCTAAACAGTAATGTCACATACGCATAATTTTGGTTTTTATTTCTTTCTCCACTAACAGGTAGGCCCGCATAGATAGATAGATAAAGAACACGAGCTGATGAGGCGCATGCGGACTATTTGACTGGTCAACCAGACAAATACGGAGCTATACGCTGAGCCAGTGACTGTATAATCACCATATCTCGTATACAATGATCAAAGTGAGCTATCAAGACAAGTTCAGTGACCGCCAATGTATTTTACTCGGTAATAAATGACCAGGATTGAAGGGGAATCCAAATTTCCTTCGTCTTCTGTCCTTGAGATCTTGACAAACCAATGCACTTTACGGTTGTCCGGCCACTCCACCCCAGAGCTGTCACCAAGCGTCATTCATGCCACCGCGCCGCACACTAACTGGTAAGGAAGCGATGGCATTCTGCCTCGCCGAGTTCCTCACCGCCCACGACCGCACACAGAATGGTAGGCAAGCGGTGGCATCCCGCCGTGCCGAGTTCATCGCCGCTCGCGACCTCACACCTATGTGGGCGGAATTTGAAGCTGCCAAGGCCGAATGGGCGGTAGAGCAAGAGGCGGCCAAAGCCTCACAGAGGGAGCAGAAAAGTCAGAAAACACTCAATGAAAGAGAGGCCCGCTGCCGCAAGAAAGAAGAGGACGCACGCGCTGCTGCGGAGAGGTCGGCGGAGATCCAAGCACGGTGGGGTGTCGCCGACAAAGCCGGGAAGGAGAACGGCGGCGTCTGGCCAGCATGTGAGAAGTAGGAGTACTAGTAGTTAGTGTGTGTGTCTGTGTCGCCCGTACGTTTGTTTAATTATTTACGAGCATGTAACAGTACTACTAGTTACTACTGTAGTTTTTAGAGAAAATTACCAGTACATTAGCCTAGACTCAATGGAAAAAATCCTATCCTATGCATCAAATGGCATATCTTTCGCTATAGGAATTGAGATGCATGTCATCTCACTTCCTATGATTTTCATATTCCTATAAAATTCCTATCCTATGAACCAAAGGAGGCCTCTGCTGGAGTAACTACTATAGCTAGCAGTACTGCTGGTACAGTAGTTTTCTTCAAGAAGCGGAATTCAAAGTCATGATGGTTCCTTCGTCCGAGCAACTTCACAGTGGGTAAGGTTGGGCCCGTGATTTGATGGCTCATTAGTAATTACTGCGGCGCGACGACCGGGGTGACTCTCCCTTGGAGTTCCGCGGGCATGGCAAGTGGACCAGGATGGTCGACGTCCCACATGTCAGCGAGCGGAAGTATTCTTTCCGATATCGAGGAGCAAGGAAACCGCGTGGTATAGTATCACTGGTGATTTGTATTTATTTTTTATTTCTAATGAATGCTAGCGTTTCAACTCTTACGACGAAGGAGTGCCAAACACACGGCACGTGCTGGATGTCGCACATGTCAGCGAAAGGAGTGGGACATGAATAGCGTGGTAGAGCATCTCCACTTCTGGGTCGGAGACCACACGTAGTAGTACTACTGTACTAGTGGTATGAACGATACAAAGTGCGACCCGGAGAGAAAGACACGTCTAGTTGGAAGGTCTCGGGGCATACACTTAAAGAAATATAAAACCTAATATGTGCCTCCAATTAATATAGTTGTAGTAGAGTACTTAGTCACGTACTCCATAACATCACCGGGCATTGCACGTACAACATTTAGTGGTAGTAAGAGACAAATGCCTATATGCCACGCATGTTCATACTATTTGTGCCTTTCTACTTCACTTACTGCGCTACGTTACACAGGTTCGCACGTCCACTCCTGGGTACATGTCCGTCTCGTAGTTCCAGTCCCACGTATTCTTTATATAAATGGAATGATCCTTGCATGACACGTGCACCTTGATGCTAGATGTGTCGCGTGTTGGCAAAAGGATGAACAAAGCTCACGTAAAAAAATAGAGTGGAAGAACATAGATTCTCGGCGACCGAGAAGGAGCGAGGAACCTCGGGGTGGAGCGTCTGCACTCATAATATTTTATATTATTCAGCGATATAAAATCAACCAATCATCTCCACAGTGGACTGGAAGAGTACGAAACACGGCAGCCCAGTGTAGTTACATCATACTAGTACATGGCTAACCCACGCTATCACCATATTTCTTGGCTTCCGTGCGACACCTATCTCTAGTAATCCAGCAGCCCGTATCGCTTCACCCTCCTCGTCTCTCTCAAAGGCCCTGTTTGGATACTCTAACTCGGTTAAAGGTTAGAGTTAGATTCTAATCCTGAACTAACCCTGAAGTAACTCTAGCGAAAGAGGTGTTTGGATGACAGGGTTAGATGGAGCGCGGATACGGCGAGGTGCCTTCATGGGCGGTGCGAGAGGGAGGGAGGGAGGGAGGGAGAGGAGGAGAAGCTTCGAGGAAGTGGGGAGGGATCTGCTGCGGGGAGAACGAGAGAAAAATGTGTTTTTTAGTGTCCTGAGAAGAACTAACCCAAATATGCACCTCTTGGGTCGGTTAGATTTTTTTTGGGTTAGTTGAGTTCAAACTAACCCAAACTAACTCTAACACGTGGATCCAAATAGTAAACCAAACTAACCCTCCTGTTTGGATATTTTTGGGTGAGTTGAGTTCAAACTAACCCAAACTAACCCACCTGTTTGGATATTTTTGGGTTAGTTGAGTTCAAACTAACCCAAACTAACTCTAACACATGGATCCAAACAGTAACGCGCCGTCAAATCGCACAGCCCGACCTTTCCAGCAGTAAGTAAGTTGAATCCGCTACTCCCTCACCCTCCTCGCCTCTCTGTCAAACCGCCTAGGCGAAAACTACCACGCGTACTGCCCGGGAAAAGCTCCGCCCTCAACTTTTAACTACGCGAAAATAGTTCGAGCTTGTTCGTTTTATATAAATACTATTACTGTATGTTTATTCACCCGTGGGGTTGTTCAATGAATGGAGGGCCGGGGAGCACAAGTGAACAATACTACTACTAGTAGTAGTAAGTAGGAGTCGTACAGGTAGTCACCTTAAATGGAGAGTTTCTTTTCTTTAATGCCACGTACACAAATTGAAACACTTGTTGTGGAGAGAAAAAAATAATCACTCCATTATATATGTACGCAGGGGCCTGAGCGCTTGCTTTACTAGGGTTGCTCTCTTCATTCTCTCATCCTCTCCAGATATAAACAAGACAGCGGTAGCGACATTTTCTCTCTGCTCACCGCTGGTCACAGATCCGGTCGGATCCCTTCGGCTGGTGTGTGTAGAGGACTAGGTGCATCGTTCACGCGGTCATCGCCGGCGAGGGAGGAAACCCACAGCTGCCGGACGGGCCCGATCCTCTGCCCGTGCCATTCTCTCCGACACAGCGCCGGCTCGGGAGGTCCTCCGACCCTTCTTCCTCCCTGCCGTATTGTCCGCAGATCCGACCTGCCGCCGCCGACATCCCGACGACCCTCAGGTATAAATTCTTCGAAAGCGGCCTTGCTCTACTGCCCTAGCTCCCCACGTGTCTGCATGTGCATCTTTTTATACTCCCATCAGCTCTTCCAAAGCCACCTAAATTTTTAGTATTATTAGAGGTAAAGCTACTTCATGCATTCGAATCTAGGGCTTTGTTCAAACAACGAAGAAAGGGGGAGAGTTGTAGCATGAATCTAGGACTTGATTCAAAGAGGAAATAATATGGTGAAAGTAGTAGAGACCGGATACCCAACCGGTCTCTTGGTTGAAAAGGGAAATAATGGGAAAACGCAGTACAAACTGGATAAGGAACATATCTATTATTGGTTGAAAAAAGGATAGAAAGTGGCGGCTGGTGGACAAGTCAACAGAGTATGTCCAGGATTAGATTTGTTGCCCTCACATAGTAAAAGGTCTCCAGGATTAGAATTGCTGCCCTCACATAGTAAAAGGTCTCAGGATTAGATTTGCTGCCCTCACATAGTAAAAGGTCTCCAGGATTAGATTTGCTGCCCTCACATAGTAAAAGGTCTCCAGGATTAGATTTGCTGCCCTCACATAGTACAAGG